>NC_140182.1:90730823-90893323 GCF_963971535.1 Notolepis coatsorum | reverse complement strand
TGTAAAAGCCACAACCACGTTACCATATTTGTAATAATGTAAATCATTGTGTCGTTGTACATATTGTGTTTATAACGTTAGTAGCTAACATAGCTTAGCTTGGTAGCTATTGTGCTAACAACATATCCCGACATCCGGCTCGCTGGCCGGCATGAACGGCCGACCCAAAATGGTTCTCTCCTCTCTGTACACCCCATCCCCACGGGTACCCTGCCGGGGGGCCCATGGACGCGACAACGGCGGCAGCCGTAGGGTGCTCGAGCCCGTAAAGGCTAGTGGTACACGATAGCTATGAGCTAACTAACGCTACAGGCTCAAACACCCTACGGCCGCCGCTGTTGTCAGTGTAGTGGTCCCGACTGTAACCGGGAGGACGGCGGAGCTAATAGGCTAACATTAGTGTACTGGTCCCGACTGTAACCGGGAGGACGGCGGAGCTAATAGGCTAACATTAGTGTACTGGTCCCGACTGTAACAGGGAGGACGGCGGAGCTAATAGGCTAACATTAGTGTACTGGTCCCGACTGTAACCGGGAGGACGGCGGAGCTAATAGGCTAACATTAGTGTACTGGTCCCGACTGTAACCGGGAGGACGGCGGAGCTAATAGGCTAACATTAGTGTACTGGTCCCAACTGTAGAAGGGACGGCGGAGCTAATAGGCTAACATTAGTGTACTGGTCCCGACTGTAGAAGGGACGGCGGAGCCAGTGGCGGCTCTACCACTAGGGGCGCTCGGGCGCCGCCCCCCCTCAGCTCCTACCCTGGTTATATGAGAGAACAAGACAAATACGTTTTTAGTTTTTTTGTTTTATAGCCCTATAAATAATATAAACATGTTTAAAATTAATAATATTTACTAATTTTAAGTATGTTTGTGTTTCCAATGCACAATATAACGTTATTATCTAAATTAAAAAAACATCGTTTTCATGGGCAGGAAGTGACGTTTTTTTTTATTTTTTCGTATTTCTCGCCCGGGCAAGAAGCGATAGCGCTCTGAGTACGCGTCACAGTTTGATCGCTGTCTCCGTCACAGCCAATCAGTGCATACGGCGTTGTGCGTTGAAATATGACTATTATGTTGGAATCCGAGCGCGATTTGAAGCGGTCTAGGCAGCCGCGTGAACTTCCGTGAAGAATTTTCCATAGCCGCATTTCGTGGAGACGCTCTCTGATTGGCCGACGCGATGCCAGTTTTTTTCCATAGCCGCATTTCTCGGGTTGGCTTACAATCAGAGAATGCAACAGCAGTTCAGTCGACTCGTCAACAACAACAGCAACTACACTGAGCTTAGGCACTCTTTCAAAGTTGGTTAAGGTTAGAGTTTGTCTTAGAGCATGGCGATAGAACGCCAGGTAGTTTGCAGGCTGTTCGAGGCGGAAATGGACAAAGACACAGCTCTTCACTCACACAGCTTGCAAGCTATATGGATGCAGTGTGGAGGGACATGTATGGACAATGGATGGACATCAACACAGGCTGGATGGACAATGCCATGGAGTGGATATACTTTATCAACAACAACAAGCCAACAACAAGGTAGATTAGCGATCTTAACTCTAGTTTAATACATGATACGTTGTCTACTGATGTCGCATAACGTTGTAACGTTACAGCTACTGCTAGCTGTTAGCTCCGTTAGCCGGCCACTTTTATAATTACTGCATGGAAACGGAGTAACGTTAACGTTTAAACGTTATGTCGAGGTCATACAATACTACAGTCGACATAAGGTTAACGTTACCCCGTTTCCATGAAGTGTTTAAATAGCAGCAATCTTGTTGAAAATGTAACTTTACTAGTAAAATGCTCTCTCTCTCTCGCTCTCTCTCTCTCTCTCTCTCTCTCGCTCTCTCTCTCTCTCTCTAATTTCGCTGCATGTGGGACATAACCACTCAGACAATGAATGGTAACTTGTTTAAAATAACGAGCTTTACAAATGTGTTTATTATTGAATGGATCTGACATCATCTGAGAGAGAGTGAGAGAGCGAGAGAGAGAGAGAGAGAGCGAGAGAGAGAGAGAGAGCTGTGCGTGTTTGTGTTGCTGCTGATGCATAATGAATGAATGGTGAGTTGTTTAAAATGACAACATACATGTGTTAATTATTTGATTTGATTGATCCGAGAGACAGAGAGAGATTGCTCCAGAGCATCTCAGAGCATTACATTTTCAACTCGACCTATTAACGAGAACTGCGACCTACAAGGCACCAGCGGCAGCGGCCGCTGCTGGGCGGAGCTATAGGCTAACTGTGATGCACCGAGTGGGCCACCATTGATCAACATGCAGCGACGTGTAGCTTGCATGATGCGTGTGCAGTGCTTTGCCACACAGGTCTGAGAAGAGGACCTGCACATGATTTTACTCGTTCCCCAAACTCTTATACATGCCCCGATCTCAAATGGTTCACGACAGTAGACATAATGCTAACGTTAGCCAGCGCCATATATCGAGTAGTACTATGACCCGGACGGGCAAGGCATACGTTTCCTGAAGTGACGTCACGGCCGTGCTAGGGTCAGATTCGGCTCATTAACTCTTTCAGTGCCACTCACGAGATTTCTCGTGTTTTTTTATAGGTGGTTGCTAGCCACTCACGAGATTTCTCGGAATTTTTTATTTTTTATTTTTTTTGCGATCTGAAAAATTATTGCATCACCCGAGCCTACCCGAGTATTGCCGAGCTGCGCCGGTGATCACTGTGGAAAAAAGCGCCCCCTGTCGTCTCCCAGATGACATAAGTGATTTTGGAATGGACTCAATGAAAATGAATGGGGAAAAAAATCCGGTACTCCACATTTTCCAGTTCACTGATCCAGCCGGGGTTACTAGAGTTCATTCTGGAGCCTCAGATCTCCGCGGATCATGGAGAACCACTGTGTCGCGTTGGATCCATACACGTATCGATTTTTTCGAATGGTGATCAGGAATTGGAATATACCAGTTGGATACCATCTGATGTCAGGTAAGGACTCTATGTTATCAGTGGTAGGATAATCAGAGTAATTTTGATGAAGTTATAAGCTGTTTTGTGAAATCTCTTCTTTCGTTTTCACTGTAAAAGTCCGAGAGGAAATCAACAAGGCGATTGTCCGCGCGCGGCCGTAATGTGCTTGCGTGCACGTATAATATTGATCATCTAGCGTTTATTTGAAAACGATTCATAAAAAGGCCGACGAATATCAACGTTGTGGAATATTCCACTAAAAGACGATTTTCATAGAATGCTCCAGAATGAGTTGTTTTTTATATCAAAACGGGGGCTTTTCTAACTGCTCTGAAACGGCAACGACGCGATAAAAAAACAATCTGCCTTCACAGCACTGTCTGGAACATAGTCTTTGATAATGCGATGGGCAGATTAGACACATAGCCATAATTTAAAACATAGATTAGGCGATATTAACGTTAACATTGGCGCGGATGGTGGCATTCAAGCGGTAAAATGGAAAACCAGGCATGGCATTTAAAGAGTTAATATGCACCTGTAGTGACGTCGGCGTTTGATAAGCTTTTTTGATTTGCGCGTGCATGTTATTCGTGCATGGACCTTTTTAACTCTTTCGGAGTGGCATTTCCGGTGTCAAATGGAAAAAAATAAATAATGAAATTATATACCAATGATGTAAACTACCCATAATTGATCAGTAGGGTTTAACCTGGATGTTGGGCGTTCCCCAGGGTACAGACTGAACTTGGAAAGTTGTTTTAATGCCTCAGCTTCTTGGAATTATCTTTATCTCACAGTAAAAATCTATACACCCTGCCACTATCCTATATGGACAATTCAAAATCACAAAACTCCCTGCTTCAGTTTGTAACTGTTTTTCATTTTAATCTTTCCGATATCCCAGAGCGCACACAGGACAACAACCCAGAAGATTTCATGACCACTCGTTACAAAATCTCCCTGCCGTTAACAACATTACATTCTACTGAGTACATGACATCGGAGCAAAGAATCTCGCAAATAAACGTGCACAATTTCAAACAAAAATCACTGGTACAATGTCAAGGCAACTGAAAGGCACGGGCTATGAACTTCACGCCTAACGCAAAATACTATTCCTAATCAGAGCATGCAAGAATGTAATAAAACAGTATTTTCAGTTCACAAGTTGATGGCAAACTTTACCCCCTGGCTATTCTAGTTCTATTCTAGTCCCCCTCGCTACCCCCCCCCCCCCCCCCCCTTGATGATGAGGCTCAATGAAGATGCTCCTTGGTTTCTAGTAAATCACTAACAGTTCACTAGTGATTTCTTATTATCTATTCTCTATTTGTATGTCTTTCTCTTTGTCTTGTTTCCTCTCTGTATTCCATGTCTCTCTACCTTTATACCAGACCCCCTCATCCAAAACCCACACACACACATTCCACTCATGCCCTATACACATACACACATAGACATACACAATACACAAAAAACACTCAAGCAACAGACTCCTTCATACTGTCACCATGAACTCACTTAAATGTATTACTTGGAACACCTGTGGAATCGGTTCACAGGCAAAATAATTAAGGTTCTCACAAATTACAAGCAGATATGCCTTTTACAAGAAACACATGCATCCAAATCTGACTATCATACATTAAGAACACCACAATTGAATACAAATCGTCTCTGTCTATTTCAATTCCAGGCAAAGAGGGGTCACCATTTTAATACACAAAAACATTGCATTTATTCACAACAACACAATCACAGATCCTGAAGGATGATTTATCATAATAAACATCATAATACACAACAGCCCAGTCACTATTGCATGTATTTATGGCGCAAATAATGATGACTCGTCCTTCTTCCATACCTTTTTCACCTCTGTCTGACTCCCCAGTAATAATTGGAGGAGACTTCAATAGAGTCATGAATCCATCATCAGACAGGTTTAAAATGTGAACAGTACTCATAACTTCCATTCCACGTCAAACAGTTCATGAGTGATTTTGGTCTTGGCGATGGTTGACGATTAAAACACCCGACTGCTAACCAGTAACTCAATTATATCTAAAATCTCAGACATTCTAATACACCTTATTACCATCAGCGGTCATGCTCCTGTGTCCCTCACCTGGAATTTCAACCATTCTCGCAAACCATCCAACAGATGGAAATTTGATACATCTGTTACGTAGGTGGGTTGGCCATCAGTATTATTTTGTATTTTTATATAGTATGGTGTGTTCACTTTTAATCCCATTTTTGTTTCCCCTTCTCAGGTACCGCCCACCCCTTCCTGTAGAGTCTTCTGAGTGCCCGATGATGACCTGAGAAATCCAGTCTAGTGCTTTGTCTATATGGCCAGGCTACTACTAAATCATCCTGGCTTCTTGATGATAATGGGAATTACGATTCTGGATTCTAGCACATCTGCTCTATAATTTGTGGGTGGCTCACTCTTTGAAGTAGAAAGATCAGACACGTACTACAAATGCATTGAAGAGAAGAATGACAAATAGGGCTCTTCAAATGATATAGATTCCCCCTATGTCTCTTAACTGTTTAATGTTGTGTTCTGTATGTCTGTCCATTATGTCTCTTAACTGTTGTATCTCTCACTCCTTCTTGTTTGTAACACCTTTTCACCAATAAAAAAAAGTTAAATAAATAACTAATAAAAAATGTTATGGGCGGCTGGGTGGCGCAGCGGAGATTGCGCTCGTCACCAATGCGAGAGACTCCGGTCTCGAATCCAGGTGTCAGCATTGCCTCCGGCTTGGACCAGCCGTCATACTAACTCGTTTGGCTGATTTAGTGGGAGGGAAGTCGCGGGTGGTAATCTGGCGTTGTGGACAGCGACTCCTACAGGTCAGGTCAGGGCGCCTGCACAGCAAAAGACAGGAAGTGGTGAAGGCAGCGTGACCTCCCACACGTTACACTTCACCAATGAGAGTCCGCGCTGTCAGGTGAAAAGAGAGCCACTGGCTGTCTCCGCATGTGTCGGAGGAAGCATGTGGTAGACCTCAGGGCTCCCTTGACCGACCAGTAGGGGGCACATGTGCACAACGACCAGGTAGGGGAGGGGGGAATTGGCATAACGACTAAATTGGGATGGGAGGAAAAAGCACAGAAAAATCAGGCGGAGAAAAAGAGAAAAACATTTTAATAAATTTTTTTTTAATGTTTTTACCTGTTTTAATATGTTTGTAATCTTGACAACATTGCAAATGAAGTGTATTTTCGAGAATAAATAAAGGTAATAAATGAATGAAGGTCATGGACTATCAAAGCACATAAAGCAGGACTGCCGAATATGTTCGTTGTTACGAAGCAACGAGAGGACTACACTGCTGATTTGCGGGCTATTTCTGACTAAATGAACAGGAAGACATTTTAATGCCGATAATATCGGACATCTCTAGTTTTAACGTTAATGCTTCTGGTTGGTGTTTAAATATTACGGCAGATGACAGCGTAAGCCCCACAGAGTGGGCGGTGGGCAGGGGAGTGAGTAGACTATGGCGAATATACTATAATGAAAACCTAGCCGGTAGACCCTCTCCTATATGGAAGTCTCTGGCCAAATACCATCTGGGTCCTTGGGGATAAATCCATAGTGAAATATTTAGGTTCAGAGATTGGAGACGTAGATTCAGGTGTGACTGTAGATGTGTGAGGTCATGAATTGACTGCACGCATAGCGCAATAGTCTTGAAAATCAATGTGACCACTTTTATTGTCACTGGCCTCTGAAGTAGCGCTGTGGAGTGTCGTTTCTTGTCAATAGGACACAGGTGCATTGATTATTCATGAAACGTGACACAGCTTCTGTACCAGTATTTCTAAATATACTCATTAGAGGCAAATTGATACTTACAGAAGCTTAGAGGCTTAGAGTTTAGTTTCAGCAAGAGGTCTGTGCTCCAGGCACGTGGTTTAGTTTCAGCAAGAGGTCTGTGCTCCAGACACGCTGGTTTAGTTTCAGCAAGAGGTCTGTGCTCCAGACACGCTGGTTTAGTTTCAGCAAGAGGTCTGTGCTCCAGACACGCTGGTTTAGTTTCAGCAAGAGATCTGTGCTCCAGACACGCTGGTTTAGTTTCAGCAAGAGGTCTGTGCTCCAGGCACGCTGGTTTAGTTTCAGCAAGAGGTCTGTGCTCCAGGCACGCTGGTTTAGTTTCAGCAAGAGGTCTGTGCTCCAGGCACGCTGGTTTAGTTTCAGCAAGAGGTCTGTGCTCCAGGCACGCTGGTTTAGTTTCAGCAAGAGGTCTGTGCTCCAGACACGCTGGTTTAGTTTCAGCAAGAGGTCTGTGCTCCAGACACGCTGATTTAGTTTCAGCAGCATCGAGGTCTGTGCCCCAGGAACGGTGGTTTAGTTTCAGCAGCATCAAGGTCTGTGCCCCAGGCACGCTGGTTTAGTTTCAGCTCAGCACCCTCATAAGGGCAAACAAATTGTGTCAAACACACAAGTTGACTGAGCAAATATGCAAAAGGAAACAAGGCAATGGAATCGAGGAGGAATTTATATCCAATGCACGCAACTGATAGCAAGTTACTCAACATTTCCAACAATCCAGAGTGAGTGTAGCGTTAGCTAACCGCAGAAATGCACTATACTGTAGACCTACCTGTGATAAATTAACCTCATATACATCTGGCTTTATTTTGCATCAACCAAAGTTGCTATTTAGTTCATGTGGTCTGCTGTTATACAGAATATGCAGTTTTCTGAAATGTGTGTGGCTCTGTTGGGGTCTGATGCCGACTGCAGCTCAGCAGGCAAGACACTCACCCATGTGTGTTTCAACAATGGGGAGTCAGTCAGTCAGCAAGGGACATTTGCTATTGTAGGCCGACCCTATTTCTGGTTTAATTTTCTTTCCTGATGAGTCTATTTGAGGTTGTATCCGTAGTAGAGTTCAGTCGTGCAGGGAAATGGAACGTTCAATCAGATCCAGCTTATGTCCCTGTGATGGTTTTAACATGAAGAGCATTTCAACGTTCTCCAGAAGCCATCTTCTTCCATGTGGATCATGAGAAAGCTCAGCTCATTTGTCCACCAGAGCCACCGGTTTATGAAGAACACAGAGGCCGGGCTTTTGTGAAACAGGCCAGTTAGAAATGGGGGGCTTTCCTCTTACTTCAAATAGACCAACACTTCTCCAATGTACACCCAAGCTTGAAAACCCACATGGCTGCCAAACCCCAAGAGACCTGCGAGGGCATCGGCGCCCCCTGCTGACATTACTGTAGCGGCCTCAGTTTTGAAGCTAGAGTGAAGATACTGGTATCGTATGAAACTAGACATCAAGCTAGCTTGGCAAGAAGGGGGCTAAATAATGCTACAAAGTTGGGCAACATTTTGGCGAGGGAAAAACTGCCATAGCCATGTTCAAACGGGTCCCTTGACCTCTCACCTCAAGATATGTGATTGAAAATGGGTTTTATGGGTACCCCTTTAGACATGCCCACTTTATGCTAATCCCATGCAGTTTTGGGCAGAACTTGTGTATGACAGGAAAGCTGACTCTTGTGGATCCAATGAGCCCAATTGTATTCATGTGTGATGATGTTAGTCCCCATAGTAGCCTTGACCTCACTATAAAATGACCTATTGTGACCTCTGGGTTAATCACAGCCTTCCTATGTATCTTGACAATAAGAGGGTGTTTCTGAGCAATTTCCAGAACAGAAGTGCTCCCCATCCAATCACCAATTCTTACAGAAATCTCCAAATGTCCATTCTTTTTCTATTGTGTTCCTCAAGGTCTTAATGATATGATATGATATGATATGATATTTGCATTAATAATGTGACCCCCAGCCAATTCATGTCTTATTGTGGTATTTTGTGTAACAAAAGGTATCAACCCAAAGATTGCTGCTACTCTCATGAGACATAATTTAGCATGGGAATGGCCATCATACACTTCCATCTAAGCCCTTATACACTCTAAATCTTCTCAATTTGAATAGGCACCTAACCCAAACACCATGTTTATTACAGATTTATAACTAGGAAACATTGACATAAAGTGCTGAGCTGCATCTCAAATTCATCTTCAGGTTCCCAGCGTTCAGCCTATCTATACCACTTCTATGTGGCATCTACTGTTGACCTACTATCTCCCCATAAATCCCCCCCCCCCCCCCCCCCATAAAAAAGACAAAAATGGTTCTATGGTGGGTCTCTAAGAGTCTGCATGTACCGAATTGCAGAGGTTCTCATTTGACCGTGAATACTTTTCAAGGTATGCAAAGATTGTCCTTTTTCCATGTCATAGATGAGTAGTACAACCAATCCATCATGCGCCGACAGCTGTCAGGCTTAAGGGAAAACAATTAAAAGAGTCCCCACACAGGTCGAGCTGCTCCAATAGTCAATGAAGCAACCTCTGTGTGCAGACCTTGTAACAACGGATTCATTAGGAAAGGCCAAGGAAAGGACGGATGTGTGTGTAGAAGACAATTAAATTACCTACAGTATATGAAGGCGGAGTACTCAAGGGACTAGGAGGACAAGCGTGTGGCACAAGGTCCATCCGATATCCTGTATCATCAATACAAAATGTATAGAACAAGGTAAGCTATGTAATATTTCAAAGGTTGAGCCAAAATAAAAAAGGAAATTAAATGTACTGTACCATCAAAGGACATGTGCACTGCACGCAAAGAGGGGCTGGGAAATGATGTGATTGTGATGTGATGATGACAAAGCAGTGTATATGGCCAGAGTCTCCCTTATGAATAGTCCAGGGTCCAGCTCTAGTAGCCATCAGCCAAAGCAGCCAGCTGTCATGCCTGGCCTCTCCCATCCTCAGCAGAGTCAAAGACATGTGGGCCCCAGCTAGGGCCAAGTCCTGGGCAACCTTTCCCCAGCTCAACAGACACGCATACATACAGACATAAACATGCAAGCTGACAGGCAGACAACGCATGAAAACATAGTCTTGGCATTTGGCCAAGTCAATGCCAATTTATGGTCTCTGACACTGCAGATATCCTTGTGAAAATGAATTTCTGTAATAGTGCATGCAATGAATCACATATCATGAATCACATGGAACCCTCTATTAATGTTCTTTTTCAGCAGTACCTAACAATGCAATCAAGAAAGGAGTGAGTATTGAATCATGGGCCATATTGTGCACTAACAACACTTGGCATGCCATCGATTACAACCAATAGTGTTTAGCCCCTGGGCACAGGGACGTGGCGCATTGATGAGGCACTTTATCAGGGGGAAAAAAGGTCAATTGAAGTGATTGATACCCTCTTTTATGAGTGGTAATACAGAGAGCATTACTTGAGCATTTTGTATGATGAATCAGGTTGACATTTGCTACGATTGGCCCATAAAAAGCCAATGTGAGAGTGTGTCTGAGTAATAACATTCTTATTTTTGTGTTTGAATGTTATGCTGCTATAAACCATTCTCCACTATCCTATATGTAATGGCAGCGTGAGCGGGAGCCCCCGGGGTCAGAGCTGGAGCTCTATCAGTTGCAGTTTATGGCCACCCAGTGTGAAGAGAGGGGTGGCCACCATCAGATTGCCTGGGTATGGATTATTTGTTGAAACATTGATCTAGACAGGATGGCTGTTGGGCATGTGTCATACCCTCGCCTCGCTTGCCTCTCATTATTTGAGGAATACATTCAGAGAACTTGCTCATCGATGGAAATAGTCTGTTCAATTCCTGGCAACATTGCAATTTATTGTCATTATACAGCACAACGAAAAGAAGTTTGCATCAAACCCAGGGGTGCAGTCGTAATATGGGCGAAGGCCAAATGCCCGCGCACGCTCCCACGCACGTGCATACATGTTCCCTCTGTTGCGCACAAAACAGATGATACACCTTGTCTCATCCTTCCAGTGAAGTCGGGAGATCAAGCAACCCCCCACCACACCTACAGGGCTTGTATTTGGTTGTCGGTATCCTATTATTATGCAAAGTCTAGGTGATAAGTGGCGCAACGAGTCATTTTATCACCTAGACTTTGCATAATAATAGGATGCGCGCACTTCGGCCTCAGTGACGAAGGCCAAACGCCGTTTGACCGTGTTTGCCCAGCACTGCACCCCTGATCAAACCATAGTGAAAATGTAACAGTAAAGTGCAACAGCAATATACAATGTACAGGTGATTAAACTGGGTACGAAATATACAAACTAGTACTATTAAGCGTAGTGCTAATCAGATGTATGTACAGAGTTATAATAAGTAGAATATGTACAGTGATACAGGTATAAAGACAGTATGGTAATAGCCAGGATATGTACAGATATAGATATCCATCTGAGAGCATGGATCAGCTTCATACCGCCTTCTGTCTGACCTGCAGCGTTGAACCATACCTGCTTTGCCTTGATCTATTCTGAGTGGGTTCTCCTGCCCCCCGGGGAATATGGCCCTGAGCCATCGTCTTGTATCCCATCCTGTATACATACGCTTGCAGTTGTTCTTCGTTCTATTCATTACTTAATTTCACAATTCTCTTATATACTCTATATTCTATTCACATAAGCTTACTACGTGTATCTATTCTATTCACATATATGCTTACTACATGTATCTATTGCTATGTCCGCCCATCACAAACACGCAAACTGTCTAACGACTGTCCCCGTCTCCCTGTGAGTGAATGTCTCGTGATGATGACCAAAATGGTGGACAATGAGGATACGATCCTCTTGGCCCCATACCTCAAATGGATCCGTTATCAGCTCTATTCTATTTTCAATCTTTCTAAATGTTCTTATGTACCCCAGTTGCTATTGCATGTACATATTTGTGTTTTATTACACGTATATGTACATACTTACCAACTGTTTCGCCAGTTTTATAGCAACACTACTATCACCTCCACATTGCCTGTGTTGCATTTATTTATTTTACATTTTATTTTGGATTTCATGGTGTTTTTTGTTTTGTTCTTGATTTATTGTGATGTTTCTTCTTGACTTAACGTGTCCGGCCCATGGCGACATTAACGTGTGTTGTCGGGCCTTATAACATTTATTTGATTTGATTTAGATATAGTATCTACAGATATGTAAAAGGATTATGTGCAGGTAAGTACAGACAGGTGTGGATAGATATATATGTGGTGCAGTAAATATTACAGTGTAGTTATATGTATAGTTGATGATATACATACTTTTTTGCAGGTTCGAGGGCACAAGAAAAATCTGATCTGCTAAAAGCTCAGCAAACATCCAGACCTTTCATAAATGGGTGCACTCTAATTAAACGTCACCTCGTGCCAAGCGGAGACCCACGCTCCCTCACTTCTAGGCACTGACTACTACTACCGGTCATTTCCTATTCCTTACCTCCTCCTGCTTACAGTAGCAGATTCACAGCTCAACACGATACAGGATCCATGCATGGCTAATGCTCGCTAGTATATTACCTTAATTGTTTTAGGTCCTGACATATCAGCACAATTATACCTGTCTCAGCAGCACCAGGCAAATGTATTATTGATAAAAGAAAATGCTCTCTCTTCAAATGATATCCTACTTCGCCTGCAGCGCGAGCGGGAACAGAGGAGAAGAGAGAAGGATGTTCTGAGGAATAAACTTAATTTCTGTCCCCGGGTCTGCTCAGCGGTGACAAACGTCCTACTTTCCCCTCATTTCCTCTCTGGTTTGTCACTTGGCTCGGTTTAGCTGAACGACAGAGATACACGAGTCACTGCCAGCCTCATGTCTTAGCAAACAAGATCAGCCTCCCTGAGAGAGGAAGCCCCCGTCTCTCTGGAATAAAGGCGGCAGAAAAGCGGGGTTTGTTCTTGGAAGTAAGTTTGATGAGTTACGTTGATTGTATGTGTGTACGTGCCATAGGGCGAGTTTAAATGGTCCTTGGCCAGGCATCTGATGAGGGGGCGGAGGGGCCGCGGGGGGAGCAGTGCACTCCCACTTCTTTCAAAAAGTGATTTTGATTCCTATTTCCTAGCGAGGAAAATAGGAATAGGAGGAAATTGCATTCTGAAATATTAAACCAAATGGAGGCGCAGAGTGCTTAGGTTCGCTCCCGCCACTTACAGGAACAGCGCCACAACACTTGGCGAAACCTCTATTGTCTTCTCCGCGGACGTCAAACCAATGATGAAGCTCCAACTCCTGAGAATATCCTTTTGTTACTTCTTATGGAGTCACAGAGAGACACATGGAGTGAATGAAGGAATTAGACATCAAGCAAGAAGCTCCGCTTTCCAACTGAAATGTAAGGCCACAATATTACCTATCCCTTACTTACTCACCCTTTTTACTCTCTGCATTAGGTCACTTTCCTCCCATGGACATAATTTATGGCTGGGCTTTAAAGTGCTATTGAGCATCAGGGAGGCAAGTGGTGTAAGCAGTAACATGAATAATCCATTGGCAGTTCCCGTCTGAATGAAAAGGAACCTCGATCACCATCACACTCCGGGGGAGTGAAACTTGGCAGTGACAGCATCAGCCCTCCCCCCTCCAAAATATTAAATTAATATGCTTTGCATATTTAACTTGTGAGCGTCTGTATTGCTAAAAGGGGTGTGCTTTAATGTATTCATCTGCACATGTATAATCACTTCTTAGAAAAAGGGTATTCCTCTCTGGCATTGCAGAGTGTGTGTGTGTGTGTGTGTGTGTGTGTGTGTGTGTGTGTGTGTGTGTGTGTGTGTGTGTGTGTGTGTGTGTGTGTGTGTGTGTGTGTGTGTGTGTGTGTGTGTGTGTGTGTGTGCGTGCGTGCGTGCGTGCGTGCGTGTGTGTACACACGTGTGAAGGCTCGTTGGTTGGATGGGGTCAAGAACTAGTCATTACACCCTATAGCTTGTATCATGGAGGTTCTCCAGTGCAATTATAAGCCATAGCTAATTCATAATCCTTCCCGGTAGCCTGCAGCATTTCTCCTCTCCAAATCCATTTGTTTTACTTATTGTTTTGTATATCCATTATCAGTTTTCTGTATTATCAAGGTGTGACTTTCTTGTATTGTGTTATTGCTTAAGCTTTTTATCCTCCTTTGCTTTCATTGCTTTCCTATTCTTTTATGCTGTGAGCATTCATTCCATTGTACATATGGCGAAAAATCTTGCCTCTTGAGTAGAAGTAACAAGCCCCAAGGTTTGGTGTTACAAAACAGAAGCACCTTCTCCTCCCTCTCAACCTGTAGTTAGCTCATTGAGCAACAATGTGAATAAACCATGTACAAACCATTAGAAATAAACTTCTTTGGAGTCAATTGAATGGGCCTCATTCAACAATACTCTCTTATTATTTTTCTTATATTCTTGCTTACTTGTCTGTTAAGAGAACAATTCACCAAGCCATCTTAACGTCCAAATCGGTTCTTACCCAGGTCGGTTGCATGCTGAATCCCACTCATTCTTAAACTGAAATGCACGCTCGCGTTAAATTAATTTGCATACAGACACGCCCACCATCTCCTTATAAGGCGAATGAGGCGTGTGTAAAACAGCAGAGTGTCGGCATCTGATCGCTGTCTAATCCATTCAACAGGAAGCGATTTGCGACTGATCTCAAAATGACACACACACACACACGCGTCTCACGACTTGCAACTCTCACTCAGTGCATGTGTGTGTGTGTGTGTTAATCTGATGACAAATAAAAACGTATACTTGTACGTATACCGCGTACTGTATAGTGCGAAATAAATCGTTCCAGCAAAGTAGGCTTTGTCAATACTGAACGACTTGACGACGCTTGTCAAGAACCAATCATGCAGTATACTGATATGAATATGCCGCTGATCCTATGCTCTCTCCTTTCAGAGAGAGATGACAGGTGACCGATCCTGTGGTAGTTTGGAGTTTAGGAGAGGTGTAGGATTCAATCGCAGGACAGTGTATGGTAAGAGAGACGAGGCAGCGAGTCGACGTTCCAATAATAAGCTTTTATTGAGCAAGACACGAGGATACAAGTTTACAGGGGGAAATAACTAAATCACAGAAAGGTGCTGGTTACTGGAGAGCACGGAAGGGTACTCCGGAGAACGGTAACAGCAAACACGTAAACAGGGATCTCAAACAATGACGCGACACTGGAAGACAGGGGGCGGCATGATACAGAAACTAATTATACTTGACAAGGAACAGCTGGGGGCTGACAGGCTAGGACACATGAATATAAGGGAAGGAGACTAGACACTAAACTAACAGGCAGGAATAAACATTGTAACATAACAACACAGGGAAGACAGGGCTAGACTAGGACATCTGAACATACTGGGAAGAACACAGGACCGCTAGCAAATGTACAGGGAACATGATAGACAACAGATTGGACAGAATATGTACATAGAGACCCATACAAAGGGCGGCGGCCTGTAGCACCGCGAACAGACCGCCCGGGGGCGGCAGAGGACTGTCCAGAAAGTTCAGATCATGACAGATCCGGTATTTACGAACCTATATACCGGGTTCGGAAATATGGGATCTGTCACCTGTCATCTCTCTCTCTGAAATGTCCCTGTGGCTAAAACTCTGAGTGCGCTCAGAACTTTAGGAGCAGAGAAGCGAGGTTAGGAGAGAGGGGAGGAGAGGAGATGTTGTAAATATGCATTATATGCGTACGCCTGGGCAGCCAGCATCTAACTGTTCTAACAGCAATATATAATCCATTTCAGAAGCAGAACGCATGCAATAAGTTATAATAATAATAATTATTATTGAAACGTTTATTTTTTTGCCGATCCCGATCTTCGGAAAATCACGTGATCGGATCGGGACATCCCTAGTCTGGAGGAGTGGGGAGGGTAGCTGGTCCAGCTGGCATGTAGTCGGACGGTTCGACGTTGTTATATTGACGAGGCTTAACCCGAGGTTCAATAAGATTCCTTTATTGACTCGTTCGTATATCTGCATCCATTCATGTCGCTCACGTCTGTCACGTTCAACTCGTGTGTGTGTCGCCTTCCTGGTGACGTCACAATAACAACGACAATCAAAGAGGTTCAAACCCGAACCTAATACATCACATCCTTCTCCTTAACATATTTTTTTTTCTCAAACAGAACTTAGTATTCTACCTTTGTTTAGCTTGAACTCTTGCTAACACGTCCTATTTCCCAAAAACAAACGTAACAAACATTTCCCAACTTAAATGTTTACTCAGAGCATCCACCTGCTGTAAATGAAATAACAATGTTAGTCACGGACAACTTTCACTTTAAAGGATCCTGTAACTTAAACCCACTTGAACCATGACATAATGCAAAGCACTTAATGCGAAAACTTGAATATGAAAATACTCCAACAACATGCATATGAAAACACTCCAGTTACTCTCTGTATCTAGGAGGTAGTTTAACTGGTCTACCAGACCTAGTCTGATACGGCTGCGTTTCAGATTGTCCATCATGTGTCTCTGTTTGGTCTGCAACACCTGTGTTCTCTGCTGAACGTGTGCGTGTTGCCAGATTTTCTCTCGTTTCACAGTCCATGTTCTGGTAAGCATCCTATTCAGGGGCGGAGCTTCAGGGGGGGCTGTAGGGGCGGGGCTCCCCGGGCCCGCGACGGGCGGGACCCAATGGGGGGCCCGGGCCCGTCGCGAGACAGCAGGCTCCGCCCCCGAGATATCCCGGCGGGCCCGACGTTCATGGTCATTATTATTAGGTGTATAATAAACCATTGTAGCCTATAATATGAGTTGAACTTGTTGTGCTGCTATTTTCACGCTCACATTTAACATTAAAACATATATATAAAAAAAAAGAAGTGAATCCAAATGTATTTTGGGTAAAATCGTCATCACGTAAACCAACGTCATCAATCATCAATCACCCGTCATTCAACAGAGCGTCTGACGGTCTGCCACTGCCTAAGGCCTAACAAACTTAAGCATGAGTAGTACTTATAAACACAAGAGTGGAGCGACAAAACGCAAAGAAAAGGAGAAAAAGGACCAGGGAAAAGCTAAATTGTCTAAGTTAGATGGATATTTTTTTCGCCCTACTCCTCCTCCCGCGGGAGATGAGACTGAAGTTGCCAGCCGTGTTTCATCCCCGAGGCCCGGGGATGAAACAGCGTTAGTGGGAGTGAGGAGCCAGATTTACAGGTAGGCTAAAATCACGGACACACACTCAACAAGAAAATGTGAGTTTGTAAATGTTGATATCTATGGTTGTTGTTACTTCGTGTAGCTCGGCCGCCTAGCTTATTATTTCCTTCTCTGTCTCTCGGCTGTCTGTAGTGATGATGGCAATAGGGATGAGTCAGCAGCTGCTGCTAGCTGCTCGGCAGAACCAGGCCTGACGCCTGACCAGGCGCCACACCCCTCCCTCTCCGGCTCCTTACCTGCTGCGGGCCCGCAAGGTGAAGTACCGGACACTGAAAATGAAAGCAGCAACAGGTCTCCTCCTCACGCTACGGGTGAAACCACGGATCATGATGTGTCCTCTCAGTCCTGCAATTATAATCTGGGGCGTTTTCCGACTGATCGTGGAAACTATTTGGAAAATATTGAGGATGCCAATATCAAAAGGTATATCCTTAAAATGGGCTCGTGCAAACCAAAAGGTCCATTTCCCAAAGACAATGATAATCGTTGCTTTTCAGAAACGTATTACTCCTCCACAACTAAAGTTGGGATGAAGTTTCCACGCAGCTGGATGTGCTATTCACCAAAATTGGACTGCTGCTATTGTGAGCCTTGCTGGCTTTTTGCCCACAGAAACGCACCGTTCTACAACAATGCATGGGTCAATGGAATAAAAGACTGGAAACATCTTTCTACTAAAATTGAGAGGCATGAATCCACTCAAATTCACCTGGGTGCATGCGTAGTATATGAGCAGTGGAAAAACAATGGCACAATAGACGCTGACATGGAGAGGAATGTGCGTAATGCTGCCCAATTTTGGAGACAGGTCGTGGAGCGCATTGTTAATGTAACCCTGACTCTAGCGTCAAGCAACTTGGCATTCAGGGGGCATCGAGAGGTCTTAGGTCAGGGCAAAGCTGGCAACTTTTTGTCAATAATCGAATTATTGGCTCGCTACGACCCTGTTTTGAAAGAGCTAATCAACCGACCAGAAGGGTCAGTGAAATACCTCAGTCACCAGATTCAAGATGAGATTATTTACATATTATCTCAACGTGTGAAAGAAATAAACGAAGCCCCATTTTATTCCGTCATCATGGACACAACTCAAGATGTGTCAAAGATAGACCAGTTGAGTCAGGTTTACGTTACATAACTGTTGTTAAGAACGACATGGATATTGCAACCGATATACAGATCAATGAAGTCTTTTTGGGTTTTGAAGTGCCTGAAGGTTCATCAGCTTCAGAGCTTGAAAACAAAATCCTTGGTTCTATAGAGAAAAACGGATTCGATCTGTCTAAATGCCGCGGACAGGGCTATGATGGTGCGGCTAATATGAGTGGTGTGTATTCAGGCGTGCAAGCAAGAATAGCAGAGAAGGAGCCCCTTGCCCACTATGTTCATTGCGCTGCTCATAATCTCAACCTAGCACTCAACGACTCTGTTAAAAATGTCCCTGGAGTAAAGCAGTTCTATGACACTGTAGAGACGCTCTACAACTTTTTTGGTCACAGTATCAAACGATGGGCATTGCTCAGTGAGTTAATGATGCCAGAGAGCAGAACTATCACATTAAAAGGCTTGTGTCCCACTCGCTGGTCATCTCGCCATGATGCGCTTGTTGCGTTAAGGCACCGATATGGAGACATTATAAAAGCCCTCGTCAAAATATCCCTTACCAGTGACAAAAATGATGAGCGAAATGAAGCAAGCGCACTCAAGAATGCTATAAGCAAATTTCGCTTTCTTTTTTTGGTCAACATGCAGACCAAGATTTTGGAAACCATAAATTGTGCTTCACAGTTACTCCAAGCAAAAGACGCGGATATTCTGAAAGCATCTAGTCTACTGCAAAATGCCATCACTGTTTTGGTGGAGTATAGGGGACAATTTGACTATGCGAAGTCCGCCACTCTTGCCCTGGCTACTAAATGGGGAAGTACAACGCAGTTTGAAACAACCAGGGCCAGAAAAGTGAAACGGCACTTTGATGAACTTGCTGAAGACAGCCGCCTCACTGACGCAGAGAGCAACTTTCGGGTGAATGTTTTCAATGCTTGTCTCGATATCATCATCCAGCAACTGTCCCAAAGATTCACCAGCTTAAATGCAACTGTGAACATGTTTGAGGCAATTCACCCCAACACACTACTGCACGCAAAGGACGAGGAGTTACACCAAGCTGCCCAGCGGCTTAGAGAGCACTATAGTCGGGACATCGCCGCCAGCTTCCCTGGCCAGCTGCTCTCTTTCAGAACCTGTTTCAGGGAACAGATACAAAAACTGAAATCTGTTGTGGATCTCGTCAAAATGCTCATTGTTTCCAAGCCAGCAGTAACCTCTACATTTAGTGAGGTTTGCACAGCATTGATCTTATTTCTGACTCTTCCTGTCACCGTGGCAACCGCCGAGCGCTCTTTCTCCAAATTAAAACTCATCAAAAACTATTTGAGGAGCACGATGGGACAGGAGAGACTGAGTGGACTGGCCTTGCTGTCCATCGAAAGTGACAGAGCCAAGAAATTGGACATACAGCGGATTGTGGACGAGTTTGCGGAGCGCAAGGCTCGCCGAGTAGCCTTCAAGTAGTGGTGAGTACACTTTATTTACTCCGTGCCTATTTTAATGTGTGGGGCCGCTGTGCCAATATTAATGTGTGGCCTGTGCAGATTTTAATGTGTGGGGCCACTGTGCCAATATTAATGTGTGGCCTGTGTCGATTTTAATGTGTGGGGCCTGCACTGGCTTCCCATTGCCGCACAAATCCACTTCAAGGTTCTTGAGCTGGCATTCTGTGCAACGAGGGGAACGGCTCCCCCCTACCTCCGGTTAATCGTCTCTAACTACACACCCTCAAGGTCCCTACGCTCTTCTGACCCACTCCTATTTTTTTTTTCATCATCATTTTTTTTTCATTCAGGCTCCGAGGGGCCATTGAAACGAAGCAGGCTATTCTCTGTAACCTGTCAGATTTTCCGCCATTGACCAAAAACATACTTCTTCAATCAATATCTGAATAAATTTTTCTTTTTTAATCTTAGTATCTTATATTAGGCCTATTATGCTACTATGTTTATACTACTACTATGTACTATGCTACTACTGTATATATATATATATATATATATATATATATATATATATATATATATATATATATATATATATATATATATATATATATATATATACTGGGGGACACCCGTCCACAGGGGGCGGGTGGCCGACAGAGTCCCTCTCCATGACACTTGGTAGGAGCGGTCATTGAGGTGTGATGTCAGCCATGTCAGCACAGATCCAGCCACTCCCATTCCTGCGAGGGCCGCAAGGAGGATCTGATGGTTGACTGTGTCGAAGGCTGCAGATAGATCTAGGAGAATCAGGACAGAGGAGAGGCCTTTCGCTTTTGCTAAGTGAAGTGCCTCTGTGACCGCAATAAGGGCCGTTTCTGTGGAGTGGCCAGTCCGGAAGCCAGACTGATTAGGGTCTAGGAGGTCATTCTGTAAGAGATAAGCAGTAAGTTGGTTGGATACAGAAAGGAAGGAGAGAAGAGAGACAGGACGATAGTTGCCTATGACGGTGGGGTTCAGGGTTGTTTTTTTTATGAGGGGCGTGACTCTGGCTTGTTTTAGGGAGGTGGGGACCACCCCCGAGTTGAGTGAGGAGTTGATGGTTGCAGTTAGGAATGGGAGGATGTTCGGTGCTATGGTCTGGAGGAGTGGGGAGGGTAGCTGGTCCAGCTGGCATGTAGTCGGACGGTTCGACGTTACCAGTGTCAGGGTCTCGGCTTCTGTAATGGGAGAGAAAGATGACAGAGTGAAGGATGAGGTTCTCGATTCAGTGTTTGGAATGGGTGGGGGTTGGGAGAAGGAGCTGCGGATGTTCTCCACTTTTTCCTCAAAGAAGATCGCAAAGTCTTCGGCAGAAAAAGATGAGGGAGGAGGGGGTGGGGGGGGGAGTGAGGAGGGAGGACATGGTAGCATGCAGTTTGCAAAGATTCTTGGCGGAGGCCTCGATCCTATGGTGAAAGAAAGAAGCTTTGGCATTAGTAATGGTTTTGGAGAATGTTAACAAGAGGTTGTGATATGTGTCGATGTCAGCAGTGAGGCGTGACTTTCTATACTTCCTCTCAGCCGCTCATAGGACCTGTCTTTGTTCTCTCACTGCATCCGTCAGCCATGGACTGGGTGGGGAACAGCGGGCAGGTTTCTCAACGAGGGGACAGAGCTTGTCGAAGGAGGTTGCAAGGGCTGAGAGGAGGGCTGAGGTTGCCATCTCTGTGGGGAGAGCAGAGAAGGTGTCACTCGAAGGTAGAGCGGATATTATGTCAGAGGAGAGGGTGGAGGGGGATAGGGAGGGCAGGTTGCATCTGAGTGAGACGGTTTGAGCCAGAGTTGTACCCCACCTGCTGACTTGTACACAATTTGTAAGTCGCTTTGTATATAAGCGTCAGCTAAGTGACTAAATGTAAATGTAAAATGGTGAACACAATTGTAGAATTGTAAAAGTAGAAACAATGATGATGAGTCAATAAATGTTACTGTAGTAAGATGTGCTACTGTAGGGATTTGTTCCCTCCTGCCAAACAAAAATGTCATTCTGGAGAATGATGCAAATGACTACGCTATTTGACCATAAATCATTCATGAATTTATCCAGCTAATGAGCAACTCCCACTCACAAAACCCACCCAGATTAACTTGTGAAGCTCCTTTTCAACGGATTAATTTATTTGCTTTATCCACACTCGTCCAGAGGAGAGAACAGATTTAATTTAACCACATTTTGTTAAATGTAATGGTTTATTAAACTTTCACATTTGTGGCAGATAATTCAATCATAGACCCATTAAGCACAGCAATGGCCTATTTCTGTTTCATTAAACAAAAGATGAAATGTCCCTATTAAAACTAGGCCTATGACACAACAGTCAACGGTTTCAATATATATAAGTTACTGTGTCTGTGTGTGTGTGTGTGTGTGTGTGTGCGTGTGTGCGTCCGTGTGTGCGTGTGTGCGTACAAACATGTGAAGGCTCGTTGGTTGGTTGGGGTCAAGAACGTAAGGTTATGTATATAACCAAGTTCTGTGAGTTATGGTGACGCTCAGCATCATACTGCACTGTACTTCACTTCGTGCACGAGCACTGAATAAAAAATTCCACCATGTACCTTTACATCCCAACATTCGTCTGGCCACACCACCATCCGATTACCTTCATAAGCAGGTGTGTGGTCACCTACTCGCCTCCTTCCCAAACTTTCACCACAAGGCGAGATCAAGGGCCGCAGCGGCGTCTGATGCTGAGCGTCACCATAACTCACAGAACTTGGTTATATACATAACTTTACGTTCTGTTTCGTTATGGATCTCGCTCAGCATCATACTGCACAAGGGAGGCTGAGCGAGAGCCATAGCCCGACAAATGTACCCCGCTGAGGCCCCCCACAACTATCAGACCGGGGAGGACCGAGCCCCCCCGACCCTCCCTAATGGAGGATACCCCCCCTATTGGAGGCTTACGGGAGGGAGACGGATCCGACCGTGCGAAGAGGAACCCAAGCAACTCAACGCACAGGGTGAGCAGACCGTGGCTTGACCCCACGACTACACACACGCACAACCCGCATGCCACCAGGGAACGAACGGAAGGAACAACCTCGTTACTGCCCCCAAAAACACGGGGTCAAGAGCAAACCCAACCCCGTGGCAAGGCTGTAGCAGCGGAGCGCGAAGGAAGACCCAGACCCACTGAAGGGACTGGATCCCCTGGAAAAAGGGGGCCCGGAGAGGTCAATGATGCCAGGCATCAAGACCCCACCAGGCGGTCACTTAGTGACACCGCCCCCCACATCGCAAGCGTATTCGGATAAGGCCCCTCCAAGAGCGGGCCCTTTCCCCCCAATAGCACACCGCCTGGCACACTGACCCTGCAGAACAGGCAGTCAGCATGGCAGTAAGCACTCAAAAAAGGTTAACCAACGGAAGCAGGCAGCGCACCGGGGAAACCAGGCAGCAGGCTGTAACCTGAGCCTGGAGCACTGCGGACGAGACAGGCGCCAAAGGAGTCAGCTGAAAACAGCCCCCCCGGCGGAAGGGGCGTATGCTGGCGTTGTTGATCACCATGACAAAGCCTCCATTAAAAAAAAACCACCCAGAGGGGTCGAGGCAGAGAAGGCTGACATGATTGGCAGACGTCATGAACGTGCAGGGGCACACTCAACCGGGTAACCCGGGAGTTGACTCTGCTCCAACACACCAGCGAATCAACCACCCTCTTGGTACCATATGCGGTGGTTGTTCCTATAACCCCTCAAGAAAAAAGGGTTATCCCAGGCCTACGGTATCAACAAAACTTTACTTCGGACCGGGCCCGGCGGCTCGGGAAGCACAGGGTTACCAGAGGAGGTCCAAAAGACCACCCCAACAGCCCCCTCTTCGCCATGCGTGAGAGAGGAGCGAAGAAAAGAGAACCAGCCCCTTATGATAGTGCAGAGTACAACATGTACCCAACAAGGGTCTCCATAACGCCTAACCTTGTGCCACCTGGGCCGACCCGGCATTTTTCCCCCTGAAAAAAGCCCAAGTCCCTCAGGGTACCAGAACAGCAGATCTGCATCCCCGGCGGACAAACGGGTTAACTGACCTGGACCAGCGTGACCAGAACCAGTCCCGTGCCCTAACCACGCCGACATGCCTACTCCAGGAGAAGGGGCAGATATGCGTGTTGATCTAAAACATGAAAAGAGGGCGCCACCCAGACGGGCCGGTTTGAACCGTGCTTGGTGGCCCACCCCAAGGGCGTGAGACCCCTCTACCTATGTTCTGATCTATTCCGTTAACATCCCCCAGATATGAACGAGAATTCATCGAGACAACCTAGTAAACTGGCGCTCGGAAGAGACAAAACTCCATCCCAGTTGCCCTATAAAAACGCTGTTTTAATAACAAGCAACCAAGGCGCACTTAGCCCCTGCGTGATTCTTAACAGAAACACACCGAGCCAGCACTATGTATGCGTCGAGACCCAAACACATCAATGGATAGTCTAGCAAGACACCAAACATTGTTCCTCCAAGTCGCCTGGGAGAACAACACGGAGCCGTCGTGCTTCATGTTCCTTCCTCTTTTTATTCAAAAAAGAAAGAAACACAGACTGACATGAATCCCACGTGACGCAGCTGAGGGTAATTTTTTTTTTACATTTTTACATCCCACCACCCTCGCCATAGGGAGGAGACGGAAATCCCCAGAGAGACTTCCCACGTGAGCTGTATAGATTGAAAAGAATATATTGCAACATTGAGCTATGTAATACTTGGGTTAGGGCTCTCCGAGGAGGAGGCACTGAACCAATACACACTCAATAATCGAATTGAATCGAATACACACACAATAGAGCAGAACTCCTTTTTGAAGTTCTACTCACCTTGACAATCTGAGGAGGAGGCTCTGAACTCTGAGGAGGCTCCCTCACAGGGAAGGAGTGTCCGAACTCACAGAATGCCCGAGGAGGAGCTTCGTGAGGAGGAGCTCTGACAACTCCCTGAAACAGATCCATAACATGGACCTGAACAACCCACGGAAGTCTTACCAACAGAGACACGCTCAGTGACGTACTCTATGGCGGGGGAATTTCCGCGGTGCACACGCCCAATCTTCCAGGGCGTGGGACCAGGAAACTCCCTCCCCCCCCCCCCTCCTCTTACCCTGTAACGTGCCGAACAGCAACGTAACAGGAACCTTGAAGGACAGGAGGTTTTAACCCCTGACCAATCAGAAAAGGGGAGGAAAGGATTACCAGTTCACCCCTTTACGACCCCACACCCATGATACGATGTAATGACAAGTAGAGCATGACACAGTCATAGCCCGCTACATGAAACATCGAAAAGCCTCACATAACTCATGTGCTAACCTGCTATCTGATTTTTACTAAGGAAAAAACACAGAACAGAGAGGGCCCCCTTTAAGAGCCCCGGTACCAGACTTACATATGTGCTTCTGTGGGCCAAACCTAACCCAGTTGTAGATCACAAGACACACACAACCCTTCATCACAACAAAAAATGGCAAAAGTACACTCTTGCTACAGAAGAACGCCGTTTTTCATAACGAGAGAATACAGAATCCTCGATTACGTATTGGCCACAGGCCTTGCCAAGCACACATGATAAGTGACCAAACAATCTTTTCTTTAGGAAAAAATTGTTTCTCAAGCGGAAAGCACAACCCCAGCAATTAAGCAGAGGGTTACATCGTATCCCCACAAACACAGTGACACAATATATTGTAAACAACATGTCTGAGAGGAGGGTGGGGAAGCCCCAGGGAAACCGGGAGGACCACCCCTCCTTCCTTACCCTTGATACGACCAAGTTAAACAGGTAACCCTGTTAATATGTGAACACACTGTTCATTGTCATTACAGGCTGAGAAAAAAATTCATTCCTCAATCACATGTCACTAAGCATAGCTTCATAGGTTAATTAACCCCCTTAGTTGTGAGTTCACGTTACATGAACACACATGTTCTCATCACAACTAACCAGATCATTTTTACACATGTAAACAACCCGATTTCTATGGAGAGAGAAGCTATACCAGTGACAAGACAATTCACACACAACACGCGTCGTAAGCTCAATGTATTGCAGCAACACACGTTTTGGAAAACATCGTTATTACAAAACATTTAGAAGGGAAGGAAAGAAGAAGTGATTAAAGTCCGGGACCTTCCTACCCTGAGCGCAGGCCAAGAGAACTGCAATCTGGCTAACGGGACACCGAAGTTGAACACAGCATCTCCTGTGTCGGCGACGAGGGTAGCGTCGCTGCGCCACCCAGCCGCTACGTTTCTCCATGTTGACGCAGTCCTCGCTGGCAGGGCTCCCGGTGTAGGTTCGACTAACATCCTCTGTCAAAGATGACGTCGTAGTCAGAGTGTTTAAGGCATGTTATAGTCATAGAAAACGTTCAACAGTGTAGCATTAAGCTAACAGCCGTCCGACTGATAGCAACAAGCTAACGTTTACTAGCCTGGTAACACAGCGAGCTAACGCCGCAGCTAACAGCTGACTGGCTAACACAGTAGGCCGCAACTAGCACGCCGGCTAAGCAGCTATCCGACTGATAGCAACAAGCTAACGTTTACTAGCCTGGTAAACACAGCAGGCTAGCGCCGCAGCTAACAGCTGACTGGCTAACACAGTAGGCCACAACTAGCACGCCAGCTAAGCAGCTATCACCTGAACTGTACACAACGACATAACAAGCCACACTTCAGACAGGCCGCTGTCCAAGTCCCTCCC
This sequence comes from Notolepis coatsorum, assembly GCF_963971535.1. Classification (NCBI taxonomy): domain Eukaryota; kingdom Metazoa; phylum Chordata; class Actinopteri; order Aulopiformes; family Paralepididae; genus Notolepis; species Notolepis coatsorum. The sequence continues at coordinate 90,867,001 of NC_140182.1, read as the reverse complement.
CTAAGAGGGAAAAGAAAAAGAATGTCAAAACACAGTTTTCAACGGTGATCCAGACATACAGCGGGGCCAGCACAGTTCCCATTTTGGGCTGCAGCCGACTTTGAGCATGGAACTCCCGATAAAAAAGATCCTATGACCACATTTCCTCGTTAGGGTGTACTTTCATTTTTATATGAAAGGTGGGGCCTGCACGGGACAGAGAAGCATCCGCTCGAGAATCCTGGGTTCACCAGGACCTGGTCGCGGCCCACTAGATTGACCATCATGGGCGTCAGACCAAGATCCTCCGACCGCCGTTTAAGCCGAGCAGAGGACCCCAGCCTGGAGTCGGCGTTTCGTAAATTGTCGGCTAACCCCCACAGCATCAACAACAACCAGAGCTCGCAAGCAAAACAGTACGTACCCCATCCTGGAAACAACCGCTTCTCACAACAGTCGGTGCTTCCCACAGTCCAGCTGTGTGGCCGGAGGGCAACCCCATCCAGCCGCAGCAAGGAGGACTGTAGCTGGGGAGCATGTCAGCGGCGTGAGCTCCTAATACGAAAAAGCCATTGAAGGTCAGAATGATCATCATCTTCCAGACACTCCAGTAACGAAGACAATATCGCCGTATTTTCTCGAAATAGTGAGAGAGAAAATAAAGATATGATGTCAACGTATCTTTTGTTCTTTTGTTTTCCAACTTTCTTCTACTAACAACCTCGTCAAGTGGGGATCTACCGAAGGCACTTCCTTGTGGTGAAAGTGAAGAAGGAGGCGAGTAGGTGACCACACACCTGCTTATGAAGGTAAGCGGATGGGGGTGTGGCCAGATGAATGTTGGGATGTAAAGGTACATGGTGGAATTTTTTATTCAGTGCTCGTGCACGAAGTGAAGTACAGTGCAGTATGATGCTGAGCGAGATCCATAACAAAACAGAACTAGTCATTACACCCTATAGCTTGTATCATGGAGGTTCTCCAATGCAATTATAAGCCATAGCTAATTCATAATCCTTCCCGGTAGCCTGCAGCATTTCTCCTCTCCAAATCCATTCGTTTTACTTATTGTTTTGTATATCCATTATCAGTTTTCTGTATTATCAAGATGTGACTTTCTTGTATTGTGTTATTGCTTAAGCTTTTTATCCTCCTTTGCTTTCATTGCTTTCCTATTATTTTATGCTGTGAGCATTCCATTGTACATAAGGTGAAAAATCTTGCCTCTTGAGTAGAAGTAACAAGCCCCAAGGTTTTGTGTTACAAAACAGAAGCACCTTCTCCTCCCACTCCCCTGCAGCATTGAGCAACAATGTGAATAAACCATGTACAAACCATTAGAAATAAACTTCTTTGGAGTTAATTTAATGGGCCTCATTCAACAATACTCTCTTATTATTTTTCTTATATTCTTGCTTACCTGTCTGTTAAGAGAACAATAAGAAAAGCCACCGCCACATTCACCAAGCCATCTTAACATCCAAATCGGTTCTTACCCAGGTCGGTTGCATGCTGAATCCCACTCATTCTTAAACTGAAATGCGCGCTCGCGTTAAATTTATTTGCATACAGACACGCCCGCCATCTCCTTATAAGGCGAATGAGGCGTGTGTAACACAGCCGAGTGTCGGCATCTGATCGCTGTCTAATCCATTCAACAGGAAGCGATTTTTGCGACTGATCTCAAAATGACACACACACACACACGTCTCACGACTTGCGACTCTCACTCAGTGCATGTGTGTGTGTGTGTTAATCTGATGACAAATAAAGACTTATACTTGTACTTATACGTATACCGCATACTGTATAGTGCGAAATAAATCGTTCCAGCAAAGTTTGTCAGCAGGGGGGCTCGATACCTCTTGAGGCAAACAGTGCGGGTTCCCCCGACCTCGCCAGGCCGGGTATCACATTAGTGCCTCCCACTCCCGGAAGACCGGCAGTGGTCTGGCAGGCGCGCGTGATTTGGGTGGTAATAATATCACTGCAGGGCTATGGTGTGTAGGAACCCACCCTATCGGGCAGTGTGGGGCCTCACACCTTGCATGTCCAGCTGTAGAACAATTCCTCAGCAGTATCACCTAGTATGATGTCAGCTTCTCCCGTATCAAACGGGCCCTTTCTGTCGGGGTCCCCCCTTGGGTGCGATTGCCTCGTGGGTAGTGTCAGGGTCCGATGTCCCGACTCCACGGAACGCTCTGCTCGCGCGGTTAGCAGGTCCAGGGTTGGCTACGCACAGCGGGCGGGACCGGGCCGCCTATCTATGATTTCTGGCGGACCAGCGCCAAGTGGCGGCGGGTGCACTTGGGATTATCATCACATATGGCTACAGCAGTGCCATATGTCGAGGTGGATGGAGAGAACGCTGAGGCGGGGACTTGTGTTTACACAACCCCAACCGTTTTCAGGTTTGGTACAGACCCTATTGTCAGGGTCACCAGCAGTGACAGCTCTGGCCAACGAGATCCAATCTCTGTGGGCGAAGCAAGCCATCGTTGTGGTCCCAAAGGAGGACGCGATGCGTGGCGTTTCCTCCGGGTATTCTCTGGTGCCCGAGAAATCGGGAGGGGGGGTGTCAGACCCATGCTGGACCTGTCCCATGGAAGGTTCAGCATTTTGACTGTCTCCCACCTGTTGAACGCTGTCAGGTGGGGGCCTGGTTCTCCTCCATAGACCTGTAGGATGCGTATTCGCATCCCGATCTTCCATCATAGGGCTTACCTACGCTTCCTTTGCAGGGTTTAGCGTATGAGTACCAGAGGCTGCCGTTCGGCTATTCTCTGGCTCCCCGCATCTTCACCAAGTGCGTGGAGACTGCACTGGGGCCTCTGCGTCGTCGGGGGTTACGAAGTGTATTCTGCCCTGGACGACGTTCTGGTCCTTGGCGATCAGGGTAGATCGTCAGGTTTCATACCAGGCAGGTGGTGGAATTCCTCACCAGCCTGGGTTTTGCTGTAGACTGGAAGTAGAGTACTCCTCTTCCCAGTCAACGGGTGGAGTACTTGGGCTTATTCTAAGCTCAAGGTCTATATGGGCATCCCTCTCGGAGCGGCGGCGAGTGGGTGTTCTCGGCACGCTCTGCGCTGTCCGTGATGCGCCTGCTCGGTAAGATGGCATCTGCTCATTCCGTGGTCCCTCTTGGCCTCCTCTTCGTGAGGAGGATACAGAGGTGGTTTTCCAGTATGGAAATAGACCCGGTGAGAGGCAAGTGGAAGCGGCTAAGGTTCCCATGTCAGTACTGGGGGACCTCGCCCCCATGGGCAGCAGGCTGTCACACGTCACGGTCTTCACCGACGCCTCCCTCACTGGGGGGGGGGACGTGTCGGGCCAACACAGTAGGGGGCAGCTGGCAAGACCATGCTGCCCGGTCTGCGCTACATACAATGTGTTGGAATTGAAGGCAGTCCTTCTGGTCCTCAAAACGGTGTTTTGATCAGGACGGACAACACGACGTCAGCGTCGTATATCAACAGACAGGGAGGAGTACGCTCCCCCCGTCTGCACCGGGCGGCGGTCGGCTGGCTATGGGCGTTTCTCCATCTGCGCAGCCTGAGGGCTCTCCACATCCCCGGCAGGGTGAATGTGGGTGCAGGTGTGATGTCGCGGGCGGTCCTCACCCTGACGAGTGGGGATTACGTCCAGACATAGTCGGGCAGGTCTGGGACCGATTCCGTGGCCGTCCGGGATTCTGTACGTTTTTCCCCCCCTTACACCTGATAGCTCAGCTGTTGGGGCGAGTACGTCGGGAGCGCGGGACTTGGTCCTGGTCGTGCCGGGGCTCAGCTGTTTGGTCCCCGGCCCTGATTCAGCTCTGTGTGGCCCCGCCGTGGCCTGTTCCATGGTCACCGCGGGCCCTCTCTCAGGCATGCAGAACTCTGTTCTGCCTTCCTGTTCTGGGGCAGCCTCTAGGCTTGGCTGCTGTCAGTGTGAATCTGGTGGGGATGCATCTTGGCTATTCTGTGGTTAATGCTATCCGACACGCGCGCGCTCCGTCCTCTACCACGGCTTACGCGGGTAGGTGGCGTATTTTCCAAGAGTGGTGTAGAGTGGGGGGCTTGGACCCGGTGTCCTGCCCCCTGGACGCTGTCCTTTCCTTCCTTCAGTCTATTTTGGGTAGACTGTCGGCTTCGACGGTGAGGATATATGCTTTAAGTTGAATAAACTACTGTCGATATAATTAAGACCAGCCTCGTCTACTTTCCTTAAGAAGCTCCATTCTCCTTCATTCTATTATGCTACTATGTTTATACTACTACTATGTACTATGCTACTACTGTATATATATATATATATATATATATATATATATATATATATATATACTACTACCTACTATGCTAAATATGTCTATACCACTATGCACTTCACCATTGCTAGATGAACAATGCCACTTACCCTTAGCCACCATACATTTACATTTAGTAATTTAGCTGACGCTTTTATTCAAAGCGACTTACAAGTTCTGTACGACAGGTCATCAGGAAGGGTACAACTCTATCAGCTGAGTAACAATATTCATCAAAGTGTTGCGTGTTACAGTGTAGGTTCGTTTATTAGGACAAGTGCATGACAGTAAGGTTAGTTAGGGTTAGATTTTTATTTTTTTTTAATTATTATTTCAGATAATGGTTGAAGAAGTGCGTCTTTAGTCGACGGCAAAAGATTGGACGGGATTCGGCTGTCCTAACTGGGGTGGGTAGTTTATTCCACCAATGGGGAGCGACGACGCCTCGCTCGCGGACAAACTCAACTCCTTCTACGCTCAGTTTGGTGTAGACAGTGGCGCGCCGGCTGTTGTGGAGGGGGGGGCAACCGCAGGGGGGCGGAGATGCTCTCTCGTTGTCGGAACACAGTGTGAGAAGAGCATTTATGCAGGTGAACACCAGAAAAGCTGCCGGCCCAGATGGTATAACAGGACGCATACTTAAGTCCTGTGCCAACCAGCTAGCCCCTGTGTTCACCGCCATATTTAATCAATCCCTGGTGGAGTCAGTGGTCCCTGCCTGCTTCAAGATGTCTACCATCATCCCTGTACCAAAGAAACCCTCACCAACATGTCTCAACGACTACAGACCAGTGGCACTCACCTCTGTGGCCATGAAATGTTTCGAGAGGCTGGTCAAGGATCACATTTGTGCCTCCCTCCCCAGTGATATGGACCCCATGCAATTTGCATACAGGCCAAACAGGTCCACTGACGATGCGGTCTCCCAGGTACTGCACAGCACCCTCTCTCACCTTGACCGACAGAAGGGGGGCTATGTGAGACTGTTGTTCATTGACTATAGTTCAGCGTTCAACACCATAGTCCCCACCAGACTGGTGGACAAGCTGATCGAGCTGGGTCTGAGCTCCGCCCTGAGCGCCTGGATACTGGACTTTCTGAGCGAAAGGCCCCAGGCGGTCAGGGTGGGGGGTCAGACCTCCAACACCATCACCCTGAGTATCGGGTCCCCCCAGGGCTGTGTTCTGAGCCCCCTGCTGTACTCACTGTAACATATTAGGGTTCTTATGATCTATAAGAATACACCGGAGACAGATACGTGCTATAGCTGGTTTAATGGGTCTAGACTGCACGTAATACAGGGCATGATAATAGTGGCCAGTAGATGGTGCTGACACTCTAGCTATAGGCTATATGTAATATCCAATACATTACACTCCTTCCCTGTAAATACAAACTCGTACTGTTTCGTTTTTCTTTTCCTTTGTTATCCCCATAACCAAAATCCCTTCAACAATTACTGGCATAACTTAATACGTTATAACAACACCCGTATCTTTAAAGTGCCTTTTGTTCTATTAAAACGTTCCCAGAACATAACATCACTAATACGAAAGAACATTCGTTTCTCTTTAACCCGCTTGAGTCTCATCTAATCATTCTTGAACCTTGCTGGTGTCCTGTGCGCTCTTTGCGGGTACCGGCGCAGGGTAGGACTGCTTGCTTTAACAGGTGTCGACAGAATGTCTCTGGGTTGAGCTGTACTCTGCGATGGTTTATGCTGTGTTGGGCTTTGCTGCAACAGTGGCGGCGGTGCTGGTTCAGGGCTGTCATTTGCAGGCCTCCTCGGAGTGTGAGCTGGTCCTGGTGTGGACTCCCTGGTGATCTGAGTCTCTTTAGTGGTTGGTCTGACAGACGGCTCTGTGCAATCCAGAGTCTGTGTCACATTGTCACTGGTGTGTTGGTATGGTGTTTCTTCTCTGGAGAACAGTAAGTGGTCAATATGGACTGAGCGCTGTCTCCCTCCATCGTCGATCAGGTACCTGACTGGTCCGAGGCGCTTTACCACTGTTGCTCTTAACCACTTTTCCTTTCCCTCACGGAAGTTTTTTACACGCACTTGGTCACCTGGCTGTAGGTCTCTCAGCTTTGTTGTTGTTTTGTCATGGTAGGTCTTTTGCTTTAGTTGTTTTCCTTCAACTGTTCTCGCCAGGCTTGGTTTGAGTAGACTGAATCTGGTTCTCAGTTGACGTTTTAAGAACAGCTCCGCTGGTGTGACTCCTGTCACCGAGTGCGGTGTGCTCCTGTACATCAACAGGAAGTTTGCCAGTCTGTGTTGTAGTGACAGTTTGGTCTGCAGAACCTCTTCTCCAATAACCTGTTTCATGAGTGCTGCTTTAACGGTTCGTACGGACCTCTCCGCTGCCCCGTTCGAGGCGGGGTGGTATGCTGGCACCAGTGTCTGTTTGATACCGTTGCTCCTCAGAAACTGCTTGAACTCACAGGATGTAAATTGTGGTCCATTATCTGAAACCACTTCTTCTGGTAGGCCCTGAGAAGCAAATATGTTCCGGAGCACGTCAATGGTCTTCACTGCTGTAGTGGTTGTCATGGGAACAACTTCGAGCCATTTTGAGTGACTGTCAACGAGTACCAGGAAGTACTGTTTGTCTTTCTCACAGAAGTCTATGTGTATCCTCTGCCATACACGGGCTGGCCACTGCCAACAGTGCAGCGGGGCTGCGGCGGGCAATGTTCTCTCTGACTGACACGCTCCACAGTGCTGTACTGTTTTCTCAATGTCATTATCCATGTGGGGCCACCACACATACGATCTTGCGAATGCTTTCATACGGCAGATCCCCGGGTGTCCAGTGTGTAGATCACTCAGTAGTTTGGCTCTGTGCGCTGCAGGAACAATAACTCCCCTGCCCCACAGAACACATCCTTGCTCTTCAGATAGCTCTGTCCTCCTAATGAAGAACGGTCTGAGAGCCTCATCCTCAATGTGGTCTGGCCAACCATTTAAAGTGATCTCTCTGACTTTGCTCAGCACTGGATCTTTGCGAGTGCTCCGTGCTATGTCGCTTGCATGCACAGGGAGGTCATTTACTGCTGAGAAGTAGAAGATGTTTTTATCTTCAGCCGTTTTGTCCTTGTCACGTGTCGGCAGCCTGGATAACGCATCAGCGTTGGCATGATCGGCAGATCTGCGATATTCAATGTCATAATTATACACCATGAGTATCAGTGCCCACCGCTGCATTCTCAGAGCAGCCAGGGTAGGAATGTCTGACTTTGGGCCCAGGATCACCAAGAGCGGCTTGTGATCTGTGATCAGGGTGAACTTTCTTCCATAGAGGTATTTATGAAATTTCTTCACTCCGAAAATGATGGCTAGAGCCTCTTTCTCAATTTACGCATAATTACGCTCTGCATCCGTCAGGATGCGTGACGCAAATGCAATGGGCTTTTCTTCTCCATTTTCCATGATGTGCGATATCACCGCACCTACCCCGTAGGGTTATGCATCATATGCTAGCCTCATTGGCTTCTTGGTGTCATAATGCACAACTGCTGTGCTCTCTAACAGCTGGTTTGTCGCCTTTTTGAACACTTGGTCACATTCCGCTGTCCACTTCCAAGGTCTGTCCTTCTTCAGTAGCGCATACAGTGGTTGTAACAGAGAAGACAGGTTCTTTATGAACCTCCCATAGTAGTTCAATAATCCAATGAATGAACGGAGTTCCGATTCATTTGTGGGGATTGGCGCATTCAGTATCGCTTCCACCTTCTCTTTGGTGGGGTGGAGTCCTTCGCTGTCCACCATGTGCCCTAAATACTCCACTCTGCTCTCCATGAATTTGCACTTGGCACGTTTCACTCTGACTCCATATCTCCCCAGACGACTCAGGACCTCGTCCAGCATTTTCAAGTGGTCCTCTTTAGACTCCGCTGTGATGAGAATGTCATCCAGAAAACATGTCACATGGTCTAGCCCTTGCAGGATTTGATCCATCACTCCTTGGAAGATGGATGGCGCGCTGGAGACTCCATATGAGAGACGGTGATACACATACAGTCCCCGGTGTGTGTTCACCGTGAGATATTTTATCGAGTCTTTATCGAGTTCTAACTGCTGATAGGCATGTGACAAGTCCAATTTGGTGAACAACTTTCCTCCAGCCAATGTTGCGAACAGATCCTCTGTGTTCGGTAGTGGGTATGTTTCTTCCTCCACACTCTGGTTTATGGTTACCTTGTAGTCACCACAGATCCTGATTGTCTTATCCGGCTTTGGGACTATGACTATGGGCGACGCCCACTCACTTCTGTCCACCTTGGATATGATGCCTAGTCCTTCCAGACGATCCAGCTCCTTCTCAACTGGTTCTTTGAGGGCATATGGCATCGGTCTAGCCTTCCTGATGATGGGCTGGGCTCCTGGCTTTACTCTGATAGAGGCTTTGAACTCACGGATTGTGCTGGGGCCTTCCTCAAACACAACCTTGTGTTTCTGTAACACTGCCTCCATCTCTCCATCACTGTCACTGCTGGCTCTCACCGTGAATATTTCTCTCCAGTTCAGCCTGAGTATCTTCAGCCAGTCACAACCTAGCAGCGCTGGTCTGTCTCCCTTCACAATCACCAGGGGCAACTTGTCTGTCTGCCGCTCATATTCTACATTCACTGTCACTTCTCCCAGCGTGGGGATTCTCTCTCCCGTAAAAGTGAACAGTTTTGTGTTGCATTTCCTCAGGGTTAGATGAGCTAACGATTTTCTGTAAACAGTCTCTGACACTAGAGTTGCTTGAGCTCCTGTGTCCAGTAACATATCCACCACCCTGCCTTCAACTGTAACAGGGATGTGAATGCCATGTGTTTTGTTAGCAGCAGTGTACACTGTGTACACAGAAAGCTCTTCATCTGTATCGCTTTCCCCAGCCTCCTGTTGTACATAATGCGTCTTCCTGTTCCTACACATCCGTGCAATATGTCCCACTTTCGAACAATTGTGGCACTTTTCATCCTTGAATTTACATGCCTCCTGTGAATGCTGCTTACCCCCACATCTGTAGCAAGGCTTAAACTCCTTCTGGTCACCATCTTGTTTTGGTTGCCAGCTCTTTTGTGTACGGTGTGGCTCAGATTTCTTTTTCCACTGCCTTTTTTCATTTTCCCTCACACTGCTTACATTCCCCGTCTCCTTCAGCTTGCTTGAAAATTCTTGTGCATTGAGTGATGCCATCTCCATTGCTAATGCAGTCTCACATGCATCCTTGAACGTCAGCGCTTGCCGCGATAACAGTCTCCTTTGCACGTCTTCGGCTTTTAATCCACTCACAAAACGGTCGTGAAGTGCATCGTTCAAATGTGCACCAAAATCACAGTGAGTTGACAGTTGCTTTAATGCTACTACATACTCCGCAATTGACTCACCATCCTGCTGATTTCTCTTTTGAAAACGGAATCTTTCCATAATCACGATTGGCTTTGGCTTGTAATGCTCACTGAGCGTATCACATAGCTCCTTGTACGTCTTTGCACTTGGCTTGTCAGGACTGAGTCGATTTTTCAAAAGTCTGTATGCTTCTGCTCCAATGGCTGTTAGGAACACACTGACCTTCTTTTCCTCATCCACTTCATTTGCCAACATCCACGTCCAGTCTTTCCAAGTAAGATTCGAAATCCTCTTGTCCCTCCTTATATTCCGATAAGTTACCGATCCTAAACATAGCCATCGTGTTAGCTTGTTAGCTCCGTCAGCTAGCTGTAGCTTACTCCGTTAGCCTCCTCTTCTTCAGAGCTACAAAGTCCACGGAATTAACTAACTCAGTTGCTAGGTAGTTTGCATGTTGTGTCCCCTCCCAGGTATATTCTTCTTAGAATTCACCGTCCTCGTCGCCACTGTAACATATTAGGGTTCTTATGATCTATAAGAATACACCGGAGACAGATACGTGCTATAGCTGGTTTAATGGGTCTAGACTGCACGTAATACAGGGCATGATAATAGTGGCCAGTAGATGGTGCTGACACTCTAGCTATAGGCTATATGTAATATCCAATACATTACACTCACTATACACACACGACTGTGTGGCCAAGTTCAGCTCCAACTCCATAGTGAAGTTTGCAGACGACACAGTAGTGGTGGGGCTGATCTCGGACAACGACGAGAAGGCCTACCAGGAGGAGGTTGAGGTACTGGAACGCTGGTGCCAGGACAACAGCCTGCTCCTGAACATTGGTAAAACCAAGGAGGTGATCGTGGATTATAGGAGAGGACAGCAGGAGACACACACACCACTGAGGATAAACGGGGCTACCGTGGACAGGGTGAGCAGCTTTAAGTACCTGGGGGTCCACATCTCAGAGGATCTGACATGGTCAACACACATAGACTCAGTCGTAAAAAAGGCGAAGCAGCGCCTTTACCACCTGAGACAGTTAAGGAAGTTCAGAGTATCTGGGAAGATACTCCAGTCCTTCTACTCAGGATCTGTAGAGAGCATCTTGACTGGAAACATCACTGCCTGGTATGGAAACAGCACGGCACAGGACAAGAAGGCCCTACAGAGAGTGGTGCACTCAGCCGAGCGTACCACGGGTATTGCACTACCACCCCTGCAGGTTCTATACAACAAGAGGTGCAAATCCAGAGCCTGCAGAATAATGAAAGACCCACACCACCCCAACAACAGCCTGTTCATGCTGCTGAGGTCAGGCAGACGCCTGCGAACCCCAGCTACTAGGACAGAGAGGCTTCGGCTCAGCTTCTTCCCCCAGGCCATCAGAGCCTTGAACACTGAACTCTCCACACTCAAGCACACACACGATACACACACTGTACACGCTCACACTAGCAGCCACTTTAACATGAGCAAGCACACACTCATGCTGCACACGCCCACACTTATGGCCACTAAGGAAAGGTCACTTTAAAAATAGTATAGTATAACCTGAGATTGTATAAAATAGCAATGTACAGAAAGACCCAGTGCCTCATCCGTAGCTAACAGTGTATGCACTACCACAGGACCTAGCATGTCCTCCATGCTCTGTAAATAACTTACGTACAAATACCGATATGCCCTACTATGTTACTGTTTATTGCACAATGTTGTTTTATTGGATTCCATTATATGTTGTTATTACTGTATTGCACATCGTTGCGGGCAAGACCACCTGCATTTCATTGTATACTTGTATGCCATGACAAATAAAACTCTTGACTTGACTTGACTTGTGGGGCAAGGACTGAGAATAGGCGGCTTCCCTTTGATGACCCTCCCGGAGCTTGGATAGGAGTAGGTCTGAGGCGGCCAGAAGATGCAGAGCGTAGGGGTCTTGAGGGTGTGTAGTTAGAGACCATTGACCGGAGGTAGGCGGGAGCGGTTCCCTTTGCCGCACGGTATGCTAGGTCGAGGGCCTTAAAGCGGATACGTGCAGCAATGGGGAGTCAGTGCAGGTCCCTAAGAAGTGGGGTGACATGGGCCGACTACGGTAGGTTTGAGATCAGGCGGGCCGCTGCGTTTTGAATGAGTTGAAGAGGCTTGGTGGCAGTGGCCGGGAGGCCAGCTAGCAGTGCGTTGCAGTAGTCGAGGCGGGAGATGACTGTTGATTGGACGAGGAGTTGGGTGGCTTCTTTTGTCAGGAAGGGGCGGATCCTTCTGACGTTGCTCAGGAGGAATCTGCAGGTTCTGGTTGTCGCTGCGATGTGAGCAGAGAAGTTCAACTGGTCGTCGAGGACAACACCAAGTGTGCTGTCCTCCCAATGATGTTTTTAATCAAAGGTAGACGGCCAGCCAAACTCTTCAATAAGCAACACAAGAGTCAAACGTAGCTTCCTTGTTTAATGTAGTTCTTGTTGACATGTTGCTAGGATAGGAGTAAAACTGAAACAAGAATAACATGCATTGTGTTACTGGTGCACGTAGAAATGTATAGACATACAGTATGTTTACTAAATAATTATATGTAAACCCAGAATTACAAAACCTGTTCATACTGTAACAAATGTAAGCTATGGGGGGGGCGGAGCTGAGCGATCATGGAGTAGACGTGTTTCACATGAGCTCCCTTCTACCGTGCTGAATATACGTTTCTCCCCATTAGTCTTTATTTTATTTTTATTTGTTTTTTATCTGTTTGCTAGGTCGTCGTGTTTAGTATACATTCATCGACTTTTTTCGACTTTCTACGATGGCGGGGGTGGAAACCAGAGCCATGAAACCAGGCGCCACAACCAGCAAGCCGGCACCGCCGAGCCTGGCCGCACCGTCTCCCGCTGTCGGGGAGTTAAGCGAAGCTGTGCTCTTGGTCATGACCAAGCTACACGCAGACTCTGAGACACGCATCGCTGAAGCACAGAAGAAAGTGTTGGCGGATTTCTGTATCAGCCTCCGTCGTGAGATATCAGAAGAAATACGGCTGGCGGTAGTCCCGCTGACAGACAAGATGGAGACGATTCACGCTGCCTCATCGGCTAATGCTAACGAACTAGCCATGCTAACAACGGAGGTATCATCACAGTGTGAGAAGATGGCGGGTCTTGAATCCGCCCTGCTGGCTAGGCAGGCTGAAGTCAACAAACTACAGTCGGCAATGGAGGAGTTGCAATCCCGGGATAGACGCCACAACATCAGGATTGTTGGAGTACCGGAGACCAGCGGTGAAGGCCGTCTCTCTGAGACCGTGCCCGAACTGCTGCAGAAGATACTAGGGACGGACGTCCTCCCTATGCCTCCTATCTGTGAATCGGCTTACAGAGCGGGCAGGTTTTCTCCCGGCGTGAACAAAGAGCCGAGGCCCATCATAGTCAAGCTGAACAGACTCCAGCAGAGAGAACTCATCATGCGGTCGGCTCGTACCAGAAGGGGTAATCTGAGGCTTGGCGATCACAAAGTGGCCATTTTCGAGGACTTTACACCGGAGGTTCAAGCACAGAGAGCCGAATACAAGGTGGTCCTGACTAAGCTATGGAAACTAGGCCTGAGGCCCACGTTATTCGCTCCCGCGAAATTATCTGTGTTGGAGAAGGTCGGTGGTCAGCGTTTGTTTTGGTCGTTGGCTAAAGCGAAGGAATATCTCGCGGAGACACCCGAGTCTGTTGCTTGATATCTATGGAGGGTGAGTGACTTGGCGGTTTGGGCCTATATACATTGATTAGGTAGACTATTCACAAACACTTGCTGTCATGCCCAGACATGCTAACTGTCCTCTGCCCATCCAACTAGCGGGGCTTCCCAATGACTTCTGTTACTTGCTAAAGCTGACCTCATGGTCGTACTTGTGTATCGCCTCTTTGGAAGCTAACGAGCTAGCTGAACAATGTACATAATAGGCTAACGTGCTATCCGGATTCATCACTAGCTTACGCGCTAGCCTCGGGCTGGCCAGCGGGCTTCGTCTATAGTCTGCGCTGAGACATTCGAGACCCGTTAATGGTTACGTATTTTGGTTGCTGTTGCTGTTCAAAGGGACATTGGTTTGCACAATTCAAGAGTGACCGAATCCCTAACTAACTTCTGGTATGCTTTTATTTCTATATCCAGGTTGTTTTGAGCTTTGGGATCCAAAGTAGATGCCAAGGTCGGTTGAATATGCATATACAATATATGATAACAGGTTGGGTCGGGTATGGCTTGCACTTCATGGCTATATGGTTATATGGCTTGCACTCTAGCCATTACCCTCTTTTCCTTTCTTTTTTCTTTCCTATTGTCGCTGTTTTTATGTCATCTGTATGCGCGATTTAAATGTGATCCGATTCTACCTTGGACTAACTGCTGATTCGCCTTAATTTTGTTTTGAATTTTCCGTGAGCCACTTATGCTATAACGTTGCGACATTAATATGCAGACTCCAAGGTAGATGGTTACAGGGTTGATGCTGAGTAATTATATAATAATTATTGTCGCTGTTTTAATGGCATTTGAATTAGCAATTTAACTGTGATTCGATCCTACCTTGGACTAACTGCTCCGACCGATATCTTTATTGAAACAATGTATGATAACAGGTGGTGTCAGGTGTTGCCTATTACCATCCCCGGATTAATTAATGAATGTGTTTAATTCTATTCTTACATAGGTTATGTCATTTCAGCCGTTGTGCCTGATCAGAGGGACAGCTAAAGGGGTGCACTTTGATCATAACCCTTTTTTTCCCTTCCTTTTTTTGTCATGGTTTAATTGACACTGTTCACACAATTTTGCACAATTAACCTGTGACCCGATCCTGCCTTAGACTATCGGCTGGGATGCTTTAATTTAATTTCGTTTTGAATTTTCCTATACCCTTTTGGGCCATAACAATGCGACGTTGAAGCGCAGATTCGGAAATAGATGGCTGCAGGTTGATGTGGAGTTATTATTTAATAATGGCTATTTTTACCATTATGGTTATCTCATGTTGGGGCCAGGGCTCAGGTGGGTTTCGACCGATATCTTTATTGAATTTTATTTTTATTATTATTTGTGTTTATTGGACTAGTGGGGGTTTACTCAGGGTTTATCTAGAGGGGGGTTGGAGTGGGGAGCGTCTTATTGATCCATGTCTCTAGTGGGAAGTGATAAGAAGATGACCATCCTCAGGGGATGGGGCATAGGGTGGGGATTGGAGAGTGGGTATAGGGGGCCTTATAATAGGACGGGTGGGATAGGGTTTAGAGTAGAAGGAGGGGGGGTTGTAGCTGGGGTGGTATTTTTATGTATTTTATGTACTGTTGTCTTATATGTGTGTAATCGTTCCTCCTCTGAACTCCTGGGATTGACCGTCCGGGCCCGCCGGGATCAGCACCACTGTACTCAGCCTGGCTGCACTGGTATGTTCTCTACGCATTTATACAAGCTCGACCATGGCTAAATTGAATATTTTAATTTGGAACGCAGGAGGGCTTAACGCCCCACACAAGCGTGCCAGTGTCCTTTGGCTATTGAAGAGGAGAAATATTGACCTTGCTCTCCTTAGTGAAACGCATTTATTGGTAGGTGACGTGTCAAGACTGGCAAATCGGCAATATCACGTTATCTCCTCATCCTCAGCCGATGATAAGACGAAAGGAGTAGTCATAGTTACAAGACGTAACCTTGATATCAAAATCTTGGATGTATGGTCGGACACGGAGGGAAGGATTACTATAGCAAAAGTTGAATTCTTGCATAGGAAGATGGCTATAATAGCATTGTATGCTCCTAACACATTTGATTCAGCGTTCTATAATACAATCACGAAGAATATGTTGGAACTTAATGGATACGCTCTCATTGTGGGTGGCGATTTTAATGCGTGCTGGGATGCGGAGATGGATAGGTCCGGGCCCTCTGAAACGAGCGACCAAAAACGGGCCTCTAAGGCCCTTAGGATGTGGGCCAAAGACACAGGGCTCACAGACCTTTGGCGCTTATGCAACCCCACCCTCAAAGATTACTCTCACCTGTCAGCCAGACACAAAAGCTTCTCTCGAATTGACTATGCATTCGCGTCCCCTAATATGTTTGATAGTTTCGATGTCTCATTGGTTCCCTTGGCTCTCTCAGACCACAAGGGGATTTTCCTTACGGCAACCTTTGGCAGGCTCTCCGCAAGAGCTCCCAGATGGCATTTTAATTCGACCTTGCTAAAGAACGATGACTTCTGTTCTGAGTTCAGGAGTAAACTAGCTGAATTTTTGCAGATCAACGTTGGCACAGTAGAAGACCCTAGGGTCCTGTGGAACGCATTGAAAGGATTCATCAGGGGTCATGTCACACTATTTGCCTCCAATTTGCGAAAATCCCGGTCAAAAAAGCTAGAAGGACTGGAATCATTATATGCGGACCTATACGCATCCTTGCAAACTGACTATAATGAACGACTAAACACACAACGTAAGATAGTCAAAAAAGAAATAAACTCCATACTTAAACAACAGTCTGAGTTCTTGATACATAGGACAAGACAAAATTACTATTTTCACGGCTCCAGACCTAGCCATCTATTGGCAATGAAAATACGCTCAAATGATCATTTCTCGGATATCCCCTCGATTAGGACGAGCCAGGGTGCAGTCACTACTGATTCGAAAAAGATCAATGACACTTTTAAAGAGTTTTACTCACAGTTATATAGCTCAGAGGGTAATCTGGATGTCTCTAAATTTGAATCGTTCATTGGCGGGCTTGAGATACCCCACATTTCTGAGGAAGAGGCCAAGGAACTGGGGAGACCGATTACTCTCGTAGAATTGAGGGAGACGATTGTTGAAATGCAGAGGGGTAAGGCACCAGGCTGGGATGGTATTCCACCCGAAGTGTATTTAGCTTTCTGGGACCAACTGGGTCCATTGATGCTCGATATGATCAATTACGCTATCGAACAAGGGGAGTTCTCAAGAGATGTCAATATGGCGTTGATTTCTTTACTTCTCAAGAAGGACAAAGATCCCAATGATTGTGGTAGCTATAGACCCTTGAGTCTTCTCGGGGCCGATTTAAAGGTGTTTGCCAAGGTGCTGGCCCGTCGCCTGCAGAGATTTATGTCTGTATTGGTACACTGCGATCAAACTGGTTTTATCCCGGGGCGTCTGGCTGCAGATAATCTTAGGAGGCTGTTGCATGTAATCGATAACAGTAAAGACAATACAACTCCATCCACAGTTCTGTCTTTGGATGCCATGAAGGCGTTTGACAGACTTGAGTGGTCATACCTGTGGAAGGTACTTGAGGTCATGGGTCTTGGAAAGAGTTTTATTCATATGATTAAAGTCCTGTATGCCTCGCCGTCTGCGATGATACTGACAGGCAAAAACTGTTCCACACTCTTTCCAGTCTCCAGATCTTCTAGACAGGGTTGCCCTCTGAGCCCGGGACTGTTCGCGCTTTCCCTCGAACCTTTGGCCCAATTTATTAGGCAATCGGAGGACATCGTCCCCATAATGGTCAACAATACTCCACACAAAATTGCTCTCTATGCGGATGACCTGCTGATTTTCATGGACGACCCCTCCCGGTCGGCCACAAAATTATTGAGGATAATCGACGACTTTGGTAAATTGTCAGGTTTTAAGATTAACTGGAACAAATCAGCCTGCCTACCTCTAAATGAACTGGCCAAGGCGGTACGACTACCAGCTGATATCCCCATAGTAGAACATTTTAAATACTTGGGCATAGAGATATTCCCCACGCTGAACCAAACTACTAAGTACAACTTCACGGGTACTTATGATAAAATACGCCAGGATCTAGACAGGTGGTCGTCCCTTCCTAACTCCTTACAAGCCCGGGCTTCCATAATCAAAATGAACATCCTGCCTAGGATACATTTTATTAGCTCAATGCTCCCCCTGCCCCCTCCAATAGACCACTGGCGCAAGGTACAATCGATGGTATCTAAGTTTGTCTGGAATAACAAACGCCCGAGAATCAAAAGGGCTACTACTCAACGTAGAAAACAAGATGGGGGCCTCGCAATCCCTGATTTTAAACTTTATTTCTGGTCCTTTTCACTGAGACCTCTGATGTGCTGGCTAGACCCTGTAGAGGCTGTATCGTGGCGCTCCTTAGAAGCGGCGGCGGTATCTCCGCTAAGATTGCAGGATGTAGTGTACTCCACTGTCTCTATTTCGAAATGCCGGCTGAGGTATGGACCGATCATAACTCACGTGATCCAAACGTGGCGTAATGTACAGAGGTCGTGTGGGGTTAAATGCCCTTGGCACCTGGACTCTCCAATTTTTAATAACCAGCAATTACTTGTTGGACACAAGCCGGTTAATATTCCTCAATGGCAAAGGAGGGGAGTGCATACTCTGGAGGATATTTATGATAAGAACGGCCTCCGTGCGTTTCAGGACTTAAGAGAATTTTATGATCTTCCCGGCGAGTCCTTCTTTCTTTACCTTCAACTAAGGTCAGCACTGAGGGCGCATGGCGTACCGTGGGCTCAAGCCTTGCACCCACACCCCTTCCTCAGGCTCATAGTGGACAGGACGACATCCAGAGGGTTTGTCTCCGACTTTTATACGCTCTTAATTCAATCCACGTATAAAAATGTATCATTGGATACAATCTGGCGTGTGGATATCCCGGAGTTGGACCCCGAGTTTGACTGGGATGATGTTTGGGCAAATGTGGCATTATCTTCCCGCAACCCCAATCACCAGCAAATTAATTTTAATTATATTCATAGGACCTATCTTACACCTAGGAAGCTATATGCTATGGGACTGATAACCGACTCTCGGTGCACTTTGTGCTCTCAAAAGGCCACTGGCACTTATATGCATATGTATTGGGATTGCCCACCAGTGGCCCGCTTCTGGAGGTCAATAACGGACAAACTTTCAGATCTGTGTGGCTTAACTATCCCATTCACAGCTGTTACGCTACTCCTGAACGATATAACGACACTACCCGCGTCCGTACAACTGAAAAGGGTTGTCCTAGCGGGCGTCACAGCAGCGAAGAAGCTAATAGCAATGAGATGGAAGGAGCCTGAGAAGCTTACAATGATTAACTGGTCCCTAACTCTATTGGATGTGATTTATCTTGAGATATCCACAGCCCGGGTGATTGGGGTGGGGCAGGCTGGAATTGACCTGTGGTTCGCAGCAGCTGAGAAGGTAAAGACCGCAGTGTGCGGCTGAGCGGGGTTGGGGTGCGTGTTCGGGTGAGTCCGGCGGTCTCTTGGGAGGGGGAGGAGGAAATGTTTTTGTCTGTCTTGTCTTTTGTCTTGTCATCTTGAGTTTAGCTGGGGATATTATGGGGGGGCAGCTATTTAACTATTTCTTCACTGTTTGGCCACTTTTACACGGTCTCTGTGAGTCTATGGAACACCTCTACAGGTTTTTGTTTTTTCATGAAGGTTCATTGCTCTGTTTTCGGGTCGTGTTCTCAAAAAAATGGTCCTTGTGGTGGATTGGAGATGTACGTTTTATTAATATAGGGTCACACGGCCGGGAATCGGGGCTGAACACTGGGGAAGACCATTTATTAGATAGTACCCCTTGGAATTAAATTTAGAAGGTTGAACTCTGTTTTCTTTTCTCTTGTCTGTATAATTGTTAGTCTGTATTATTATTATTGTTTTTGTTATTTTCTTGTGAAGTTCTATGTATTGTGATTGTGGTTAATGTGTTGTCTTGTTTCGTGTGAATAATAATAAAAAATTTGATCAAAAAAAAAAAAAAATGTAAGCTATATACTGCTGAGGCATGCTGTACTAAACATGCCACATAACTATCAGCCATTGGCATGTATTGTCAGTAATTGAATACAAACATAAAAACATCCCATCGACAACAAATATGCTTCAAAACTGAAAGATAACCTTGCAAACAATAAAGGATTACTTACAGACAATGCTTACGATGGGGCAAATCAAAGGATTACAACAGATAAGAACAGCGTTTTGTTCATAATGAGATCTCTCTTCTAATGAAGCCTGCAGGTACTATTTCCTGTTTATCCGTGAGGTACTATTTCCTGTTTGTCCGTGAGGTCCTATTTCCTGTATATACCACGTTCGACCAACAGGTGGTGTTAAAGTAAATCAAACCATTATACACTGCCTGGGGAGGCAGAACACTCCCCGCATTAAACGTGTACGCTATAGTACACATTCACTTAACTTCAGTCCTCTTTAGGCAAAGGAAGAACGATTTCTGAAACGGTCTCAGGAATGTCTTTGAACTTCCTTGAGTTGTGGTCTTTACTTCGACCTTATGCACCTTTCCGTCCTGGCTTGGGAAGGTGGAAGTGGAAGGTGGAAATTACCAGTGCCACAGTCTTTCAACGGCACATCACCTTCCTGTAAGTTGCGATGATCTTCGACCCACTTGCGACGACTCTGCAGTGTCGGGAGGTACTCATGTCTCCAGCGGGTCCAGAATGTGCTGGCAAGGGCTTGCACCTGTCTCCATTGGCTTCGGTGGAGGTCCTTGTCTGAGAAATCTCCAGGTTTCCTGTCGAAGGTTCCTCTCATCCCTATACATCTCTGAGTCCATAATATTTAAAATGACGGTATCTTCTATGGATAAGGCAAGCCTGTTGTCATTAGCAGTTGTTTGGCACACACTGCGACCCAGGTTATCCTCTGTAACTCTCTCCGAGTTGGATTTGTGTGCACTGATCAGGCCATTCTGTTGCTCCCCGCCGTGCCGCGTTCTCTCTTTCAGGTCTGTGAAGTTGTTGCAGGGTGTGAAGTAGGAAGGGTGTCCTGAAGCAGGGGAGGGGGAGTGTCCTGAGACAACAGGGGCGTGTCCGGAGACGGCAGGGGAGTGTCCGGAGACGACAGGGGAGTGTCCGGAGACGACAGGGGCATGTCCGGAGACAGCAGGGGAGTGTCCGGAGACAGCAGGGGAGTGTCCGGAGACAGCAGGGGCGTGTCCGGAGACAGCAGGGGAGTGTCCGGAGACAGCAGGGGCGTGTCCGGAGACAGCAGGGGAGTGTCCGGAGACAGCAGGGGCGTGTCCTGAGATGGCAGGGGCGTGTCCTGAGACCGCAGGGGCGTGTCCGGACACCGCAGGGGCGTGTCCTGAGACAGCGGGGGGTGTCCTGAGACGGCAGGGGCGTGTCCTGAGATGGCGGGGACGTGTCCTGAGATGGCAGGGGCGTGTCCTGAGACAGCAGGGGCGTGTCCTGAGACAGCAGGGGCGTGTCCTGAGACAGCAGGGGTGTGTCCTGAGACAGCGGGGACGTGTCCTGAGACAGCAGGGGCGTGTCCTGAAACGGCGGGGACGTGTCCTGAGACGGCGGGGGCGTGTCCTGAGACGACAGGGGCGTGTCCTGAGACGGCGGGGGCATGTCCTGAGACAGCAGGGGCGTGTCCTGAGACAGCAGGGGCGTGTCCTGAGACAGCGGGGACGTGTCCTGAGACAGCAGGGGCGTGTCCTGAGACAGCAGGGGCGTGTCCTGAGACAGCAGGGGTGTGTCCTGAGACAGCAGGGACATGTCCTGAGACGGTGGGGGCGTGTCCTGAGATGGCGGGGGGTGTCCTGAGACAGCAGGGGCGTGTCCTGAGACGGCAGGCGCGTGTCCTGAGATGGTGGGGGTGTGTCCTGAGACAGCAGGGGCGTGTCCTGAGACAGGAGGGATGTGTCCTGAGACAGCAGGGGAGTTAGGTTGCAAATCCCCATGTGCAGTTCCCCATTCGATTAGACTGCCATCAGGTCGAATAGGCAAAGGGGCAGGGACATCATGACACAAGGTTTTATGTAACTCATTCTGTTGTTTTACATAGGCACTTGCGCGGTCGTCAATGTCTCTCCTTAAGGACGTCTTCCTGCCTTTGCGTAGCGGTGTTCTAACCTGCTGTTCGGCTGCCTCCAATACCTCTGCCTGTGCTATAGCGGCGGCTGTCTCTCTTTGGAGAGCCAAAGCTTCAGCGTCCAGTCTCGCCATTCTTTGTCTCGCTTCCCTCTTGGCCAGCTCATATTTAAATTTAGCCTCTTCCACTGCGAATGATGCACGTACACGTGCTGCCTCTGCCCTTGCACGGGCCCGTGGTGTAGGCTAAATATGTAGGTGTGCCGTCGCTGCTTGCGCTGACTTGAGAGGTTCTGCCGTTCTCTTTGACAGGGTCAGTCATGCTGTTTTACATGCTGAGATTGATCTGTTGAAGGGTGGCATTGCACCAGCTGCTCATTGTCTTTTTACTGTGCTGTCCTCCCAATGATGTTTTTAATCAAAGGTAGACGGCCAGCCAAACTCTTCAATAAGCAACACAAGAGTCAAACGTAGCTTCCTTGTTTAATGTAGTTCTTGTTGACATGTTGCTAGGATAGGAGTAAAACTGAAACAAGAATAACATGCACATAGAAATGTATAGACATACAGTATGTTTACTAAATAATTATATGTAAACCCAGAATTACAAAACCTGTTCATACTGTAACAAATGTAAGCTATACTATACTGTACTAAACATGCCACATAACTATCAGCCATTGGCATGTATTATCAGTAATTGAATACAAACATAAAAACATCCCATCGACAACAAATATGCTTCAAAACTGAAAGATAACCTTGCAAACAAGTAATTGTAATAAAGGATTACTTACAGACTACCAACAGGTACTATTTCCTGTTTGTCCGTGAGGTCCTATTTCCTGTATATACCACGTTCGACCAACAGGTGGTGTTAAAGTAAATCAAACCATTATACACTGCCTGGGGAGGCAGAACACCAAGGTTCTTGGCGGTCGGGGACGCGGTCACAGCTGCATTCTCGACTGTGATGGAGAGGTCAGTCAGGGGGGAGGATTTGGCCGGCAGGTGGAGCAATTCTGTTTTGCTTAGGTTCAGTTTGAGGTGGTTGGTCGTCATCCAGGCGGAGATGTCGGACAGACAGGCCGAGATCCGCTCAGAGACGTGGATATCTGAGGGAGGGAAGGAGAGGAAGAGTTGAGTATCCAGGGCTCCAGACTAACTTTTTTCACCACCGTCCCAGAACCGTCCCGAAATACAATTTTAACCGTCCCAAAGTGAATGTAACCGTCCCAAAAAATCAAATGTAGTTTCTTTACTTTGGTTTTGTTGTCTATAGTTGTTATTGCCATAAGAAACACCTTTCAGAAAAGGGGAGAATAAATTGATTTAGTCAAAAGGCTCCCATGGTGGAAAGATTTCACAAGAATAATTATGATTAAAAATAAATATAAAAAAAAAAGTGTTTAACAAGGTGCTAGTATAGGGATATTTGGTCACGGTGCTGTTATAGTCAACCAATTGGAGCCATGTTGATTATTCCTTCCATAGGAAAATATATTTAAATGTATTTTATTTCGTTTTATTTTTTTTTGTTATTACAAATGTGTGTTTATGGTTGAAAATGTTAGAGATAAATAAAGATCAAATCAAGTTTAGCTTTAAACTACATAATGTCATTGCGTCCAGAGATTCCACCTTTGATAACTAAAGTAATGACACTTGACTAGTAATGAAACTGTGTAACCGTACACAAAATCCACGGTTCGGTACGTACCTCGGTTTTGAAGTCACGGTTCGGTATTTTTCCGGTACAGTGGGGGGGGGGGGGGGGGGATACCAGTGCATACATTAATTTTTTTTTATTAAATTATATAAATTATACTTTTTTTTTTCTTTTTTTTTATACAGCTACTGTTTTATATATACTGTTTTTTAGTAATAACTAGAAAGTAATGGTATTTATTCAACAACAGGTGATTGATTATGATACTAATACAAATCTATACACTGAGTATGGGGCTGCAGCACTGCAGATATACCCTACTCCAACGATCCACACGGACATTACACGGTGTTGCACTCGTTACCAAGTGGCTCTGCAGATATACCCTACTCAGCTACAAGGCTCCGTTGGAGAGGATCTGTTGTGATTTTTGCACAATAAATATTCAACATTCTCTTTTGAGACTCCGCCTCAGACTCTTATCATTTGGCACTAAAAGCTAAACATTGTCACCGATATGGCTGTCCGCAACATGTCATTAATTGTGTACGCGAGGTGGTTCAGTGACGACGCTAACATGAGCTAGGTTAGCTAGCATGTAGCTGCAGATGGAAAGACTAACTTTACTGGTGAAAATGTGATTTACGTTGGAATACTCCTTTGCCAACTTGCTGTACTTTGCTTGCAGGTCTGCAGCCATTATTGCTGGATTATGAATAGTCCCAACTTTAGCCAAGGTAACGTTAAGCTAAAACTAGCTCTTCAGCTAATGCTAACACCAGCAATCGAACCCATCAGAGCTCCCCGTCACACTGCTCTGTCGGGAGGATGGCATTTAAGAAAGTATCTGCTGTTAAAATGACAAACAGCATTGACACTTTAATTCACGGTCGGTTAAACACACGTTTGTTTTATAATGCTCACAGCAGACCGCAGTGTTGTTGATAAATTACGTGGGGATTTAAGTTCCGCAAAAAAAGGTTCCGCACCGTTGCAATCGTACGGTGCACAGCGCGTACTGTACCGGAGGAGAGGTGGGTAGGAACTTGATGCTGGATGAGCGTATTGCTGCATTGGGAGGCAGAGATAGTCATTGGATTTGGCAAATCACGCTACGTTTAGACTTCAGTGAACTTAGTCAGCACGAGACATTCACCATTTGACAGCAATATATGCGCGCACTGACAGTCGGCCAATTGACATTTCCTGTGAAAAAAAAATCCTCTCCGTCCCGGATGCGTCCCAGCAAAGATTTCTGTTCGTCCCAAATCAAGTCTCGAGCCCTGTGAGTATCATCGGCATAACAATGATACGAGAAGCCATGAGACGTGATAATGTTACCCAGTGATTTAGTGTAGAGGGAGAAGAGAAGGGGTCCTAGGACCGAGCCCTGGGGGACACCCGTCCGCAGGGGGGCGGGTGGCCGACAGAGTCCCTCTCCATGACACTTGGTAGGAGTGGTCATTGAGGTATGATGTCAGCCATGTCAGCGCAGATCCAGCCACTCCCATTCCTGCGAGGGCCGCGAGGAGGATCTGATGGTTGACTGTCGAAGGCTGCAGATAGATCTAGGAGAATCAGGACAGAGGAGAGGCCTTTCGCTTTTGCTAAGTGAAGTGCCTCTGTGACCGCAATAAGGGCCGTTTGCCAGACTGATTAGGGTCTAAGAGGTCATTCTGTAAGAGATAAGCAGTAAGTTGGTTGGATACAGCACGTCCAAGTGTTTTAGAAAGGAAGAAGAGAAGAGAGACAGGACGATAGTTGCCTATGACGGTGGGGTTCAGGGTTTTTTTTTTATGAGGGGCGTGACTCTGGCTTGTTTTAGGGAGGTGGGGACCACCCCCGAGTTGAGTGAGGAGTTGATGGTTGCAGTAAGGAATGGGAGGATGTTCGGTGCTATGGTCTGGAGGAGTGGGGAGGGTAGCTGGTCCAGCTGGCATGTAGTCGGACGGTTCGACGTTACCAGTGTCAGGGTCTCGGCTTCTGTAATGGGAGAGAAAGATGACAGAGTGAAGGATGAGGTTCTCGATTCAGTGTTTGGAATGGGTGGGGGTTGGGAGAAGGAGCTGCGGATGTTCTCCACTTTTTCCTCAAAGAAGATTGCAAAGTCTTCGGCAGAAAAAGATGAGAGAGGAGGGGGTGGGGGGGAGTGAGGAGGGAGGACATGGTAGCATGCAGTTTGCGAAGATTCTTGGCAAAGGCCTCAACCCTATGGTGAAAGAAAGAAGCTTTGGCATTAGTAATGGTTTTGTTTGAAGAATGTTAACAAGAGGTTGTGATATGTGTCGGTGTCAGCAGTGAGGCGTGACTTTCTATACTTCCTCTCAGCCGCTCTCGGGACCTGTCTTTGTTCTCTCACTGCATCCGTCAGCCATGGACTGGCTGGGAAACGGTGGGCAGGTTTCTCAACGAGGGGACAGAGCTTGTCGAAGGAGGTTGCAAGGGCTGAGAGGAGGGTGGAGGTTGCCATCTCTGTGGGGAGAGCAGAGAAGGTGTCACTCGAAGGTAGAGTGGATATTATGTCAGAGGAGAGGGTGGAGGGGGATAGGGAGGGCAGGTTGTGTCTGAGTGAGACGGTTTGAGCCAGAGATGTACCCCACCTGCTGACTTGTACACAATTTGTAAGTCGCTTTGTATATACGCGTCAGCTAAGTGACTAAATGTAAATGTAAAATGGTGAACACAATTGTAGAATTGTAAAAGTAGAAACAATGATGATGAGTCAATAAATGTTACTGTAGTAAGATGTGCTACTGTAGGGATCTGTTCCCTCCTGCCAAACAAAAATCTCATTCTGGAGAATGATGCAAATGACTACGCTATATTTGACCGTAAATCATTCATGAATTTATCCAGCTAATGAGCAACTCCCACTCACAAAACCCACCCAGATTAACTTGTGAAGCTCCTTTTCAACGGATTCATTTATTTGCTTTATCCACACTCGTCCAGAGGAGAGAACAGATTTAATTTAACCACATTTTGTTAAATGTAATGGTTTATTAAACGTTCACATTTGTGGCAGATAATTCAATCATAGACCTATTAAGCACAGCAATGGCCTATTTGTTTCATTAAACAAAAGATGAAATGTCCCTATTAAAACTAGGCCTATGACACAACAGTCAACGGTTTCAATATACCGGTATATAAGTTACTGACATGTAATGCAGAATGAGTTCATTATTTATTAGTTAGTTATTTCTGTCTATCAGCTTTGTGCAAGGCTGATAAATTGGAGCGCGAGACAGAGCTGAGACAACTCCAGGTTGCGTAAAAAACTTTATAAATAAATAAATAAATCCATGTATACTTGGGTAATTGATTAAATCGATCAATATGATTGCTTGCATGTAAACAGGGTCAGTCTTCTGAGGGCTTCACACCATGAACCAGAAATTGTGCTTGTTACAATATTAATAACATTTCATTAAAGGGATATTTTTGGAACCCTAGCCCAATTTCTTACTTACCAATGATGATATGTAATGGTAGTCCTTTCTCAGCACAATCCATGCCATTCGTCATACCAGCTCCATCTAGTTGGCCACAAACCAATGCAAAGTCAATGGGGTCGAGCTCCTGTCTGAGCAAGAGACTCACTGAAATTCACTATGGAATGTGCTGAGAAAGGTTTCTACCAATCAACATAAATCATTGTTAAGTAATAAATAAGGCTAGGGTTCCAAAAATCGGAACTATCCCTTTAAAATGCAGTTTAGAGGTTCATTTAAATGGCCTTTAACCCTTTCACTACCACACTACCAAATGGTTAACCCTTTCACTGCGACAATACAGAAGGTTAACCCTTTCACTGTCACACAACAAAGGGTTAACCCTTTCACTACCACATTAGACGGTTAACCGGGTAATTTGTAAAACTCCTGATCAAGGCACGACTCATTGTACGTTAAAAACACAAGATTCCCTTTCCCCCACTAATTGCAAACTACCACTTCTTATGCTTGGGAAATGTTGCTACTGTGATATTTTTATTGTAAAGAGAACATTGAAACATACCTCGTCCATCACTCATTCCAGGCAAGTCTTTCAATCTGCCTGTGAAGCGAGGTGCCAGAGGTTACTGGCACTGACGTCAGCTTCTTTTTGGCCATCTAATGACTCATTCTTCAGAAGTCTGAAGTCTTCACACACACATTGGTTTCTCATGGTCATCTCGCGGGTGCCCTCTTGCTCATCATGGCTCATGCTTTGTGTAAAGTCAGTGTGAGAGTGCAAGAGTATGTGTCTGCAGCGGGTCTCATCGTCGAGTCTTTGTAAATAAAAGGGAATCAGAAGCAAAACACAGATCATCTTACTAGGAACTACCAATCACCAAATTAAGCTTGTTTAGTCCAATTAAGTATGCAAATAAACCTATAACAAAAGTGGGATGTATAATATATTGTGTGCTTGTTTCGGTAAGATTGCTTTAAGGTCTTATTATTAAAGGAACACGCCAACATTGTGGGAAATGTGGTTACAGTCTTCTCCAATTAGGAAAAGGAGATAGATACCAATTTCCTCTGTTTAGTTTAGTTTATTTAGGATCCCCATTAGTTGTTACCACAGTAACAACTACTCTTCCTGTGGTCCTCTAAAAATTACATAACACATTCAAACATAAAATCATTGTACAATCAGAATAAAACAATACTTCCATGTACATTGTACAAGCAACAACACCAAAACAAAGAATAATAATGACGGTAAAGATAGTAATTTTTCTGTCTACATGAATGAAGCTCCACAGAAGTGGAGAGGTCACAGAGGTTCCAACTCTCCCCTACCACCAGACAAATACCCTAATTTGGATTAAAAAAGAAAAAAAGTATATCATAAAATAATTTCTTTCTGTAAAATCGCTGTTCTCAATTTCTTTTTGTTCTCTGTGCCAGAGTTTTAAGATAGGATAGTGGTCCGGTCCGTTTCTGCTTCAATCCATGTGTGCTAAGCTAGGCTAGCTTGCAGCTGGATAGCTTTCTATTGAACGCACAGAGGAAATTGGCATCTTATCTTCTTGTCTGACTCTGGAAAAGACGGAAGGCGCATTTCTCATAATGTTGACGTGTTCCTTTAAGCACATTTTTGGCACGTGGCTTTGATAAGGGTCTTACTTTGAGAGAAGTAATTTTGCCTGTTTACAATTAGCAGCATTGAGAGCTGGTTCCCTAGGGCTGATAACATTGGATTGATTGATTGAAAATTGTATTAACAGATTGCAGAATGGGTACAATACAGTACAGCTCAATACACACAATTGTTAAGGGGATGCAGACCAGAGAAAGACTTTCGTCTACATCAGGGGGGGTTGGGACAACTGTACATTGGAGGGGGTTGGGTTTTGGACATTTACAGGGGCCAGTTTCGAATTGCAGTCTCCCGTAGGTGCTCTTTGAGAGTGGTTTTGAAGGTGGGTAGTGATTCACATTCCTTTACAGCTGTGGGTAGGGCGTTCCACATTGATGTGGCATAATTACGAAGCGTGTTTAGTCCCTTGTTCGAGCCGAATCTGGGTTGAACATGATTTGTGGAGCTCCCTCTGGTGTTGTGGTCATGGTATTCACTAACCTTTGGGAAGTATTTTGACATGTACATGGGTACCTTAGTGGTGTAGTGTAGGCCCATTGCAAGTTGCTGTACTCTGTCGTCTACTCTAAGTCATCCTAGGTTGTCAAAGTGGGCAGGGGTGAGGTGGGTTCTAGGAGTAAGGTCAAGCAGTAGTCTGACCAGTTTGTTTTGGATGCTTCTGAACTCCTAGAGGTTTTTATGCTAAACATAAATGTTTAAATGCGCTACCCAAGTGAAATATCACTTAAAATGATCTCGAGACAAAATAGTTTACCATTATATTCCAATTAGATCATTCACAGCAAACATTCAAGATATTTGAAAATGGCCACAGTAGATTTTCAAAATATGTATTTGCCATATAACTTCCAATAGTTTTCTTTTCAATAAAATGTTTGAAACATTGATACGAATCACAATCCTTGATTTCATAAATCAATAGTGCAAATATTTTTGCCAATAAAATAAGATTATAAACCAGAATTTAACCCCTTCACGTTTCAGATTTCAGACATGTTGGGAAAATGATGACAACATTCTAGTTACAGTATGAGAAATTGGCAAATTAAGTTGCACACCAAACACCACCCTGAAAATGTTGACTGTTGGTAAACCTGCGACAGTTAGCTACATTCCACATAAAATGTTGATTTATTGTTTATGTACAGTAGACCCGTTACTCCAAAAATACCAGCTATGGGGGCTTACACACTGGGGACCCGAGCCCGGATCAGAGTACACTTGACCCCAAAGTCCAAACACTGTGTACCGGATCAAGGAACCGCCCCGGTCCACTTAAAAACGTGGTCTCGGTACTCGGGTAGGGAACAACATTACTAGTGTGAAAGCTGGCTGGCAGGGGAGTGGAGAGAGGGGGGGGGGGGTGTACTCAGGCGCGGTACAAAGCAATCGTACCTAATGTGAAAACACCCTTAGAGATCATTCAGTCATGATGACTTCTAAATCTAATCAAAAGTGCTTTTTCTTTTCCAAGAGATGTCCATCAATAATAAATACTGATATTTCCATATTCTAAATTTTAAAAGGTTTCCATGAGCAATGTCATTCATCAGAATGTTAAAAACATGTACAGCATTGTTGAGTAGAGTAGCAATAAAGTACCTTAAAAGAAGTGCAGCCCTTTTCCACAACCTACTGTAGTGAGTGACTAAGACATAAGACAACCCATATATACTGTATATATATATATACACACAACAATTATATTATTGATTCTAATACATTTTCTTTTTAAGCTAGATTATGGACCATGTACTTAAGAACCCTTGCTGTATTCTTCTTAAGACCATAGACAATTGACCTCTCAAACCCGCCCTCTTTTCTTGATCCTCCAATCACAACGGTTGCTTCTTCAGACAAACCGAGTTTCTCAGAGGAAAGCAACACTTGTGATTAGAGGATCAAGGAAAGAGGGTGAGGTTTGAGATAGGTCCATTATATCATGTGATTGTCAGTTGTACTTCAAGATGAAAAAAAAACAAAAAAAACATTGCAACCCGATTGTCAGGACCAAGTACCTTTGTTGTACTTTTGTTAAGAATCTCTTGCAGGGAAAGGTGTTTTCAGTGCATTCCTCCCCTCGTGATGAGAGGCGTGATGTTGTCACCTGATTCACAGGATGGATGTGTAACAAGTCCAGTTGTATGTGGCAAAAGGTATGTATTCTACAGATACGACTTCCCCTCGAGACTTTCAAGTGTTCATGTTTGTAACGTGAGCTCCTGGGCCATCTTCACTGGAGGAAGCTGCAGGTCACCTCGCTCATTACTCCTCGCCAAGAGAGCTGCCTGGCAGGACGCGGTCGTTAATGGAGGGAGTGATAATGGTGTGTTCCATGGATCATGGTAGATACTAGAGGTCTTTGGCCAAGCAGCAAAGCCGCAAGTCGACACCACCCCCCCCCCCCCCAGGGCCATGCTAAAGGTTTAAAGTTGTGTAACCTTAAAAAGGGGGACTTCGCCAAAGAACAATGCCGATTTTGAACATAATCTCCCACCACACCACCAAAAACTCATACACACGTTCATTTAGTTTGACAGTTATTGAGAGTATGAGTCTGAATATGGCCACCGGTGATGTCAGGGACATTTAATCGTGTTGTGTTAATTACAGCTCAATGAGATGATAATGGTAGCAGTCCCTATAGGATTCAAGATTCAAGAGGTTTATTTGTCACATACATACATACCAGGGCATACAGTGAAATGCGGGCAAAGTATTGCTATTTTTTTCTCCTAATCATCCAAATATTTTCATGGAGCTATAATTAACACGACACATCCTGTCCCTTCAATGTCCCCGGTGACATCACTGGTGGCCATATTAAAAATCATATGCTCTCAATAACTGTCAAACTAAATGAATGTGAGCAAAGGGGAGTTTTTGGATTGCATTGTAGCATTGCTTTTTCTTTTGGCGACGTGCACCTTTAAACCACTCCCACGACCTGCAAATGTCAAATAAATGTAAAAATAAAAAAGTGTTCCGTGGGATTTAGCATCGCCCCTGGATCACCGCCGGGCCGAGTGGACGGTGCGCTGTAGCCTCTTGGTGAACAGGTGGCTGGCCCTGCCGCAGTAGGTGTGCCTGGATCACCGCCAGGCCGAGTGGACGGTGCGCTGTAGCCTCTTGGTGAACAGGTGGCTGGCCCTGCCGCAGTAGGTGTGCCTGGATCACCGCCGGGCCGAGTGGACGGTGCGCTGTAGCCTCTTGGTGAACAGGTGGCTGGCCCTGCCGCAGTAGGTGTGCCTGGATCACCGCCGGGCTGAGTGGACGGTGCGCTGTAGCCTCTTGGTGAACAGGTGGCTGGCCCTGCCGCAGTAGGTGTGCCTGGATCACCGCCGGGCCGAGTGGACGGTGCGCTGTAGCCTCTTGGTGAACAGGTGGCTGGCCCTGCCGCAGTAGGTGTGCCTGGATCACCGCCGGGCCGAGTGGACGGTGCGCTGTAGCCTCTTGGTGAACAGGTGGCTGGCCCTGCCGCAGTAGGTGTGCCTGGATCACCGCCGGGCTGAGTGGACGGTGCGCTGTAGCCTCTTGGTGAACAGGTGGCTGGCCCTGCCGCAGTAGGTGTGCGTGGTGTCCCGGAGCTCGGCCTCCAGGGGCAGGAGCAGCGAGCTCACCAGGTCCTCCCCGAACGGGTACTGGGAGGAAAACACACAAAGCCATTTGTCACTGTCAAGCTTCGAGACAAAATCTCACCGCGGCACATTTGATTTGGATCAGTCAATTCGGAGAGCTTTTTTGGGATAATGAATACCAATCACAGCGATAACCAAAGAGAGCAGGGTTTAGTAACGCATGGTGGCGTTATTGAAAACTCCGGGCTGAAGCGTCCGCGATATGCTTGATGGTTGTGCGCTTTTGTAATTTAAATGTCACAGAGTCAATAGCTGGAATAAAAGCAGACTGTACCGTTAATGCTACAGACCGAGGCTCTTTAGTCACATTCATGAATAAAGAAGCAGCTTTTTTACATTCCGAGGGTGCGCCTGCACTCTTTTTTTTTTACTGCCCTCATAGTAAATAAGAGGAAATCACTATTTTACGATGCCTCATTTGACTCCAGTTTGGCCAGGCATTAGGTCAACTCAAAGCACACTTTCTTTATTATCTTTCATACACAACAGCAGGCAATAAAGCACCATTAACCGTCTCCTATCGATTTTTATGTGGATGCCGGTGATGCGTTGTCCACATCACCATCATGGTGTCTCAACATAGCATCAGCACTAAAAGATTTTACTACTCTTCTGTGAGCCGGGCCGGGTAATGGTGGGGCCCTTTACTGCCTGCTCCTCCGCAGGCTGGGAGAGCCTGTCAGGGGAGACTGGCTTTGACTAAGGAGCTCTCGTGTGCTGGAAATGAGGGTTTCTTCCCAGAATTGCCTGCTCTAGGCACCAGGACTGCCGTCCTCAAAGGGACAGGAGAGGGAAGCTGGAACAACCGTAGTGACGGGAAGCACTGATGAGATGGGAGTTGAACCCACATTTAAAAAAGGTAGAATTTGTAATGTAATTGACTAATTGCACTTTGTTTACATCTTTTGTTTTTGTCTGATGTTTGGGTTGGGTTTCAGTGGGTATAGGGGAGGGGTTGCTACCGCTGGCCACACTTCAGCCTCTGCCAGGAGAGGTCTGGAGAAGATTCACAGTATAATAAATTACTAAACTCCAACCCACACATTAGACCAAAACAAAGGCACAGTACAAAGCAGGGCTCTTTTTCCTCGAGGTCACTGTGTGACAAGATTATACCTTTAGGCTGTGATCACATTGGACACTTTTTTTTAATGCACCCACACCTTTTTTCTGTTGTTTTCTATTGTGCAGGTCTCCTCCAAACTACGCGCCTAGAGCTTTTGAAATTTGAAGTGCTGCTTTTTCGAGCACTCAGTTGAAAAAGTTTAATTTAGCAGTGGAGCGCACCGACGTCAATGTCACCTTCTTGTTGACGGACCAAATCAAATCAACCAAGGGGAGGGATTACAAATCCGAGGTCTCTGAAGAGAAATCGACAGCAAAACAAACCAATCAATAATGGAGGAAAAGCTCATTTTGTCAGTTTCCAACAAACCTTGTTTTTATGACCAGGTCTTACCACGACGAGAGAAAAGCAACGCCTAGAGGGCTGTGAGCAATCAATGCTAACGGTCATAACTTATGTAATGTTAGCTGAGGTAGCAATGGTAATCAGTGGTATTGCACGTTTTATTCTCCATGTACTCCACCGCGCCTCACGTTTGAGCGCAAGAAAATGGCACCCAATCGGATCACAACCTTAAGCTCCCAAATTTACAGGATGAAATTCTCAAAAGTCAGACCGGGTTCTATTCCAGTACAGAGTACCGAGTACTACTCTCTAACAGGAGCTCTTTACTCTGTATTCATTTGCTTAAGAGAGTACACTTTCCCACCGCTATCCACAGCAGTGTGTTGGCGATCCACGCTGCTACTTCAAGACGTTATGCGCATTGTGCTTGTGCTGTCGGGAGAGACGGATGGCGGCGCGGGGGCCGAGTGCCCCGTAATGAAGCCTGCTCGTTTACTTAATGGCTGAGAACATTGCATCCCTCGCTGATAGTGGCCGGCTTGGGCCCTGTGGTGGTAATGGATGAAGGCCAGCTAATGAAGCTCCCTCCCTCCCTCCCTCCCTCCCTCCCTCCCTCCCCCTGCTTGCATGCCTGACCAGTGTGTTGAAATCTACAAGAAACGGATCGAAGGAGCGCCGCTGGTAGGTGCGGCGAAGCTGCTCCCCAGGTGACACGCGAGGCTCTCCGCTGACGGATGGGAGGCGTGTGGACAGTAAAACGCTAACGATTACAGCATCAGCGGCGCGCTGGAGGAAGGAGGGTGGGAGCCTGGGAGGGATTAGTCGGCTTTGGCTTGAGAGTGGAATGACAGAAAAGTTAAAGGGACTATTGATTTAGCATTTTTTCGCCGGCTGGACAGAAGCATCCATAACCATAATAGAGAAGCAAATGGCCTGGCCCTGTTGATGCAACTGAATATATGTTTGGCAAAATGTGCAGCTTTATATAATAATAATAAAAAAAAATAGAAATCTATGAACATAGAGACAGGAGTGGGATATATATAGGTCTATAAAAACCCCTCTTTAAATTATATTATTTTATACTATTTCAGGGGCGCTTCAACTGATGCTGCTAGTGAGCTGGGCGTAGAGAGGGCTGAACACTCTCTTACAGCACACAACCTTTATACGATAAAGTAAGCCTTACGCAAGTCAACAGAGACCATGGTGGATGGTCCAAAAAGGACACTTTTAGAAGAAAATTTTACTTAACTTGAAATAGTTATCATTACCTTGTGGATGGCCTTGTACACGGCACGGAACGCTGGTTGCTTGTCGTCATGGTAAACACCTCTGTTGCCGTGGAGAATGAAGACACCTTCTTGCTCTGCTTGGCGACAGTTGCTGCCGTAGATACAGTGGTCCGGACGGTAGTTCCATTGGCATGGGAACACATGGAGACATTCTGTAGGACAGAGAGAGAAGAGGGTGTTTATAACGGTACAATGAATGTAAACAGGTCGCAGCGTGTTCCTTTAAATGGGAATGGACATTTGTCTTTGTAAAATGTACAAATCAAGGCACTTAATGAAAGAGGCCTAGAGGAGACATACGAGGAGACATAACGCCAGAGTAACACCCTGGATCACCGAACATATGCATTCACTTAAGAGGGAATGTTGGAGAAAAAGCAAACTCACCCGTCTACCTACAGATTTTAAAGCAATCTACAGTTGCCTACAACAAAGCCTTGCATTTGGCAAGGCAGGCATATTTCTCTGGCATTATTAATGAGAACAAGACAAATGCCAGAGTCTTGTTTTCCACCATTGAACGTCTTTTAAATCCCCCCCAGTTGCTCGCTGCCACTAAAGCTAAGTGTAATGAGTTTGCATCCTTTTTCGATAACAAAATTCTTAACATTCACGCTAGTATTATGAGTGATGCTCCTAGCACAAACTCTCAAAATGCAAATGCCGCTAATGGTGCTATATGCAACAGTGTAAATCACTCCAGGGGAAGTCCAACATCATTCTGTGCAATTGATGAAAAGGAACTCCGCAAAACCATATCGCAAATGTAATCATCCTCCTGTTCATTGGATGCTATTCCCACCCCCTTCCTCAAAGAGGTTTTAGACTGTGATTGGAGATATCCTTAAAATTGAAAACAGCTCTCTCCAATCAAGAGCTAACAGAATAAAGACACTCGCAAACAAATACAGAGGACTCGCGTGTATACTTGTGGAATAACACGACACAGCAGAGTGTAATATCAGCGACGCAAGTATTTCTAGGGGTGGCAGCAACACTGGAAACTTTAACACCACACAACACTTGCAGATTAATCATGGAAAGGGAGTATGCCGAGTTCATATGTGCAACGAATGCCAAGAGGAAACGTTTTGCTGCAACAGCTAACATAGCTGGAAACCATTCAGAAGCGCGAGAAACTCCCTGCAGACAGTAACAAAGCAAAGCTGAAGAAAACTGAGAAAATAACCACATTTATTGTGCTGGACGACCAGCCCCTTTCTGTTGTTGAAAATGTAGGTTTCCGACATTTAGCCTCACTTCTTGTTGCCAAACAGTCATTTTATCTCGGACACGGCTATCTCAAATAAGTATAATGTTGTGTTTCTTTTTCAAATGTAGCCAAGAGTAAAGACCCTAACCCTATCAAAATAAAAAGCAGCAGCACTATTGCATAACTGAGTATGTATTTCTTCCTTTAGGGGAGTTTTTGATGTTTTATAGATGGCTAGGTTAAATACAGGTTTTTGTTTTTTAAGGTAGTATCGGATGGGTATCGGTATTGGCAGATACTCAAAGCTGATATCGGTATCGGACATGAATAAGTGGTATCGTGCCATCCCTAAAAGAAACTGATACAACTGTGTTGTAGTTGTTTAGCGTTGATTTCATCCATGCAACTATGTTGGTGGTTATTGTTTATTGACTCTATAGAACTGTGTTGGTGTTTAATTTTTATTCCATACATACAACCGTTTACCTTTTATTATTGACTTAAATTGTTAATCCCTGTCCAATGTGACTACCATCACAAAAGTGATGCTACTTAACCCTCCTTCTCGCTCTCATACATTGACAAAACCAATGATGATATGACAAGGACATGAAAATGGACATTTGTGAAATGTTCAAGTTCCTGAAGCATGTAATGTGTATTACTTTTTTTTTTGTATTCACTTTTTCTCCTTATTTTCAATTTTTTCTCCCATCCCAATTTCGTGTTTCCAATTCTCCCCTCCCCTGTCTTGAACGTTGCTCGCATATGCCCCCCACTGGTCGGTTGTAGGGAGGATAGAAGCCTTGCATCACGTGTCCCCTCCGGTACACGAGGAGGCAGCCTGTCACATCTTTTCACCTGCCAGCGCGGACTCTCATTGGCGAGGTGTAACGTGTGGGAGGCTCACACTACCCCCGCTATTTCCTGTCTCTGCTGTGCAGGCGTCCCCCAACTGACCTGTAGGAGTCGCTGTCCACAACGTCCAGATTACCACCCATCGACTTCCACCTGCTGACTCTGCCAATTGAGCCAGTATGACGGCCGGCCCAAGCCGGAGGCAATGCTGACACACGGATTCGATACCGGAGTCTCTTGCATTGGTGACGAGTGCAATTGCCGCTGCGCCACCCAGCCGCCTGCACTTTAACTTTTTTAATGTTTAATGTTTTTAACATTTGTGATATTTGTGATATTTGAGGGCGGCTACGTGGTGCAGTGGGCAAGGCACTCACCACGAATACTGGAGACTGGGCTCGAACAGGTTCGCCTCCCTGTTCGAGCCCAGCGCTCCACATTGCTTTCAGTTTAGCTGGTCGTCCGCACTAATACACATTGGCAGTATTAGGGGGAGGGAAACTGATGGGTGGGGATCGGGCGTTGTGGACAGCAACTCCTACAGGTCGGTTGGTGCGCCTGCGCAGTAGAATCAGGAAGCGACAGGGGCGCGTGTATACTTTCCGCAACAGAGTTCGGTTTCCGGGTTCCTCTGATTGGCCGCGACCCCCACGTGACCCGCCCCCCTTATCGCTGCCGCTCGCCGCTGTGTTGCAGCGCAGAACGCTCGCTTCCTGAGTCAAGAAACGCACTGTTGGTAACACCACCCACTTCAATGACAGAGCTCTCTTGTTTAATAATATTGTCGCGTCATCTTAATATGCTGCTTATGTAGTTATCAGCTGTATTTGGCATAGACGCCTGAGTCAAGCCTCCGAGTCAAGAAACGCGCTGTTGGTAACACCACCCACTTCAATGACAGAGCTCTCTTGTTTAATAATATTGTCGCGTCATCTTCTGAGTCAAGAAACGCAGTCATCTTAACACTTTGATCGCCATGGTTAAATTCATAATTTACCATCCCTAGCCAGCTCTATTTGTCTATGGAGAAGTTCCCCTTCTTTGCAGGGCTATAACTTTTTAAATTCTATTGCTAAATTGACATTATTATGGCCCATTCAATGTCCTATATCTATTGTTCAGGGTGTAGCAACATTATACTTTTTCATTCACATATTCATACTAAAATACGGTCTAAAGTATAAGTATGTTTTATCGTTTTCTGCAGCCTTCTCCAGAACTTGATTTATAGCCCCAAATGCATTATATTGATGATCAAATACAGTTTGGTAGCGATCGGTGCCAGATAAAAAATGTCAACTGGAGGTACTTCTAGAAGTTACTACGTATGATCTGATGTTGACCGGATGGGCGGGGGGTCGTTTATAATTCCGTGGGCAACGTTATATCATTCATCTAGTGTGGGTCATATGATCATCAGAGCAGTTTATATCGAACACGGTAATAATAAACGCTGAAACTTACCCCAGTCTCCTCGGGCCGTTGGGCGATCAGCTTGGAGTAGACAGTTTTCTATTATGGGATGTTGATCTAGAGATGAACCATTTCCAGGTTGTATAATACTATATACGTCCAAATAACGTTGTTTATTGAGTTAGGGCGAGCGATTGATTATCCAGTGTGTCGAGATGGAGTCCTGCTAACGATCGCGAGTGCCCAGACGAAATATGGGTGAGCACATCCTGTTTGGCGCGTCACTTCCTGTTGGGTGATCTGCCGATCGGCCACCAGATGGCGCTCTTGAACCGTTACAGAGTTGAGTGGAGCTCAGCAGTATATCTCAGGTCCCCGGAGGAGAAATATGATTTCGATCACAGATTTTTGAAATATTGATATCAAAGACGTGTTACGGCGTCTTCGGCAGAATGAGCATGGCGGGCAATGACGAGTTTCGGCGTTTCCGGCGATTAAAATGTTAATGTGCTGCTTATGCATAAGCAGCATATTAAGATGACTGCGTTTCTTGAACAGCTGATAACTGTTATTTTTTACATGTTGGACTATAAATAGTGTCTGTCAAATGAGCCATACTATTGTCTCCATAGCTATAATATAGAATATACAATAGCTCCGCAAAGATCGTGAAAATGGTCAAGAAAAGCTGTGTGCAGATGGGGAAAGGGCGTGGCACTCAATGAATTAATGGTCTGGCACCATCCTCCCTCTGCGACTGCCTACATAGATATGTTCCAAACCGCCCGCCTGAGGTCCTCTAGTGCGGACCTGCTCGAGGTGCCTACAATGAAATATAAAAAATACGGCAAAGCAGGCAGCCTCTTTGGATAGCTTTAAAGCACAGCTCAAGACCTATTTTTATACTCTTGCTTTTAGCTGATTTTAAAATGCCTGTTGTCATTTATGCTTTTTAGCCATTTTCTTAACTCATTCAACGCCAACCACGAGAAAAGTCGGGTTAACTCGCCAACCGTTCAGCACCAATCACGAGAAAACTCGGGTTTTAATCGTTATTTCTTTTATTAGCTATATCCATTCATTTTCATCCATCCAGCCTGATGTTATCATTGGGAATGGGTCTGAGCTCGCACAAGGGCAAATACCGCCGCCTACGCCTTCCAGCAGGTTTTGCACTCTATTAGAAATGGTGTAGTTTCTTTTCAGGGCCGATCTGAGCCGTGCGGGCGGGGTTTAAATACTCAGACGAGGCATACCTTTACAACGATGGCATGGTACACTAACCCCGCCCGCCCGTTCATGTATAACGCTCTGTAATGTGGGACGGACATCCACAAGCAGTATTTGGAATGGCGATCAGATAATTGGATTATTTCTTTTGCATTACATCAGAGACAAGGTAAGAACACTATATATAAAATCTTGCGTCGATCTGATATTTCTTTCCACCGCGATCAAAGCTATCTGTGTGTGTGTGGCTGTTTACCATTGAGTAGGAGGAGGTGGCGGGCGAGCGCCCCGCTATGAGGGCCATTTCATTCTTGCATGAGGAAGGATAATAATGATAATCTAGCGTTGATTTCAGGAAGATTCGATAATCAGGCGAAAAATGACAACGTGTTTAGTGTATTCCACTAAAGGGCTATTATCGCGTCTTTTCCTGGGATTACTAAGAATCACCAAAACTATATTCATATTCAAAACGGTATAAAACGTAAATGTATGGATGAAAAAACAATCCGTTTTGTACATGTTGACTGGAAGCAACTCACTGACAATCGACAGTGTTTTAGACCCATAGCTATAATATAAGATATATTTTAAGCACCTCGCAAATCTCGCAGTCCCCCCATTGATTAAAGCGATGGCGTACTAGCGCCCTCTGGCGCATTAAGCGATGGCGCAGAATGAGTTAATCATGTTTTGCTATTTATTTTGGTTGTGGTTTTAACACTGTCCCGGCCAACCACGTATATATACGTGTTTGGGCGCCATGCTTAAACAAGACATAGCAGTACTACTGTCTATCTGTATGTCATGTATGTCATATGATGCATTGAAAATGGGGGACCCTGATGTAAACAAGACGAAAGTCTTTCTCTGGTCTGCATCCCCTTAACAATTGTGTGTATTGAGCCGTACTGTATTGTACCCATTCTGCAATCTGGTAATACAATTTTCAATCAATAAAATCTGGAAAAAAAAAAAGTCTGCCATTTTCGCAATTTTTCTTTTGTTTCACAATGAGTCGTGACAAATTAATTACATAATCCATGTGTATGTAACGAACTAACATATTCCAATTGAGTATCTTTTTTGGAGGATTCGTTCAAAAGCTATTCATACTTCCATTTTTCTATCTATGGCGGATTGATTCAGACAGAAAAAATTAAGTAATTCAGTTGTGGGAGGGATCTGGGGTCACGTGGAGTGTGTTATACTAAATAACAACCGGCAACTTCACTGTTTCAGCCAATCAAAATCAAGAAATTTGCATGCCATTGTATAATGTGAGGTACAGAATGCTATGCTGTTAAAATTGATAAGCTATATAAATGGTACTTAAACAGTCAAAAATCTGAATTACAATCTCATGATGACCAGACTGAGATTGTTTTTCACTGAAATACATAACAGTGAATTAGTAATCAGCTCATTGAAATGTGTTCAATGATCTACGAAAATAAAGAGGAGAGCTAAGCGAATAGACAGTGAACAAATTTCCCACTAGTCAGAAACCAGACCATTTTCTGCCGTCGACTAAAAACACACTTCTTCAATCAATATCTAACCTTCGTACTGTTGTTTACTATCATGCACTTTGCTACTAAATAATCTTCCTTGCCTATATTACTACATACTATGCTAATATGTCTTTACTACTATGCACTCAAGACTGTAGCACCCAAGTTCAAAACTGTTTGACGAACATTGTTACTTAGCTGCCAGAGTTGTACCCTTCCTACTGACCTGTTGTACAGAACTTGTAAGTTGCTTTGGATCAAAGTGTCAGCTAAATGACTAAATGTAAAAATGTAAATGTAACTCCTGGGACACTATGACAGTACCCATTGTGATTTTAGTGGGATATAGGAACATTTTCTGATCTGTATGTCTTAGATTTAAAAACTAATTTGGATGCAATAGCTCAAACAGAAATCCTGTGAGCCCATGACGTCGGTCACTAATTGTCAATGGACTAACTCCAAAAAGTGTCACTCGATGACATCACAGATTCAAGTCATGATATTCTGATTTTCAGCTTGGAGAGACGGTTTTCTGGTAAATACAAACCTGGGTTATGGTGGAATATGATATTGAGCAGGTCCTGGTCGCCCCAGGTGATGTTGAGCTTGTATTTCTGGAGAAGAGGCATCAGCATTTCCTCCCAGCGCAGGGGAACTGAAGTCATGTCATTCTGAGAAAACATCAAAGAGTTATTAGGAGCATTAATATTACCTTGGGTTTTATGAAGAAGAAGATACAGACTGCAAAAAAATCCCTTTGTGGACACTTGGTTATCATCAAAACAATCCTTCCTAATAATATTACTTTCATTTTGTTCAGAAAGAAGGGGCAACAGTGACCTCCACTGGCCAACGCTGGTAGCACAGCAGTTCCTTACAGCTAAGCACTCATTCAGAGTGTTATGTGTCATAATAATCAAGAAACACCAGTATACCAGGTTACATCAGAGTCTGCAAAGTCCTATTATGGACTCCATGTTCAGTATGTATCCATGTACACAGTATGTATCCATGCACAGTATGCATTCATGTACACAGTATGTATCTATGTACAGTATCAACAACCCATCTTGTGGCTGGTCCCGATTTCACCTCAACGTTTGTCTGAGGGAAGCTCCTGTTGTGATTGGATGATCAAGAAAAGAGGGCAGGGCTTGAGTGTAACAGACTTTTTCCACATCAGTCTATACTCGATATCGATAATAGACCAATATAAACTAGAAAGGTGCGCCCAGTAGAGTGCAAATATCCACCAGGCGGCAACCACACATCTCTTCTCCCTCTCTCACAGAGCAAACAAACACACCTACAATACTTAACCCTTTCAGTGCCACGGACGACATATCTCGTTTTATCAGCCCCCCCATTGAGTGCCCACGATGACAAATATCGCTTTATTTTTTTATTAGCAATCTGAATTCATATTTCATCAACAGTCTCCCGTTGGTACACCAGCCCCTACAAAAAGCGCCCCCTATCGTCTATCCTTGTGTAACTGCAGGTCAGTCGCTTAGACTGACCTGGGATCTGTAGATATGTAGAGGCCAGTGATGTACCTGAACGCGTTCAATGAACGATCGTTCATGAACGCGTTCGTATTTTGGGCGAACGTGAACTGAACGTACTGATTATCCGCTAAATGAACGTTAATTGAGAACGCGTTCATTATCAGCGCTGTATAACGGCGTTCAAACATGCGTTCATTCTCAGCACTCTATTATAACGGCGTTCAAAGGTGTGCCAGATTTCATATGCATTTCAGCCGAAAACAGTTAAAACACACCGTAAACAGGCTACAAAAGTATGCGGAAAACCACCCGATCTGGCAACGTGCCTGTCACCCCCTGGCTACGTAATCAGACTCATCACAACAAACAGACCAGACCAGAACAGCGAGCAATCTGCGAGCAGAAGCCGAGAGCTCCAGCAGCAGCAGCAGCACTCGCTCAGAGTCAGACCCTATCTCTACGACGTCGGCGTATGAGCATTTAAGAGTTTAACGTTAAAGTCAGTACTGACTCAGATGGAAAAAATCTAACGTTTGTCTGTAAACTTTGTCCACTCGGTTTGAAGAAGCAAGTCCGCACATCGACGACGTCGACAGCAAACCTTAAAGTTTAAATGGCACATTGAGAATAAGCAAACGTCCTGTTTTTGTTTTCATAATAAAGACAATTCAAGCAAAGTTTTTCCTCATGTTTTTGAAAATATACTGTAGAGATGAAAGCT
Source organism: Notolepis coatsorum (assembly GCF_963971535.1). Taxonomy (NCBI): domain Eukaryota; kingdom Metazoa; phylum Chordata; class Actinopteri; order Aulopiformes; family Paralepididae; genus Notolepis; species Notolepis coatsorum. The sequence goes on along the minus strand of NC_140182.1, from coordinate 90,823,978 downwards.
GCAGCTGCTACTAGTGTGGACTGAATGGGCGACAGCAAAGCGTTATGGAAATGCATTGATTGATTGAAAACTTTATTAACAGATTGCAGAATGGGTACAATACAGTACAGCTCAATACACACAATTGTTAAGGGGATGCAGACCAGAGAAAGACTTTCGTCTTGTTTACATCAGGGTCCCCCATTTTCAATTCATCAGGACATATATGACAAATGAAAAATGCAAATGCCAGTATTTTCAGATTGCTGTCTGTGGTTCAATCATTTTTACAAATAATAGCTCGCTGCCAGCAACGTATTGAAAAAAGAACTATAACAATTAAAAAAAAAAATACTATAAATTAGTTCTTTTTTGAAACCATGAACTTTAGTTCAAATTTTTTAATTATGAACTATGAACTGAACTAGTTCATTTAAAAAATTGTGAACTGTGAACTGAACTAGTTCATGTAGAAAGTGAACTTTCCCAACACTGGTAGAGGCGGAGCCAGCTGGCTCCTTGTGCTGGCAATCCGTCTGATCAACATGGAAGTCATCGCGGGACGAAAAGCAGCCTGGATTATATATTCACAGCAGCCAATAATCAATCAATCAACGCGATCGATATTTTGGAATGGCGATTAGGGAATTGGAATAATCTTTTTGGAGAACATCTGATCTAAGGTAAGGAGTCTATGTTACCAGTCTTGGGGTAATCGGAGCTGTTTTCGCTGAGATAACGGCGTGTCCCCTATGTGCCATGTGTGTGTGTGTGTGTGTGTGTGTGTGTGTGTGTGTGTGTGTGTGTGTGTGTGTGTGTGTGTGATCTTGCGGGAACGAGAGAATCTATTTTTCAGCTCGCGTCTATAGCGTGCATACGTACACATATACTATCGATAATCTAGCGTTTATTTGAGAACGATTCATAAATAGGCCGACAAATGACAACGTGTCTAGTGTATTCGAGAATATTCCAATAAATGCCGTTTATGAGGGAATCTTTCTATCTTCCCGGACATTTTCGAGAGAACGATAGCTTTTCAAAATGGTATAAAAAGGATATGAACCGATTAAAAAACAATCCGTTTCGACAATGTTGACTGCAAACGAGTCATTGATAAGCGACGGGCAGATTAGACACATAGCCATAATTTAAAACATAGATTAGGCGTTTTTAACGCTAACATTGAAGTGGATGGTGGCATTCAACGGGGTAAATCAAGGTTAATCAAAGGCTCTGAAAGTGTTAACAAATGCAGACACCATCTATTACCATTCATTGTATTAATTACCGGAATTCAAACACACTCACATCATACACAGAGATCATCCACCGTTTACGGGAGAGAAAATCTCCGGAGAAAAAAGGAGATAAATATTAACTTCTGCTTAGGGTTCGGTGTAGTTTAAATATATAATATATATTACAAAAATAATATATATCAAATTGTATCACCGTTATCATTTATTGCCCAGTCATTGACTACACAAGCCTCTCAACCAGTCCATTACCTTAAAATGTTTTCCCCTGATTCGTGTCATGTTCATAAGCATGACCCCCGAGTTGATGCCCGTCTTGCCGTAGTAAGGGTGGCGAGCGAAGCGGTTGTACCAGGCGATGCGGGGCTCCTCGTGCTCTGGAGCCATGGCAGCCAGTTGGCTGGAGTTGAACTGGGAGAGGAAGGCCCAGATCTCCTCCACGGGCTGCAGGAAGAGGATGTCTGTATCCACGTACAGCAGAGAGTCCACATCCTTCAGGATCAGCTGGAAACCAGAGACGACAAACCATCAATCATCAGACACACCGATATCACTTTTTCCACAACCAATACAGATACATACTACATTTAAAAGGGGAACTATCTTATAAATGGCCTTTTCCAGTGTTTAGCATTGTTTTCTAGCAATGTGGGTTTGTATCAATGGGGTCTATGTCTCTAATTCTCATTTTAGCACATTCGTCCAGTTCACATGTCACGAGATTCTCCCTCACTGAACTAAGCCATTCTGAAACGTACGCGTACCTCTGACGTGTAAGAATTCTCATCTGCATAACGCCCCCTCTATGTTTGTAGCCACCGCAGGCGTGCACACTCAACCATTATTTATTGCAGTACGCAAGCAAATGCGTGGAATTGAAGTTTAACAGTGAGTTAGCATTGGGTTAGCATTTAAAGGTCCCGTGTCTTATAAATGGCCTTTTCCTGTGTTTAGCATTGTTTCCTAGCAATGGGGGTTTATATCAATGGGGTCTGTGTCTCTAATTCTCATTTTGACTCATCAGTCTAGTCTCGAGTTCACGAGATCCTCCCTCACTCAACTAAGCCCCTATCCCCCTCCACCCTCTCCTCTGACATACTATCCACCTTTGAGTGACACCTTCTCTGCTCTCCCCATAGAGATGGCAACCTCCACCCTCCTCTCAGCCCGTGCAACCTCCTTCGACAAGCTCTGTCCCCTCGTTGAGAAACCTGCCCGCCGTTCCCCACCCAGTCCATGGCTGACGGATGCAGTGAGAGAACAAAGACAGGTCCTGAGAGCGGCTGAGAGGAAGTATAGAAAGTCACGCCTCACTGCCGACATCATCACATATCACAACCTCTTGTTAACATTCTCCAAAATTTTAAAGGACCAAACCATACTGTATTGTAGGGGTGCACCGATATGAAAATTGGCCACCGATACCGATACCGATTGTTCAACTAACACAATCGGCCGATACCGATACCGATACTTGTGGCAAAAAATAAGTATTTTTAATTTTTTTTTATATTTTTTTTAATATTTTTTTTAATATTTTTTTTTTAATATTTGTAATGAAACTACTGTATATTTGTATGTGTATGTTTGTATTTGTAGGCCTCTTTACTTACTTAAAAAAGGAAACATCAAGAAATATGTTTATGGTATCACTGATCCCTCTCCCAGTATCGTCTGGCGGCCTGCAGAGGGATACTATTTTCTCAACCAGAGCTTTCAACCAATGCAATGGAACCATTCTGGCGGCCTGCAGCGGGATACTATTCTCTCAACCAGAGCTTTCAACCAATGCAATGGAACCATTTTGATTGACAGTCGATTCGGCCAATTACGCCACACCGCTAGCACCCACCTCCTGCTGTTCTTATGTTTATTCATTTTTCTACTTCGGGGCATGCCGCCATTGATCTGCTTGCGAGAATGCGAGTCAAACTCAGAACCACAACAAGCTAATACGTTAGCTGCCCGGCAGTGCCCGCGACCAGCGCGCTCCACAGGATGGCCAAACGAGACACAATGATTTTACTGCAACAAATGTTATAATAAAACAAAGCCTTTCTATACATTTGTCTGGTTGAAAACTTTATTAACAGATTGCAGAATGTGTAGTTGGGTACGGAATGAGCAACGGAATGTAACCGAGCTATGCACGGCTTGCTTGCTATCTTCGGGTAAATACTATGCTGATGTAATTGAACGTGTAACTAACTTTAACGTTAATGCCACAAAACGAATGTTTGTGTCATTTTAACAGCAGATACTTTCTTAAATGCCATCCTCCCGACAGAGCGGTGTTGATGGGGAGCTCTGATGGATTCGCTTGGTTGTGTTATTAGCATTGAACAGCTAACCGAAAGCTAGGGTTAACTAATGTTAAAGGTTTAGCCATAACATTACGTTGGCTAAAGTTGGGGCTATTCTTAATCCAGTAATAATGGCTGCAGACCTGCAAGCAAAGTACAGCAAGTTGGCAAAGGAGTATTCCAACGTAAATCACATTTTCACCAGTAACGTTAGTCTTCTGCCTCCCGGCTATGAACGGACTCGGAGTAATGCCTTGCTGCTATGGGTAATAATAATATGCTGATGTTATTGTCCGTGTAACACTAACTATATAACGTTAATGCCACAAAACGAATGCCTTGTTAATCATAAATAGTAACTTTGATGCTATAGCTTGTGTGTGTGTGTGGGGGACGGCGGGCGTTGTGCAGGTAGGTCGCGAGTGAACTTTTTTTTTTTTTGCCTTTTGACGCTACACAAATGGATGGTTAGTTATCGGCGACTGCTATCGGCACATTCGAGCTTATCGGCCGATAGGCCGATAGCAGTCAACAAGGCACTTATCGGCCGATACCGATACCCGACCGATATATCGGTGCACCCCTACTGTATTGTACCCATTCTGCAATCTGTTAATACAATTTATTAACAAATTGCAGAATGGGTACAATACAGTATGGCTCAATACACACAATTGTTAACCCTTTAATCGCCAAGGACGACTTAACACGTCATTCTCCGCCATGCGTAATCTGCCAATGACGTCGTACAGCGTCTTTGAGATCAATATTTCAGAAATCTGTCATGGCAATCATATTTCACCCATGGAGACTTGAGATCTCCTGTAGATCTCCTCTCAACTCTCCAACGGTTCAAGACCGCCATCTGGTGGCCGATCGGCGAATCGCCAAAACCGGAAATGACGTGCCGGAAGTGGTGCTCGCCCATATTTCGTCCGGGCACTCACTATCGCTAGCGGGACTCCATCTTGATACACTGGACATCGATCGGTTGCAAATAACTCGATAAACAACATGATTTGGACGCATATAGTATTATACAACCTGGAAATGGATCGCATATATCAACATCCCATAATAGCGATCTTTCTGGTCCACGCTGATCACCCAACGGTCAGAGGAAGCCGCGGTGAGTTTCAGCGTGTTTGATTATTATTAACCGTATAATCTGCTCTGATATATATATCGCCCATACTACATGAATCATTTAACGTCGGCCACAGACTTATAAACCCCCCCCCCTGCCGGTCACCAGCAGATGATGAGGCATGACGTTTAGGACCTTGTACAATTGAATTTTTTTATCTGACGTCAATCGGTATAAAACTACATTTGATGATCTAATATATGTATTTGTGGCTATAACTCACGTTCTATGGAATGCTGCAGAAAACGATAAAAACATATTTATACTTTAGACCATATTTTAGTATGAATGTGTGAATGAAAAAGTAGAACGTTGCTACATCCTAAACGATAGATACTTGATGTTGAATGGGCCATAGTAATGTCAATTTAGCAATACAATTTAAAAAGTTATAGTCCTGCAAAGAAGGGGAACATCTCCATAGACAAATAGAGCTGGCAGAGGACGGTATAAAATCAGAATAATCCCTGGCAGATAAAGGGTTAAGGGGATGCAGACCAGAGAAAGACTTTCATCTTGTTTACATCAGGGTCCCCTCATTTTCAATTCATAATGAATTGTAAGTAAGGGTGCAATTAGCACCGTGCAATCCATTCTTTGTGGATCTAGCCCATGGTGTGGCTCATTTTGACAAACATGGGAATAATTAAATTTGTTTCCACACGCTGCAGTTTATTACACGCTAAACATAGCGCATTTCCATGATAATCCAGTCTTTTTTTATAGATCGCGAGATAAAACGCGTTATGTGCAATAAGCCCAAACCGTTCTGGTTGATCCCCTGAAACCCCAAATAAAAAAGGTATACGACATGTATAGGGCTGACCTTCGAATTTTTTTTGGAATTCGAAGCTTCGGGGCCGAGATTCGATTTTAATTCGAAGCTTCGAGATAAAAAAAAAAAATACATATATATATATATATTTTTTTATGTTGTGGGACTTGTACAGCACGTTGTTCAACTTTGTCAGTGCTGTAAAGTTTAAACCTTTTAAAATCTTAGACCAACAAAACACTTTGCTTTCATGAAATATTGTAAGCCGTCATTTGAGGCTTTATAAAAGCAGCACAATGAACACAAATCTGTCAGTACCGAGTCCGACCTCATCTTGAATAACAAACAGCATTGCTTGTTGTAGTTAACAAAGAGAGGCAGAGTTGATTTTGATTTTTTTTTTTAATAATCACATTTTATTTTCATATTCGAATCCCATGCCCATCGAACGAAAAGCTTCAAAGTTATTAAGACAGCCCTAGCCATGTTTATATGTACCTTCACAAAATCATCAAGGGGGGGGGGGGGTCGTTTTAACTAAAAACTGTGATCGTGTTTGCCGAGCATGTTTTTCATCCGGTGAAACACAGAACTGTGATCGTTAGAAAAACATGTTTCAGATTTGGTAAAATAGACATAGAATGTACCTTACCTTAGCCAGAAGGTATTCCAAGAAGAATAATTACAAGTGATCGCATCGCCATCACGATTACCAGTGTATATGTCTGGGGATGTCCCGATCCGATCACGTGATCAGGATTTTTTTTTATTTCATTTTTTCGGGAGTAAAATACATTATTTTATTCAACAAACATGACCATGTTCACATCTTAAACTCATACTGAGGCCTTAGTTTTGGTTTTAAATTACATATCATTCATTTATTTATTGTCACACAGAGCAGAAGAATTTGCCAAAACAAACGCATTTCCTTTGATTTACACCGTCGCACGACAGTGACGTATGCCACAACGTGTTGCTCCCGCAAGTAAACACGGGCAGGTTATGTCCACCTGATGACTCGGTGCAGCTACACAAAATGTCAGAAGTTTGGAAGCATTTTAAAATTGAAACCAAAGCCAGTCCAGCCAGTTGCAATGTTTGCAAGGCGGACGTTATGTGACTAGAGCGATCAAAGGAATGGGGGAGGCGGAGGGCGGCTACGTGGCGTAGTGGGCAAGGCGCTCGCCACGAAATCTGGAGACGCTGGGCTTGCCTGTTCGAGCCCAGCGCTCCACATTTGCTTTCAGTTTAGCTGGTCGTCCGTACTAATACACATTGGCCGTATTAGGGGGTGGGAAACTGATGGGTGGGGATTGGGCGTTGTGGACAGCGACTCCTACAAGTCGGTTGGTGCGCCTGCGCAGTAGAATCAGGAAGTGTCGGGGGCAGCGTGAGCCTCCCAGTCCCACGCGTTACTCCTCGCCACTGAGAGATCGAGCTGCGCAGGTGAAAAGATGCGACTGCTGTTACCTCAAGTACCGGAGGGGACTTGTGCTATGTATGACTTAGTCCACATTGCAGCCGGCTTGTGGGAGGCAAGAAACAGCGTTCGTGACAGGGGAGGGTTGAATTGGATGATACGAAATTGGGATGGGAGAAAATATAGAAAATGGGAGAAAAAGTGGATAAAAAAAAAAGGAATGGGGGAGGCGGCTGGTGCCAAACCGCTGTTTTGAATGCCTCGTTTGAATGAAGAAAGTTCACCTGGATAACATTCGCTTTGTGAGGATTATTCGTCTGCGTTTCAGACCAAAATGGAGCAAATCATTACGTAAGTCGAACACTGTGAATGTATACTAAATGCGCAAACAGATTGAAACTTTGAATATTTCTCGTATGGTGAATGTAATGCGAGCCGCCGCGCTCGCTATTGATAGCGTCAATATATGAGCTACCTTGCAGCTAGCGTTAGCTAACCATTAGCTGCCTAGCGTTAGCTAACCATTATCTGCCTAGCGTTAGCGTTAGCTAACTATTAGCTGCCTAGCGTTAGCGTTAGCTAACTATTAGCTGCCTAGCGTTAGCGTTACCTATGCTAGCTTGCTCGGTATCCAACGCTAGCTCGGCAGACAGTGAAGTGATGCTATTGTAATGTATAGCTACGTGCCTAGCTAGCGTTAGCTAAAAGAGCCCTCGCAGTGAATCTTTCATGATGTTGACGTGGTCATGATTTAAGAATGGTTGTTGTTGTTTTTGTTGTAGTTGCTACTGCTGCTGGGGATGTGAACGGAGGGGCTTTGTCTCGCTTCGCCAGTTTCTGACAAATGCGTCAAATTGGTTACTAATGTGAAAGATCGGATCGGGAAAGATCGGTATCGGCAGATACTCAAAATCACATGATCGGGATCGGATCGGGAGCAAAAAAACACGATCGGACATCCCTATATATGTCTATACACGTTTCGATGGTCAAATACGCTTAGGCAACGGAATTTCGAGGCGATCAATGTGAATTTCTGTTCAAGCGGGAGGAGGGGCCACTACCAAGGGGGAAAAGTGAGGCTGTGTATCAACCCCAAGCCATTGCAGTTCAGACACGGACGATACTGCCACCTGGTGATAGTCGATCGGCATTGCAGGTGTATGTGAGTGTGCCAAAATGATGCAGATCGCTCCGGGCAAGTCTCTAGAGCAGGGATCAAAGTAAAAAGATCAAATGATCCAAAAACGTAATATCTCGTTTTTGGCACTCAACGCTTGTCAAGCACGTAATTTTTCGTTTTTGGCACAGAATGAGTTAACACTGACCCTCTGTGTACGGTTAGTTAAAAAGGAATGATACCATTTTATAATGAGAGGGTGGACATTAAGCCCATTCAACTTCTCAATTAACAGGGGGGCTGCACCGTATTGAATGCTGAACTAAAATCTACAAATAAAAGTCGGACATAAGAGGTAGGGTCCTCCACATGTGGCTGAAAGGTTACTACTGCTCATCAGGCATCCCCTATATGCAGGGCTCTACACTAACCTTTTCCCCAAGGAGCACACAAAGAAATTTAGGAGCACAGTGAAAGATTTTGAGTTTATTAACAAAGTATTTATTGCATGCATATTATACTGTGTGTGCGTGCGCATACTAAGGGACACTCATCTGTGCAATAGCACATACCACCAAAATCACACATTGGCCCATTCTCGAAGACACTCTGATGTCACGAGACCGCCGCCATCTTGGTATAGGGGGACCATACGGATTTCTACCATCAAATCCATGCGTTGAGCTCCGTTTTTATTACATGTTTTATCACATTCTTGTTCATTTCATAACATTTTCATACGATTTGTTTTGAAAATATTGAGGCCAACATGGCATTTCACTATTTCGAAAGCCTTTCTGGTAATTCTAAGGCGAGATATGAATCAAAGAAGCTCCCCCTGATTACCACGACATCAGAGCGAGTTAGCCGAACGTTAGCCACCAGCCACTTTTTCCTCTGTGATGGTATAAAACTTGCGATTTGGATTTCTGTTTTTGTCATTAGTATAACGCGTAACACAGCAGCTCTTTGGCATTGTGAAGGACTGAAGAAAAGTCCGCTTGATTGTCTTTAATTTGCCGCTTTAACGATCCGTTTCTCCACTAAATAGTGTACACAATGTACCAGGCGGGGCAGTTTCCCCCTACGCTGCAGTTGCGTAGCAACAACAGACAGGAAGTTGACTTCGAGAATGCCTGCAGCCTACTAGACGCAAAGGATATAGGTTGTCCAGCTGCTTTTGTGTGCTCAGTGTGCTCCTAAATAATTTTTCCAGTTCGCACATATCTATTTTTAGGGCAAATGAGAGTGAAATAGTCACACTGCAGAGCCCTGATATGGATCAGTTTGCACTGTTCTGGGGCAGGGATGACCTACACATGACACCGGACAGGCTCCCACTTCCTGTCCTGCAATATGGACCTTGCCCTTAGGTCGGCCAAGTCGTTCAGTGCCTGAAGCGAGGTGAGTCCGATCTGCTGTGATGGCTGTGACACTACTGGTCCTATACATCGGACCATAAATGTAATTGTAGGCAGTAGACCTAAAAAAGAAACACCCCCTGCTGCTGAAAACCATCCTAGAAAAAAACACCGAGGACAATGCTTTTTATTCCATTTGTGAGCCGTATACATGGAGGATGCATAGTAATGTATAGTACACATACTGGTAGGAAGAGCCTCTGGGACGCGCAGGGTTTGAAGAGCCTCTTCCACTCCTTGGCATTCTCACTGGGGAAGGTGATGGGGTAGGTTGTGAAGTTAAACCTGGGCTGCACCATGCTGGGCCAGGAGTCGAGCTAAATGACCAAAACATCAATAGGTTATAGTTCCAATTAGGGATGTTCGATGATGATTTTTTTTTATCGATATCCGATGTACCGATATTGTCCAACTCTTAATTTCCGATATCAACCGATAACGATATATGCAGGGTTTCCAGCCCCAAAAAATGAAATAATTTCAGGTAACTAACATTGCATATCTCTTGTCGTGGAATTAACACAACATTATGCATACTTTTGACAATAAAAGTATGCATTGATGGGTTAATTTCACTGGATGCATTCAACAAGGCATTCTAAATGTAAACATTATATGTGCATCTCCCCTTTTCTTCTCTCTCTCCCTCTGGTTCTCTTGAATTGCTTCCATGTGGCAAATAAAACTCTGAATCTGAAGCCTGTGGACTATACATTTTTTTGCGGTCTAAGCTCCGTTACCAAGTAAATATTCAGAACACCCCATTTATTAATATTAGAATGAGAATTTCTTTATTAACAAGTACAGACAACTAGGAATTTGTCCTTTGAATTTAATCCACCCTAACTATTAGGAACAATGGGCAGCCACAGTCCAGCGCCCAGGAACCAACTCCAGTGCTGATGCCAGTGCCTTGGTGAAGGTGAAGGGCAATGAGGAGTAGGTACCTAGTATGCATGTCTCTGTGTTCAAACCCAGGACCTTCTTGCTGTGAGGCAACAGTGCTGAACACTGCACCCCCGTTTGTGACTGGGATATATTAAAGAATAAAGATACATGCAATAAATAAATGTTTTTGTTATCACAGAGAGAGTTAAGTATCGAAAAAAGGTACGACTTGGTACCGTTACCGAATTCCAGGAACTGGTACCGGTTCAAATGTGAACGGTACCCACATATACATTATCCTTTTAGTTGTCCATACATACACACTCACTGCATCTCTGAAGCCGACGTGCAGATTGTCCTCGGCAAAGATGTGGAAGTGCAGGGGCTTGTTGCTGAAGAGAACAGCAGACTTCAACATGTTGAGAGTCTCCTCCAGCCTGGGGCCACAGGCCACCACGGCCAGGTGCATCCGCTCATCTCTGCTAGCCTTGACACCAGCATCTGGCCTCTCCCTGAGGTGGTAAGAGACACGCAGAGTTAACAGACTCGTTCAGGAACTATCCAAGGCCTTTATTGTCATGACAGTACGGCACAGCAACAAGACCGCGGAGAGAGATAGTAAGATGATGAAGCACTGGGGATCTATCAATAATGTTATGCGTTTCAGATATCAGGTCGACTCGATACCAAGCTAAAACAAGGCACTGTTGTGGAATATTCAAATGAGCCAAACAGTGAAGCTGTAGGAATTCAGACTGAGTCAATTTGTATATATATATATGGAAATATAGAACATAGTTTATTTCTGTGGCCAACAGAGCTCAGTTTACAATCAGACACACTAACGTCTGACCAGAAAGAACTTGTCAGACGTACATTAAATACATAATTTACATGACGTACATAAGATAACAGATATAATAATAAAGATGAAAAGAATAAAAAAAACAAAGAATGGGCTTTGTTATGACTTCACACTAAAAGTGGAGTCGAAAATAACCTTGGACCTCTCATATCTCCTGGCCCTCTTGGCTGTTGTTTAAGAGACACTGTTGAGACTGTCGCCTAGTGTCTTTGCCTAGTATACTAGTTGATCATATTAACTAGTCAAAGCTGTACAGAGATTTAACACAGATGGACATAGATAACATTTCCGTCACAGCACTTACTGGAGTATTTCCCCAACAGTAAAATCCAATAGTAATACTGAGGATCTTGTGTAACATGTCTAGTGACCCCAATCGTATGGTCCAAGTCTATAGTAGTCTATACTGTTCAGTAAAAGATTGCATCTGTACTTGGTAGTGGGTGGAATCTGTGGTATCAACGCATCCCTATGATTAAGAAAGGAGCCAGTCAGCGTGTCTATGTCAATTCTCCTATGCAGAGAGTTGGACAACGTTTCACTTGCATTCCACTGTCAAACATCTCTGCCCAAAGAGGAAGTAAACTAACAGGTGCTACCAGTATATACTCAATATTATTTTCCCTTAACCCTTTCACTGCAGCACTACCAAAACGGTTAACCCTTTCACTGCCACACAACAGAAGGTTTTACAACCGTCGACCGTCGGTTGTGTGATAGTAAATGGTTAACCTTCTGTCGTGTGGCAGTGAAAGGGTTAATATATTGAATAAATAATATTATATTATTGTTCCCACCATATTTGTTTGTCTCTTAGTCTTTTATAAGAAGCGGAAATTAGTTAGAAAAAAAAAAGAGATCTTATTCACTGTGTCCATGGAAAGAACGATGAACTCAGCAAGCTTGATTTGGGGTTATTTGTGGCATACACCCAATTGCATTTTCTTTAATTTGGTTGGAAATGTCCGGATTTGGTACAGATTTTGTCTCTCTTGGGCAGAGATGTTTAGAGGTGTGACATACAGGCGTAGACACCTCTGCGTATGAGTGTTTATACTATGTCCTGTTGGGTTGGAGACGAAATTAGGCTTCATGAAAAAATTTATCACAATGAATGATACAGTTGCACAGGAGGTTATAGTCCGATTTTAAATAATGTGTAGGGGGCAAAAGGGTGTTAAGCAGCAGCAGCACTATTGGTTGTGAGAAAAAAATACTAAAATAGTTATTATGTGCCCACTACACAATATTTAAAATAGTTATTAGAGGCCACAGGAATATTTTTATGGGCAAATCACAGTCATACCTAAGAGATGATTCCAACAAGCAGTTCACTCCACACACATCAGCAGGCAGCCTCCAATAGGGACTCCAGTGACACACTGACTTACACCTGACAGAATAAAAACAAATAATCTTTTGGATGCTTCCTCGGAGTTCCTCCCTTTGAAATGGATATTTCACTATAGTAGACCTTGTCAAGTATCAGCAGAATTACCCCTGTGTAAGGTCTTCTACAAGTAAGCTAGCGACCACTGCTGACCCTGTCGTCTGCTGTCAACACCACCATTCCTCATAGGTGTCAAGACTCCTCGCTCACTTCCATTCATTTTGGGGAGCAAGTATAAACAAAATACTGCTTGTGGAGATTTAAATAAAAATTACAATTCTGAGTCAAGGTACATGTTTGTTTTGGCGTTTGATGTGTCTTTACAGTTATTCATTTAGAAAAATAAAAGGAGATCTGGTAAATGTGTTATAGGTTTGAGTAGCTGTGTATCTTTGCCCCTCATGGAATGTTTTGAATGGGAGTGAGTGAGGAGGAGCCCGACACCTGGGAGGAATGGTGGTGTTGACAGGACTACAGGGACAGCAGTGGTCACTAGTTTACTTGTAGATGATCTTGGATAGAGGTTAAACATGTTCTACTAAAGTGAATGCTAGAGTTAGAGTATGCTTTGAGATTAGATATGAATGAGTTACCTCCTAGTTAGTGAGCCAACAGGTGGTCGTGCCTTTAATCCGTGACATTAGTGAGCCTGGCTAACGTATTAGGTAACGTTAGTAGTTGTAAGTAACCAATGTTACTTAAATCATCTTGTAGTTACAATGGTGTCAACCACCAAGCCATTAATCAGACAGAATGTGTCATATAACAAAGTATAACGTTAAATTAATAGAAATTGTCGTTTTTAAGACAACAATGAATTGAAAATGGGGGACCCTGATGTGAACAAGACGAAAGTCTCTCTGGTCTGCATCCCCTTACTGTACCCATTGTGCAATCTGTTAAATAAAGTTTTCAATCAATCAATCAATCAATCAATCAAACGCCAGCTAACGTTATAGCTAAACCCGATAGCAAGCTAACTAACTGGCGAACTACTTGCTGGCTTTCCTTGGCGTTAACTTTATACGTTAATGACAGCCAATGGAATAATTCAACTTGGCATGTTAATTTGGTTAATAACTAGCTAACATTACGCCCATGATAGCTAGTTGATTCCTAACAGTTAGATAGTCTAGCAGAAGCAGACATGAATACTAAATGCTGCAGCTGTCCCAGCAGCGTTAACGTCACCTGTGTTGCTGCTGGTCCCGGAGGCCTGCCGCCACTCCTGCAGCTTTCCTGAAGATGTGTCCGCTGTCAGGGCCGCTCCCGTGGGATGCTTTCTGTGACTCACCGAGGGCCCACTCGTCCGGCACCTCCAGCGAGGCGGCTAGTTGACTGACTACATAGAGGAATGAGAAGAATGCGAGGACTATGCACAACAGCAGTGCATTTAGATACCATCGCATTTTGTGACCAAATATTTCCGGAGCTATCGAAACATTTTGTCGATCTTATACTTACTGCCGAGCTGTCAACGTTAGTTTGTTAACCCATGGCAATTGTGAACTCAAATCTCGTATTTAAACAGAAACTGGAAGACACACAGTTGTTGTTTACAGTCTCCAGGCCCCACCCACTCTCTTCTTCCTCTTCACCCACTTCTTCCTCTTCTTCTTTTTCTATTGTATTTCCGGCTAATTAGACGCTTCACATCGTATTACTGACTGAAAAATACTAAAAGTTCTCTATAATCTGATGGTTCTCGTTTCGGCTCAACAGAGTTGTTAAAGAATTGATTGATTGATTGATTGATTGATTGAAAAGTTTATTAACAGATTGCAGAATGGGTACAGTACAGTACAGCTCAATACATACAATTGTTAAGAGGATGCAGACCTGAGAAAGACTTTTGTCTTGTTTCCATCAGGGTCCTCCATTTTCAATTCATCAGGACATATATGACATACTTGACATACAGATAGTCAGTACTGCTACATGAATGAATGAATGAATGAATGAAAACTTTATTTAACAGATTGCAGAATGGGTACAATACAGTACGGCTCAATACATACAATTGTTAAGGGGATGCAGACCTGAGAAAGACGTTTGTCTTGTTTCCATCAGGGTCCCCCATTTTCAATTCATATAGACATATATGACATACATGACATACAGATAGTCAGTACTGCTACATCTATACATTTATGACATACCAGATTTGCAAATACAGTACTGTTTGTGATACAGAAGGAGTCAAGAAAAGGGAGTATATACATTTGACGTAGAAACTGTACATTGGAGGAGGTTGGGTGGGGGGGGTTGGGTACATTGGGATATTGACAACCATACTGGGTAATTTACATTGGAGGTGGTTGGGGGGGGGCGGGGGGCACACTGTATAAACAAGTAACACTGTACATTGAGGGGGGGGGGGGGAGACACTGTACAAACAAACACAAATGTACATTGAACTATTGACAAAACCATACTAGGTAAATGACTGTACATTGGAGGGGGTTGGGTTAGGATATTTACAGGGGCCAGTGTTGAATTGCAGTCTCCCGTAGGTGTCCCTTGAGAGAGGTTTTGAAAGTGGGTAGTGATCCACATTCCTTTACAGCTTTGGGTAGGGCGTTCCACATTGATGTGGCATAATTGCGAAACGTGTTTAGTCCCTTATTTGAGCCGAATCTGGGTTTAACATGATTTGTGGAGCTCCCTCTGGTGTTGTGATCGTGGTATTCACTGACCTTTGGGAAGTATTTTGACATGTACATGGGTACCTTGGTCGTGTAGTGTATCTTGTAGACCAGGCCCATTGCAAGTTGTTGTACTCTGTCGTCTACTCTAAGCCATCCTAGGTTGTCGAAGTGGGCAGGGGTGAGGTAGGTTCTAGGAGTAAGGTCAAGCAGTAGTCTGGCCAGTTTGTTTTGAGATGTTTGTAATTTTGTTTTTAGCGCCTTTGAGGTGCTTTGGTACCATGAGGTGCAAGCATAGTCGTAGTACCCCTGAATGAGTGCTCCTGCCAGAGTCTTCAGGGTGTTCTTGTTTACCAGAGAGGAGATCCGGTACAAGAATCGAGTTCGTTGGTTGACTTTTTTTATTACATTGGATGCCATTTTGTCACAGGAGAGATTAGCCTCTAGGATGGAACCCAGGTAGGTAATTTCATCTTTCCTTGTGACAATATTGTCACCCACTGTAACTGAGAAGCCGTCGGTCTTGCTGAGTTTGTTATTTGAACCGAAGAGAATGGACTCTGTTTTGCCCATGTGTAATGATAGTTTGTTATCAGCGAGCCTACATCTATACATTTATGACATACCAGATTTTGCAAATACAGTACTGTTTGTGATACAGAAGGAGTCAAGAAAAGGGAGTATATACATTTGACGTAGAAACTGTACATTGGAGGAGGTTGGGTCGGGGGGGTGGGGTACATTGGAATATTGACAACCATACTGGGTAATTTACATTGGAGGTGGTTGGGGGGGGGGGGGAACACTGTATAAACAAGCAAAACTGTACAATTGGGGGGGGGGAGACACTGTACAAACTGTACTCTAGCACCCCCACAGCCGTATCGGCAACCACTTACTACTTACATCACGGCTCTCGTCCACATTCATTCATATGCTCCCCCCGCAATCTCCTCCCCGATTTCAATGTAACGCGGAAGTGTAGTGGTCTATTAGAACCTGGATTGTTGGCTTCCTTCCCCAGTTTTAAAATAGGGATTACCACTGCCTGGTTCCATGCAGCAGGGACAGCTCCCTCCTCTCACTGTTTTCATAAGCACCAGTATCTCATCTAAATCTAAAACTACATCATCCAACTTCTTAAACACTTCATAGCCCACTTGTTTCCTGGATGTGCACTTGGCTTCATATCAGTAGACCAGGAGTGAGCTTCATAATACCTCCCAACACCTCTATGATTTCCAAAGATTCAAAACTAAGTATTGCAGCCAAACCGTATTGTGTAGTTTCATAATATTTGATGGAGGTATATATTGTTTAATTTTTATGCTGTTACAATCAATAAACTTAATCTTTGAGAACATTTCTTATATTTGAATCTTTACTTGTATTCATGGTAATTACTATTACCCAGGGCCATAAGCCTCGCCAATCTTCGACCAATCACAAGAGCACAACTACTTTTCTTTTAAGCCACAGATTGTTTTGTTCTGTTTTTTTGTTTGTTAATTTCAACCACTTCATCCAATTGGACAGCACCTTGCTTCCTTTTATTTTTTTATCTTATTTGTTTTTTCCTGTACTATACACATAGCGTTAGCCTCATAGCATAATTGCCTACGTCATTTTTCAAGATTTTCGGAAAAGAAGAAAAAAAAATGTTTGGCACAAGTCACACAAGTGAGTTAGGCACAGGGCTTGACGTTGACACCTGCCCAGGGCTAGTGAAAATGCTGAGTGGCTAGTGACTTTGGAAAACCACTAGCCACAGTGGCTAGTGAGCCAAAAAGTTAACGTCAAGCCCTGCATAGGTGTGTCAATGATAATGTTCACGGCGTTTGGAGCAATAATATAATTGCTAGGTTCAACACAGCCATGGCATAGGTGTGTCAATGATAATGTTCACGGCGTTTGGAGCAACAATGTAATTGCTAGGTTCAACACAACTCTTCCACATCTACACCCTCCATCTTGTCCCAGTCAGCCGTTGCCCCAACTGGAGCTCCTTTTGCGGCTGAGTCACTGGTCGCAGGCAGTAGTAAACAATGGAGTCAACAGTCAGAAGCACAGTTGTACAGTTGGCGTGTAGCAGTATGATTACAATGATACTGTCCCCAGCAGGGGTTAGTGAAGAAGAAATTACCTATATTTATTACTTTTTGGGTGGGGGCGCGAGTGCGGGGATTTTTGGCTAGTGAAAATGCTGAGTGGCTAGTGACTTTGGAAAACCACTAGCCACAGTGGCTAGTGAGCCAAAAAGTTAACGTCAAGCCCTGGTTGCGTGAATATTTTAGGCAACCAACTTGTGTTTAGCGTTTCTCTGATTGGCCAATACGCCCATGTGACCACGGCAGCGCGAGAGAGCTGCAGCGCGGAAATAGGCTGTCTATTGCCTCGCGCTGCAGCGCGGAAATAGGCTGTCTATTGCCATTCTCTAAGACAAACTCTAACCATAACCAGCTCCTTAACAGCGCCTAAACTTAACCCTTCTAACCTTAAGCAACTCCGAAACAATGCCTAACCTTAACCAACTCCGAAACAATGCCTAAACTTAACCGGCGAAAGAATGCACGCTAAAAAATATTGCCATTCTCTAAGACAAACTCTAACCTTAACCAGCTCCTTAACAGCGCCTAAACTTAACCCTTCTAACCTTAAGCAACTCCGAAACAATGCCTAACCTTAACCAACTCCGAAACAATGCTTAAAGTTATGCCTAAACTTAACGGCGAAAGAATGCGAATGCACGTTAAAAAAAAAAATAAAAAAAATTGAAGGGAATCGAACTTGCCAGCAACGGGCCGTTACGGCCGTAGGATCCACAGCAATGCAGCGCTGCCAATTGAGCTAGTTCTGGATAGTAAAAAAGGGCGGATTACTGCTACATAATGCTGCCGCGTCGCCGCGGGGGCGTGGCTAGACGCAAGTTGGGCGTGGTTACACAAGTTGGTTGCCTTTAATATTCACACGCCCTGCGTAGGCAGAAAGGGATTCTTAAAATAACAAGGTTCTGATTGGCTGAGGACACAGCCACTACGCCAGGGTGGTGCAGCAGTGTGAGGAGAGTAGTGTTAGGCAGAAATAACAATTTGGCCAAAAAATTACTTAGGCAATTATGCTATGAGGCTAACGATATATATATTTTAAATCTTTTTCAAAAAAAAAAGTCTACCCTTTCCTTGTACAGTGTCCTCGAGTCTGAGAAAGGCGCTTCTCTTAAAATGTATTTGTTTTAAATATTCAAACTTTATCACTTGACAGTAATGTCTTGTGTTCGATTTTTATTTTTTTGCTTCGAAAAGAGGGACATCCTCTCAATATGTGGGACGCGGTCTCAAATGGTGGGACAGTACAACCAAAAGGGGGACACCTGGTCACCCTACTTCCAGGATCCTTGGAACCATCAGTGAAGATTGTCGTGTGTGAGCCCCACACCTGATCCATATTCTTCCACCGCATGTCTCTTCTCTCTGAGCATCGGGTCCCCCCAGGGCTGTGTTCTGAGCCCCCTGCTCTACTCACTATACCAGTGGTGCGTTATTGAAATCATCTGGGGTTGCACGCACCTATTGTTTATTATTATTATTGTATCCATTATCTTGGTTATCATGGCATTCACCGCCATCTTTGTTTTCATTGAAATCATGAATAAAACATGAAAACTACGGCATTTAAAAACAAACAAGTCAGGTAATCACGAGTCTATAATTCCAATAGTGTATTATGTCCGTTTTGCCTATTGGAGACCCGTCTTGGTCAATTAACCCTTTCCTGGACAGATGTAGTTTTGCATTAGGTAGACTACACACTATTGTAACCATGACTTTCTTCTTTCTCAAATGTAAAAACGCAGCTCTTGTTTAATTATGCTCAACTTTGCTTCCATAAAATGTCAGACCAACTACCTCCTATCATCCTATGTTAAAAGGCCGTAGGCAAAAATCCATGTGACTCCCCAGGTCTATAGCCTATTTGGACGGTACTTTAAGCCCCATTCATGAAAGTGTCGACCATTTTATAAAGGTTGGTCTAGTACAGTCCAATGTGAAAATTACCATTAAGAATACAGAACGCTTTCAATGGATAAGTCATCCTTTTCAGAATAAAAAATGGAAGATAATTTAATCATATTGGTAAATCTACCACTTCAATTTTATTTCATATTATTTTACAATATAAACCACTATTGATGAAATCATGCTTAACTCTACAAAGTGAAGGAGAAGCATACCTTTTCCAATATTTGTTCCATAGTTTTTTCTCAAATGTTGACAGTAACACAATAAGAGATGTTCAATGGCATAAAACAACATGGCTGAATATGGGCAGTAACAAACAGTAATATGATTCAACAAAAGGCTGGTAGGACTCTTCTGAAATTAACGCTTAAACAACTGTTGCATGAACAATACCATACAATGCCAGCAAGTGCAAATAACCTGTTAACCAACTCAAAATACCAAGTTAAAACTATTCTGAGATGGTAGCTTCACAGTTCTTTCTTAATGCATATTTTTTTATTTATTCTCTGTAGCCAACACTTTGGGTTCTCTCTCAAGTCCATACTGGGAACCAGGGTAGGACATTTACTTTAAAAAATAAAAATGTTTGGCCATGCAAACTAATTCCGAAGAAATGTTTCAGCATTTATGGGGCCATTTCATTAAACCCTTCACAGTCATAGGTGTGAATTGACCTATATATCTGCCCTTTTTTTCTTGATCCTCCAATCACAACAGTAGCAACCATTGTGATTAGAGGATCAAGAAAAGAGGGCGGTGCTTACGATAGGTCAATTGGGGTGGTAGGGATGGACCGATGCCACTTTCCTACTGCTGATAAGATTCAAATATCGACCGATACCAAGCACCGATCCAATCCATTTGAATGAACAGTAGAGACGCCATTAGCTTGAGGTCATTGGACAAAAACGATTGAGCTGGAATCCATTTTTCACCGTTAAAGAGATCCAACATATTTCTGTCAGAAATGCACAATATTATCAGGTCACTTTGCTTTGATTTGAACATGTACATGTAGTCATGTACACATATCTCATGGTATCAAATTCTCATATTGGGGGGAATTATCCTGATTACCAATACCCTATTTTAGCCTGGCATCGGCCTGATGTCCGATAGCAGTATTGGTATTGGGCAATCTGACTTGGGAAGCGGACATCAAAATTCTGGGGCAAGCTGACATATGTAGAGAGGATCACTTTGGGTGACGTATTGCTGTTGACAGATGGATATTTGGCTTAAAAATTGTTTTTTTCTGTATGTTTTAGCTATACTTCTCTATGCAACAGAACAGAAGTGATCCTCCAAAGATGGTGACTGGCGTCCGTAGCAACCGTCTGGCTTCCCGAGTCCAATAAGTTGCAGTACTTTTTCCTGGGGCATTTTTTGGGCTTGATATCTGAAATCCCGCCCTCTTTTCTTAATTCTCCAATCAAACAGCGTTTGTCCGAGGGAAGCAATGGTTGCGATTGGAGGATCAAGAAAAGAGGGCGGGGTTCGATATAGGTACATTTTCAAAGACATTCAAAGAACTTTCGGGGTATCGTTGCTCCACGTCCCTGTTAATTTCATACCCTGCTGGGAACAACATAACACTTAATTGCTGTAACGCACGTTGCCACGACACTTGGCATTGTTCCACTGTACGTCCAGCGTTCATTGAGGCTGACCTTTTCAGTTCACTCATCAGGACTAGATCTCACTAAAAACAGATCTTCAAACGGAGCGTCCCCATAAGAGTAAATTCCTGAATTCCTGCTCATCATGGGAAGGCAGTGTAGAAATCCATTCTCGTTAGAACCAAACATTATTGGCATACGTCTAACGACGCATATGTATGTAGAGACCGGTGATGACTTGGGAGCAACGAGGGGTGGTGGTGTGTGGTAGCCTACGGTTGGGGGGAGGTTAGCGAGTTTCTCCGTTCACTGATGAGACTTCACCGCGGGGCGAGGAGGATCTGGAGACCCCCCGTTCAGTGTTGTCAGAGCTGGAGCCACTTTGGCTGTGTTGGTCCGCCGAGGCAGCGCTGGCTGGGGTGGACGTGGGCGTGGGCGTGGGCTTGGCTTTCTCCTTAAAGTCTGTGATTATAACAGTCAAGTCTCCGACGGTGACTTCTAGATGCTGGGCACTGCTCCTGTCCACATTTTTTAATCTGGGCCTGATGGAGAGATGAGGAAAAAACAAGGAGCGTGATCTACAGAGTGCTTAGAACATACCGGAAAAAAATCAGATCAAAGTCTTTTGAATATTCAGCACCGGAAGGGTGGGAATCACCAAAGAGCTCCCAATAAAGCATTATCACAATACTTGGACCAGAATATGATAAAATGGACTGCATTTATATAGCGCTTTTATCCAAAGTACTTTACAACTTTTCACTAACACATGGGGCGACAGTGGCTCGGGAGGTAGAGCAGTTGTCTGGTAATCCGGAGGTTCCCGGTTCAATTTCTGCTCCTCCCGGGCAGCGTGTCGAAGTGTCCTTGAGCAAGACACTTAAACCCCCACCTGCTCCAGATGAGCAGGTTGGCACCTTGCATGGTTGCTCTAATAAAAGATTCAATAAGCAGATTCCAAACTAGCGTTTCTTGTTGATTCTTCGCGACATCTGAACTAGTTTTTGATATACGGCCCTAACGTGACATAGCATTATTGTATCTTGAAATAGTCAATGGGAAAAGATTTGTGCCGTCAATAGATTAAAAAAAATTAACTAATTAATCTTACAATTCTATGTAATTAATCTAGATTAAAAATTGCATTTTTCTACTTAAGACCGAAGCTTCAAGCTTGTAACAGATATTTACTTGAGTAAAATCATTGAATTAATGTAAAATCAACACAAAGCAAGTATATTTAGATTCAAATACTATTTTAATAGCTTTCTTTAAATACAGTTTCTCTCCTGTGAAATACAAATGTTCAACAAAACCATCAACATTGACTCAGCTAGACCTCTTTCTTATATCCGCGGCGCTAAGATTGAAGATTTTTCACTCCATAGATTAATCTAGATACATTTTTTTTAATGCTTTAAATCATTTAAATTAATCTCCAAAGTTAAAGCATTAACTTTGACAGCCCTAGAAAAAATACAATATTGCTGGGGAAAGTAGTAAGTATTGCAACATTATACTGTACTGATATATTCTCCAACCCTACTGCACACACATGATTTTCCTTGAAAACATGAAGGCGTTACCTCATCTTTTTATGGCTGTTCTTTTTAAGTGTTGGCTCCTTGTCACTCTTGTCTTTCTCTGACTTTTCCTTCTTCTCTTTTTTGGGTAGTGTCGGTGGCGCAAACTGCTGATTTACTTGCTGTGCAACCAGCTGAGAAACAGGGCGAGGTTTTCTGAAAGAGAGAAATATACATCATCGATTTTCAGTAGCATTTATCTCAGTGAGGTGGAGACACAGTGGTCGCAAGGAATGGGTTGGGCTGTCACTCATAACCTTAAAACTGTTGACAAGTGAAGCGAGAGCCTCAGGATGTTAACCCGGGAGGAGCAAGTGGTAGGAAATCAATTCAAAGCAGGCACTTATAAGATAGCTTTTTTTCTTTGCAGCATTTTTTCATAAACATAACATGTTATATCAGCCAGGAAGGCAAATTATCTGTGTACAAGATTTAAAGCAAGTATGAAAAAAAAACTCTGGCGCTACTTCACCAGAACACCAGGGTACAAACTTCTTGCATACTTGGGTTTGTTGGAAAAGTACAATTAAAACATTAATTTGTGAAATTAGCTAGGAAAAAACTAAAATGTTTTCCCCCTTAACAATACGTAAAGTCAAACTAGTTTTCAATGCATATTCTTCATCTTTCTTACAGTGAATGCACTCAATAGTCTTTAGTCTAAGTCTACATTAAAGACTATAGTGGTACCACATTATTGGTGGCCTTTGCTGCACAAGTGCCCATGATAAGGCGTTTAACCAGAAGCTGGTTCAGTCAGTGGCACTAACATTAACTCCATTTTCCAGGGTTTGTATATAACAATTCTTCCAGGGACCATGGCCTTTCCTGGGAAGCACTGTATGTTTTACATTCGTTCAGCTTTTATTGGGCAACATTTTTTATTGATTTCCCCAAGGGGACTAATAAAGGAATATCTTATCTTGTATGAAAGCATTACCTATACACAATACATATGTTCTGCGCAAAAGTCAGTTATGTAACCTATTTAAAAAGCTGTTATTATTATCATCATCATCATTTTCAAAAGTACCCTTCTCTACTGTTTAGTACATACAGTACTCCGAGGCATTTGGCAGGGAGTTGAACAGCTGTCTTCCGGGTTCTTCTTCTGGGTTCTTCCGGCTTCAACATGGACGGTCGCATTTTACGTAGCTCCCGTAATCAACGCAACAGCCAACGCAACAGAGCAACAACAAAGTACTTTGCGCATTTTCTACTTTCCCTCCTGTGGATTATGGATTTGTACCTGAATTCACAACTCAAGCAGCAACTCCAGACAGAAGTGGAGGGTAGCGAAAACGTAAATCAACAGTCCCATTGCGACTTCTACTTGTTAACGGGCACGGAGAGGAAACATCCACCCTTCGGTGCCTCGGCGATCCACGCAGTACTTACTGCAAATCCGGAACGAAAGAAATTACCCCCGGCAGGCAAGTGTAATAAGAGATCAATGTTTTTATTATATCTGCTCATGTCGGGTGACATACATCAGAACCCTGGTCCCGTAATGACACGGAACCAGAGACTACAGCAAGAAGCGATGGAGGTTCCCATCGCGACCAACAACATCAACAACGCAACCTGTGGCTACATCTACTGCGCGGACGGCAACACTTCCCCAATGACGCCGCAGCAGACGAGCACACGTGAGGCAGTGACGAGAGGAGGTGAACCGAGGGTCGAAACCATGACGACCATCTCGACGCGGGATGTAAACATCTCGACGCCCGATAGCCGGCTAGCTAGCAGAGCTAACAACAAAAACAACCAGGAACGAGTCCTTTGTTGTCCCAGCACGGCGCGGGACCCGACACCCCCCTCCCCCCTTCTTTGCTGTTCCAACACGGCGCGGGACCCGACGCCCCCCTCCCCCCTTCCCACCCACAACAACACAGAGGAACAGATTACAAACGGACAATACTTCGAACCTGCCAACATAAATGAAATAACCAACGCCAATGGACTGAACATTTTTCACATTAACATTAACAGCTTAAAAAACAAATTGGATGAAATCAAGCAAATATTCATAAATGGTAAGGCAAACATACTGTGCTTCTCAGAAACTAAGCTCGACGATTCTGTAAAAGATCCAGAGATAGAGATTGAGAACTACTCAATAATCAGGAATGATAGGAACAAACATGGAGGTGGTGTCTGTATGTACATACACAAGGACACCAAATTCATAAACAGAAATGACCTGAATCATAAATCAATTGAAACTGTATGGGTGGAAATCCTATTCGAAAGGGCGAAATCCCTACTGGTTGGCACAGTCTACAGGCCGCCAGATCATAGTGGCTTTTATGATACAATGGATGGGTGTTTAGCTGGAGTTGAGGATGTAGACAAAATTCTTATTGGAGACTGGAACACGGATATGCAACGAAAAGATGCACCCGTCTTCAAGGCCTTCAGTAGGTTTTGTGATCTGCATGGCCTCAGCCAGCTAATCACCCAACCCACACGTGTATGTGAATCAACTCAGACTACCATTGACCTCATTCTGACCTCCGACAAGTCCAAGATCTCAAATAAAGGGGTTATAGCATGTGGGTTAAGTGATCATTATATGATATTCTGTACCCGAAAAAAACTAAAACAAAAGGCTGGCTGCCACAAAACAGTCACATCTAGAGACCTCAAAACCTACTCTAGCGAGGCCTTCAACCTTGAACTGGAGAGTCTGGACTGGTCAGATGAACTCAATGGTACACTGGTTGACGAAACATGGCTTGGTTTCAAAACCAAATTCTCAGCAATACTAAACGACATGGCCCCCCTAAGAACCACCAGGGTAAAAAATCGCGCTGAGCCGTGGATGCACTCCGAAATACTGGCCGCTATGAAAACCAGAGACAAAAAATGCTCTGAGTTTCGTAAAAGTCAGTCAAAGCTTACTAAAAGCACGAGCAGTGAACTCCAAGCCCACGTGACTGAACTCAAACTAGAAAGAAACAGACTAAGAAACGACGTAAACTCCATGATCAAAACTGCAAAAAAGAATTTCATCAATGACAAAACTGAGGAAAACAAAAACAAACCACGGGAACTTTGGAAATTACTCAATAATCAACTAGGATGCAGTAAAAAACTTAAAACCAGATTCTCAAACATAAACATAAAAACTGACAACACGCTCATCACAGACAAGCTGGATGTAGCCAATTACTTAAACATTTTCTTCACAAACATAGCCACAACACTGGTAAACAAACTACCCTCCCACTCAGGGCTTTATGGGGTAGAACACATAGTAGCTTTCTACAAAAACCTAGGGGTCCGCAAGGACGACTTCAAGCTGGAAACGGTAACAACAGATGAGGTACTCAATAAACTGAGCGCCCTCCAACCTAACAAGGCCACTGGCCATGACAACATCCCCTCCAAATTCCTCAGAGACTCAGCAGCCGCCATCACACCAATCATCACACACATAATAAACCTCTCCATAAAACAGGGACACGTCCCCAAGGACTTCAAAATTGCGAGGGTGACCCCTCTGCACAAAAAGGGCAGCAAATTAGACCCAGGCAACTACCGCCCTGTTTCTATTCTCACCTCCATCTCGAAAGTCATGGAAAAAATAGTCTACGAACAGGTCGAAAAGTACCTAGCGGAAAAAAATCTAATCTACGAATTCCAATCTGGCTTCAGAACATCCCACTCCACTGACACATGCCTTCTCTATTTGAATGACCACATCAAACAAGAGGTGGACGCAGGCAAATACTGCGGCATGGTCATGCTGGACCTACAAAAGGCCTTTGACACGGTCAATCACTCCATTCTGATTGACAAGCTAAAAGCAATTGGTTTTGATAGTCTATCAGTGAGCTGGATGCAATCCTACCTTGAGGGGAGGGAACAGATGGTGGAGGTAAACGGTACCCTATCCCCCCCCCTCACAGTGAGCTGTGGTGTTCCACAAGGAAGCATACTAGGACCGCTACTGTTCCTAATTTATGCAAATGACATGTCGTCAGCTTGTGACTGCAACTTGTTCCTGTTTGCGGACGACTCAGCCCTGCTGGTCTCTGACAAGAACAAGTTACAGGTTGAAAAAACCCTCAGCTCGGAACTAGGCAGAATCTGCATATGGCTCGCTGATAACAAACTATCATTACACATGGGCAAAACAGAGTCCATTCTCTTCGGTTCAAATAACAAACTCAGCAAGACCGACGGCTTCTCAGTTACAGTGGGTGACAATATTGTCACAAGGAAAGATGAAATTACCTACCTGGGGTCCATCCTAGAGGCTAATCTCTCCTGTGACAAAATGGCATCCAATGTAATAAAAAAAGTCAACCAACGAACTCGATTCTTGTACCGGATCTCCTCTCTGGTAAACAAGAACACCCTGAAGACTCTGGCAGGAGCACTCATTCAGGGGTACTACGACTATGCTTGCACCTCATGGTACCAAAGCACCTCAAAGGCGCTAAAAACAAAATTACAAACATCTCAAAACAAACTGGTCAGACTACTGCTTGACCTTACTCCTAGAACCCACCTCACCCCTGCCCACTTCGACAACCTAGGATGGCTTAGAGTAGACGACAGAGTACAACAACTTGCAATGGGCCTGGTCTACAAGATACACTACACGACCAAGGTACCCATGTACATGTCAAAATACTTCCCAAAGGTCAGTGAATACCACGATCACAACACCAGAGGGAGCTCCACAAATCATGTCAAACCCAGATTCGGCTCAAATAAGGGACTAAACACGTTTCGCAATTATGCCACATCAATGTGGAACGCCCTACCCAAAGCTGTAAAGGAATGTGGATCACTACCCACTTTCAAAACCTCTCTCAAGGGACACCTACGGGAGACTGCAATTCAACACTGGCCCCTGTAAATATCCTAACCCAATCATTCCAACCCCCTCCAATGTACAGTCATTTACCTAGTATGGTTTTGTCAATAGTTCAATGTACAATTGTGTTTGTTTGTACAGTGTCTCCTCCCCCCCCCCCTCAATGTACAGTGTTACTTGTTTATACAGTATGCCCCCCGCCCCCCCAACCACCTCCAATGTAAATTACCCAGTATGGTTGTCAATATCCCAATGTACCCAACCCCCCCCACCCAACCTCCAATGTACAGTTTCTACGTCAAATGTATATACTCCCTTTTCTTGACTCCTTCTGTATCACAAACAGTACTGTATTTGCAAATCTGGTATGTCATAAATGTATAGATGTAGCAGTACTGACTATCTGTATGTCATGTATGTCATATATGTCTATATGAATTGAAAATGGGGGACCCTGATGGAAACAAGACAAACGTCTTTCTCAGGTCTGCATCCCCTTAACAATTGTATGTATTGAGCCGTACTGTATTGTACCCATTCTGCAATCTGTTAAATAAAGTTTTCATTCATTCATTCATTCATGGTTGTGCATGACAGAGACCATTACATTCCAAATCAGAATGTTTTCATCATAGATTATTTTCAATGAGAAAATCTGGGAGCGCTCCCCCTTTGTGTGTGTGTGTGTGTGTGTGTGGGAGGGAGGGGTATCTAGGCCAAAATAATAATACAAAGACCCCATGAATGAATGAATGAAAACTTTATTTAACAGATTGCAGAATGGGTACAATACAGTACGGCTCAACACACACAATTGTTAAGGGGATGCAGACCATTGATTGATTGAAAACTTTAACAGATTGCAGAATGGGTACAGTTCAATACATACAATTGGATGCAGATTGGATGGGATGCAGACCAGAGAAAGACGTTTGTCTTGTTTACATCAGGGTCCCCCATTTTCAATTCATAGTAAAATCCCATCCCTTGAAAGTAGGCTATTTTCATCGTTGATTGTCATGTTGATGACACAGGCCTAACGTTAATCCGAAGTAAGCACTTGGCTACATTACGGGAGGAAACAGGCGGCACATATGTTTATAAAAAAAATATATATATATACTACAATACCATGTTGATAAATCAATGATCCGAACGCTTACCGGGTGGACGTGCCCTTCCGGACATCGCACATCATGCACTTAAACGCCTCGGCGCTGTTCCTGAACGTGCATACGCTGCAGTCCCAGTATCCATCGTCGGAGCAAGGCTTGGGTTGCCGCTTTGGCCTTCAGACACAAAACAAAACAGATGGTACTCTTATATATAATGAGGTCAATCGGTTTAGACGGGCACCATTCAAATGTTTACAAAGCGGAAACAACATAGCGATCTGCGAAACTATTTTCAAGTTTAGTCCATTTTTTACGTGTACAATTAAAGCTTTCATTTGACACAGCAGCAGTCGCAGTTCCGACCAGTCCGCATTAAGCCGCCATGAACACTTCCAGCAGCACTGTGGTGTTCTGTGTTTAGCGACGACCGCGCCGTCTTCCCCCTGTAAGATACAAATACCACCTTGACTTACCTTGTGGGACTCTTCTTGTCTCCCATTTCACAAAACCTTATATTATTAAGTTAAAAAAGGGACAATATTATGCGAAAAAAAAGATTAGCCGCTCTCAGCTGTCGTGGGAACTCCGGTCGAAGGATGATCACGTGGTCGTGGTTTGTCCAATCCCGACGAAGGCGATCACAACAGAGGGACATGTTTCAAAATGTGTGCAAGAATCATCCCACATTATAATACACTGACTAAAACATCTGAAATAAGCTCATTTACATTTGTTTCCCCCCGAAATAAACCTATAATATAATCAATTATTATACCGTATATATTGCAAGGTTTTCAGAATAAAACGAATGGCCCAGACCTCAAATAAATATATTTAGAAAAAGTAATTATAATATAATTCTAAAAATCGATGTATCTATATCTTTAAAATCATATAGACATACACACATACGTGGTGACTTTTAAGAGATGCATATCAAAGGATTTACAATGAAGTTCACACTTCACTTGCACAAACTAAATACATTTTAGAGCCATTGGCCCATTGCATCGTAGTCGTAGAGGATTTCTGCACCACTAAGTAGTCATGAACATAACCTCGTTCCCAGTTTTATCTCCTCCGTGAAGACTGCCGAAAGTGTATGTGGGTTCGAATTTCCGGTTTGATTGGTTGATTGAAAATTGTATTAACAGATTGCAGAATGAGTACAATACAGTACAGCTCAATACACACAATTGTTAAGGGGATGCAGACCAGAGAAAGACTTCTTTCTGGGTCCCCCATTTTCAATTAATCTTAACATATATGACATACATGACATACAGATAGACAGTACTGCTACATCTAGACATTTATGACATACCAGATTTACAAATACAGTACCGTTTGTGATACAAAAAGAGTATTTTATTTTTATTTTTTAGTCACATTTACTGTACATTGGAGGGGGTTGGGTTAGGATATTTACAGGGGCCAGTTTCGAATTGCAGTCTCCCGTATATAATATAATGCAGGACCTGTAGCAGAGGTCTTTATTCGGCATGCAACGATCAATGTTTTTAGTGGTACACACAGCGGTTAGTTTTAGCACACACACCGGCACACACACGCATGCATTGACTCTTTAGGATCGCAGATGCGATTTGTCTCTGCGATTAACCCATCCCGTCGTCCTTCCCCCCCAAGGGCAGCCGGGAGCAGACAGGCGTCAACGTGAGCCGCGCCAGGGGACCAATCCAAGTGCTCCTGTCCGTCTTCGCCAAGGACGCCACAGCGTTAGCGATCTGTTGTTGTGCATGTTTTTCCATTGGGTTTATCTTATAGGGGGGAAACCCTTGCGAGCACGGGGAGAACATGCAAACTCCACACAGAAAGGCCTGGGAGATACCCCACCTGGGTACCTGGCATCATGGAAACCTGGTCCCCAAGCGGGAATCTATATGAATTGAAAATGGGGGACCCTGATGGAAACAAGACAAACGTCTTTCTCAGGTCTGCATCCCCTTAACAATTGTATGTATTGTAATATTTATGCTTTGAATATATCATTTACGACAGGCGCGCCAGGCGCACCTTCCTATTATGTATACCTGACAAGGGGTCCTGACAGTCAGTTGGCTGCCAGCCGTGGATGGAGTTACACTCATGCGAGTACTTACCTTTGAATAAATATCTAAATGCAATCTCCTCGTCCTGAAGATTATTCTATATAAATCGAATACGACATGGTGTCAGAAGTGGGGTGAACATGGATATCAACGGAGTCCCGTCGCCACGGATGAATTGGGATTCTCTGGACTTACCGGGAGAATGGAAGAAGTTCAGGCAGCATGCAGAGCTAATGTTTTCGGGCCCACTCAAGAAGAAAGGAGAGGACGAGAAATGTAGCTACCTGCTACTGTGGAGCGGAGAAAGAGGGAGAGACATTCACAACACATGGACTCTCAGTGCAGATGAAGCAAAGGTATTGAAGAGCTACTATGACAATTTCGAAGCATACGTACTTCCAAGGAGGAACACGATTTTCGCTAGGTACAAATTCCATGAGAAAACCCAGCAACCTAGCGAGTCATTTGAACAATTTGTCACTGCATTGAAACTACTCGTGAAGGACTGTGCATATGTGAACAATGATGAGATGGTTAGAGACCGCATAGTGTTTGGCATACTCAGCAAAAGTAAGAGAGAAACTATTAAACGTTGGATCAGACTTGTCGTTAGACAAAGCGGTAGATATAGCTAGAGCCCACGAGCTAGCACAATCACAGATAAAGAGCTTTACTGGCGCCACGAGCAGCGCGCAGGAGCAGCTCGTGCACGAGGTACACAGACATGAACAGAAGTATAGCGCACAGAGATATCGCCCCAGAGCAGAGTGGACAGAGAGAGCGAACAGAGCGAGCGACACAGACACACGTAAGAACTGTGGATACTGTGGGGGTAGAGCTCACAAGGAAGGGGATAACTGTGTAGCTAGGGGGAAACAGTGCACGAAGTGTGGAAAATGGAACCACTTTGCCAAAGTCTGCAGGGCCGGTAGTTTCCAGAAAAAGTCAGTACTGTAGTGCCGAGAGATGGGAGTCGGAGACGGTAGCTCGGTAGAGCGAACAGCTTTTATTCAATACACAAAATACAACAAGCTACTGCTCCGTTGCGTGCAGAACGACTGACCCGTGGTGGCAGGAAGTGCCACCTCCTATAATGTTCGGGCGGAACTCTTGTTCCTAACAATAGTTCCGTGGGTGAATTATGTACCATTAACAATCACTACACAAGCCCCCCCAGAATTCAACCATGGTCAAAATCTCCACGGCGGGGAGAGACAACGACCCGGCCGCGGCGTGAGCGGACCACCCGGGGCGCGGTGCAAGCGATTGCGCCCTCCACGGCGCCCGGGGGCATGAACCGGCCACGGTGAGTGCGGAAAGCCAGGGGCGGGGAGGTAGGGGCGGCGCAAGCGCCCGTGTCCTCCCCGACACCCGGGGGCACAGACGTCGACGAGGCCATGTCTAATGTCCACGAGGAGACCGTGTGCACCCAGGAAATCTGCCCCCAGTAGTGGGAACGAAATGTCGGCCGTGATGCAGTCCCACGTGAACCGCTGGCCCCCAAAACACAGTTCCACGGTCCTTGTACCGTAGGTGCGGATAGGGGTATCGTTGGCGGTCGTCAGGCGTGGACCTCTATCATCGCCGGCGATGTCCTCTTTCGTAGCTGGCAGGACGCTCCTCTGAGCTCCGGTGTCGCAGAGGAATTTGCAACCGGAGAGTGTGTCTCTAATGAAAAGCAGCCGGTTCGACATACCTGCGCTCACCGCTGCTACTGGGCGCAGGTGTCTGCGTTTATGCGTTATGCCGAAAGTGCAAGGGGAACGGCATCTTGTCGCCCTCGCGCCGAAACGTGCGTGGTAATAACACCGGCCTGCGGCAGCGCTGCTCCTGGTCTTCCTCGCCCCTCCCCCCTGCGGCGTGTAACCGCGAGTCGAGGCTATTAGCCCTGGGGTAAAGTGTCGAGTGGCCAGGTAGAACCGATCTGCCTCCTCTGCCAGAGCACGGGGATCCACAATGTTTGTATTGGCCAGTGCCGTCTGTACCCGTGGCGGCATGTGCCTGAGGAACAGCTCTTTAAATAAAAAGTTCGGCTGCTCGGCGCCCAGCAGGTTCAGCATCATCTCCATATGCGCCGACGGCTTGCTGTCTCCCAAGCCACGTATATCCAGCAAGCGTCGGGCCCGCTCAGACGGTGACAACTCAAAAATCCTAAGTAGGTGCGTCTTAAACGCCTCATATTTATACCGGGCAGGCGGAGCTGTTATGAAGCCTACCGTCCTCGCCGCTGTCGTGCTCCCGAGGCTCGAGACGACGTGGTAATATCTTGCGGCGTCGTCGTCAACCCCTCGTAGGGCGAACTGCGCCTCTGTTTGCGCGAACCACGCCGCCGCAGAATGCTCCCAAAACTCCGGCAATCGAATAATAACGGCATCGTTTGCCATGTTCGGTCCGGTCCCTGATACTTCAGCGAGACCAATGTCGGGGTCACCAGTGTAGTGCCGAGAGATGGGAGTCGGAGACGGTAGCTCGGTAGAGCGAACAGCTTTTATTCAATACACAAAATACAACAAGCTACTGCTCCGTTGCGTGCAGAACGACTGACCCGTGGTGGCAGGAAGTGCCACCTCCTATAATGTTCGGGCGGAACTCTTGTTCCTAACAATAGTTCCGTGGGTGAATTATGTACCATTAACAATCACTACAGTACACGAGATTAGCATGCGCTCTGAGTCAGGAGAAGAGTCAGACGAACTGTATGTAGACACCGTGACAGACAGACGGTTTGATGCAACAGAACAAGCGTTCGCAGACATACAAGTAGGAAAACAGGGCACAGAGCTTAAATTTAAGCTAGACACAGGTGCACAAGTAAATGTAATTCCTTTGAGAGAGTATCACAGTTTACAAGATAAACGCAAAATACAGCCTACTTCACGCAGACTGACAGGATATGGTGGAGAGAAGCTAGTGGTAAAGGGCACATGCACGTTAAAGTGTAAATACAAAGAGCGTGGCATGTTGTTAGACTTTTACATAGTAGACACTCAGGCACCCCCAGTTCTAGGTTTACAGGCATGCCTGAATATGGACCTCATTAAACTAGTGTTGTCAGTAAATGCACACACAGATAAACAGACCATCATGGAAGAATACCACGACGTGTTTAAAGGGATAGGACTATTCCCAGGAGAGTGTCACATCCATATCGACCCAGACGCCACACCAGTAGTCTGCTCACTGAGAAGGACACCGATCGCCCTGCATGGCCGACTAAAGAAGGAGCTACAGAGTATGGAAGACACACAGATCATCGCTAGAGTCATCGAACCAACGGAGTGGGTCAGTGCACTGGTCATTGTTGAGAAACCACGCACAGGCAAGCTCAGACTATGTTTGGATCCCAAGGAGCTAAACAAGGCTATCAAGCGCCCGCACTACCCTCTGCCGACACTAGAGGACATCACACCCAGACTAACAGGCGCACGCTATTTCAGCGTACTGGATGCAAGGTCGGGATACTGGTCCATCAAGCTCTCCACAGAATCATCGAAGCTGACGACGTTCAACACACCGTTTGGACGATACAGATTCCTACGATTACCATTTGGGCTTGCTTCTGCCCAGGACGAGTTCCAACGAAAAATCGACGAGACATACAAGGGACTGAACGGAGTAGCAGCTATAGTAGACGACATCCTTGTATATGGCGCGACCAGAGAAGAACACGATAAGAACCTACATGCAATGTTGGTGAGATCACAGGAGAGAGGCGTTCGGCTCAACGCAGACAAGTGCACCATCGGAGCCACCGAAGTGAGCTACTTCGGGCACATCCTTTCAGCTGACGGCATGAAGCCTGACCCAGGCAAGATAGCTGCCATCAAGGAGATGGAGGCGCCAAAGAGCCGTGCAGAACTGGAGACCGTGCTAGGTATGGTCAACTATCTGGCGAAGTTCGCCCCGAGCCTCTCCGAGATCAACGCACCCATGAGACAGCTGCTTAAACAATCGAATGAGTTCCTGTGGGACGCGCAGCACGACGCTGCATTCCAAAAGATGAAAGACATACTTACCAGTGAACCTGGGCCAGTCCTCATCTACTTTGACCCAGATAAGGAGCTCAGCTTACAAGTGGACGCATCAAAGTATGGTCTGGGTGCTGTGCTGATGCAGGAAGGAAGGCCCATTAGCTACGCATCCAGATCACTCACGGACAGCGAGGTCAACTACGCACAAATCGAAAAGGAGATGTACGCAGTCCTTTATGGATTCAAACGCTTCCATCAATATGCCTACGGTCGCCATGTTATGGTGCAATCTGACCACAAGCCCCTGGAGTCGATCATGAAGAGGCCGATCGCCGCAGCCCCACCGCGGTTACAGAGGATGATACTGCAACTACACAAGTACAACTTCACGATCGTGCACCACCCTGGGAAAGACATCCCAGTAGCCGACACGCTGTCCAGGAAATCACTCACCTCTCACGACGACGGTCTCAGTGAAGGGATGGACCTTCAGGTACACATGGTATACAACAGCTTACCTGTACACGACGACAGGCTACAGGAGATCAGAGAAACAACAGACAATGACACACAGCTAAAGCTGCTCAGCCAGGCTATCCTGGAGGGATGGCCTGAGGAAAGAAAACAATGCCCCCAGAACATCACAGAATACTGGAATCACCGAGATGAACTATCCAAAACGAATGGAATCATTTTCAAAGGGGAGAAAATAGTCATCCCTACCAGCCTCAGAGGAGAGATGCTGATCAAGATCCATGCAGACCACATGGGAATGGAAAATGCAAACTGAGAGCACAAGACATCATGTTCTGGCCTGGAATGGGTAGACATATAGAGCAAGTCGTGGAGAAGTGCTCAATATGCCAAGAGCGCCGCCCATCAAACACCAAGGAGCCCATGATGCCTCATCGTATCCCAGACCGCCCCTGGCAGGTTGTAGGGACAGATCTCTTTAACTGGAACAACCAGGACTATGTTGTGACCGTCGACTACTACAGCAGATTCTTCGAACTAGACAGACTTCACAGCACCACATCGGCAGCTGTTGTCCACAAGCTAAAGGCAGCCTGTGCCAGGCATGGCGTCCCAGAGACCATAGTCTCAGACAACGGACCACAATACAAGTCTAAAGAGTTCGAGGCATTCGCCAAGTCGTGGGAGTTTACACACGTCACGTCAAGCCCACACTATCCGCAAAGCAACGGACTAGCGGAGAGAACTGTGAAGACGGCAAAATCACTCATGGACAAGGCTAAGGCAGACGGAAGAGACCCGTACCTAAGCCTCCTGGAATATCGTAACACCCCAGTCGACAACTTCAAATCGCCGGCACAGCTGTTGATGAGCCGCAGGCTACGCTCAACCCTCCCGAGCACCAACCAACAGCTGCGGCCAGGGGTAGTAAGCCCCAAAGATGGACATGACAAGCGAGTGCAGAGACAACAGCACCAGAAGAAATACTATGACAGGTCAGCCAGACCGCTGCCCCCACTACATTGTGGTGAATCTGTCAGGCTACAAGAACATGGACGCTGGAGGCCAGCAGTAGTCATACAACCAGCCGACACTGCGCGGTCATACCACGTTCGCACCCAAGATGGACGCGAATACCGCCGCAACCGCAGGCACCTGAGGGACACAAAAGAGGAACACTTCCAGGACAGCGACGGTATGCCAAGTCCAGAGAGCGTCGATCAACCGCCGGAGACCAACGACCCTGAACTGTCAGAGGACTCAGAAGAGAACTCAGCTTCATACTACACCAGATCCGGCCGAGCAGTGAAGCCTCGGGACATTTTAGACCTATAAATGTACAGGGTGCAGGCGGATCGCTGCCCTATTATAACACCATTTACCCCAATGAAAAAAAAAAAAAAAAAAAAAGGGGTGGTGAAATGTAACAAAATATTAATGTATGCTGAAATGATGACTTACTATATGTGTTGAATCTATGACCTACTTACCTTGCTTAATTGTCGATATATTCCCATTTTGTTAGCAAGCTAATTCTACAAATAAGAACTGCATATGGTAAGAGTGTTGAGTGTTAAGTGGTCAGACTTTCCAGAATAAGAGGGCACACAATACGAACTGTAATACCTTGATACATGAATCTTTTATGTTTAACATATTAATCCTACCTGTTTACATTGCCTGGTCCTGACACAGGTAACGCACTTGTTATTGTTTACAAAGAAACTCTTACAGAGTATTGCACAACCTTTCTTTATTTCAATTTTGTTCATAGCTTATAAAGCTTTCTTTAAAAGAAGGAGGATGTAATATTCATGCTTTGAATATATCATTTACGACAGGCGCGCCAGGCGCACCTTCCTATTATGTATACCTGACAAGGGGTCCTGACAGTCAGTTGGCTGCCAGCCGTGGATGGAGTTACACTCATGCTTAACGAGTACTTACCTTTGAATAAATATCTAAATGCAATCTCCTCGTCCTGAAGATTATTCTATATAAATCGAATACGACACTGTATTGTACCCATTCTGCAATCTGTTAAATAAAGTTTTCATTCATTCAATCGAACCCTGGACCTTCTTGCTGTGAGGCGACAGTGTTAACCACTACACCACCGTGCTCTTTGAGAGTGGTTTTGAAAGTGGGTAGTGATTCACATTCCTTTACAGCTGTGGGTAGGGCTGTTGTAAATTCCCCATGATTTGTTATGCTGTGTATTGTCATTTCCAGTCAGGCACTTCTTTGATGGCCCAGGGGTCCTATTATTTATAGTCTGGCATCTCTCTGGACAGCCCAGGGGTCCTAATGGGTTTAAATACAGCGGCCATCTTGCCCCCATGTGTTCCATTGCTGTCTGCTTTCCCAGTAAGAGTGCGTTCATGAACTAAGTAAGTCACCAATAGCCTACAAATATAGTGCCTATGGTAATGATAGATACATGTCATATGTAGCCTGCCTTATGTGTTGAGATGCTGTGACATGCATGTGTGACTATGATTTGGTTTGCTACGTTGTGTTAATTCATGCTGCTAATTGAGCTATGCTAATGCCAATAATGCTATAGCATCTTTTTCAGTTGTGTGCATTATGTTTGGTCCATGCAGCCAATGCTAATATGCTAGATAGCATCCTTTCAGTTGTGTGCATTATGTTTGGTCCATGCAGCCAATGCTAATATGCTAGATAGCATCCTTTCAGTTGTGTGCATTATGTTTGGTCCATGCAGCCGATGCTAACATGCTAGATAGCATCCTTTCAGTTGTGCGCATTATGTTTGGTCCATGCAGCCAATGCTAATATGCTAGATAGCATATTTTGCTGTGTGTTCAGGTTATGATTAATAAGCATGTACCTCTGTTAATTATTGTGTGTTCTGCTTATCTGTTGCAGAACACCACTCACTCAATCTTTGATCGCTCCATCCAGCCCTACGACCTGGATGGAAGCATATCGCTCAACAACAGAATCCTTAATAAATACGAAAGGACTGTTCTCTGTGTCTGCGTCCGCTCTCTGACCGGGGTGTGCCCTTCTGGATGAAGTGGCTCCAGCAAACTTTGCAAACAAGCATTATATCTTCAATATTGGTCCTTCGAGCCGGAGAACTTCACCCACGACGGCGCCATGGACACACAGAGAACAGCAGCAGACGAAAATGGAAGACGAGGAGGAAGGCTGCGACAGCTTCCAGCACACCTGCAAGGCTATCTGGTTAGTTTACCACAGTCCCTCATGCCTAATACTGCACCGTCTCTACCAGATGACAGCGAAGGTGCCACCGCACAGCCTGCAGACCGAGTTTGCAGCTACAGGTGACCAGCTCCACACTGCGCTCGGGCCCCCTCCCTGCCTCTCATTGCCGGGAGCAGTCGATCAGACGCGACACTGGGACCTATCACCGTATGCTAACACCCGGCCTGACCAGCGGGAAGTGTGTGTGGGGCTCACATCGCCATCCCCATCAGAGCAGAGCCACCACAGTCGGAGCCTAACAGGTGGCACCTCTGACACAAGAGGACCTTGCTCTACCGTGCCCCTACGCCTTCCACCACCATTGTCACATCATAGTCTGAGCGTCCCACCCAACCGCTCACCATGGTCGAGCTCGCTGCCACTAATACCGCTGCTGTGCCCAACAACTGCAACGTTAGTCTCAAGCCACAACCTGTACACCGGGCCAAAGGCAGCAAGCCTACATGTCGACTCAGTCTCTACCGCCGACAG
This sequence comes from Notolepis coatsorum, assembly GCF_963971535.1. NCBI lineage: Eukaryota > Metazoa > Chordata > Actinopteri > Aulopiformes > Paralepididae > Notolepis > Notolepis coatsorum. The sequence goes on along the minus strand of NC_140182.1, from coordinate 90,785,350 downwards.
TAACCTCCGCACCGCTGTTCGGGGCTGCTCCGAGGCCCCCAGCCCCCACTGCGATGAGTCTGGTCATGCCACAGTCTGACTTCCAGGTGATGCAAGCAGTGGGTCACGTGGGCCAGCAAATGCCAACGGTACCAAGTTACCAGCCTACCTACCGGTCAAACCAGCCTGTGTCATCAATGGTGAGGAGCAGGCATGGCAGCACACCAGCGGCCGCACAGACCCGGTATGAGCTTACGCCAATGAGATCTGCATATCAAGTGCATCAATATACTACAGCTACGCCTGCACAGCCTAATTATCAACCTCAGACTGCAACAGCACTCTACCCTGCACGATGGTTACCCACTGCAGCTGCTCTCCAGCCAGTGGGCCAACATACAGCAGGTGCACCTCAGCAGTCTACCTATCAACTACCCTCCTGGACAGCGCCGCCTTCACCATTCACAACCGCTGTCGCAGCAGCGAGGGCATATCAGCCTCCACCAGTATTCCCTGCTCAGCAAGCGTATCAAGCGCTGCCGCACCAGCTGAGCCACCATCAACGATCATCATATCTGCCTCCACCAATCAACACTGCTCAGCAATTGCATCAAGCACTGCCGTACCAGCAGAGCCATCAACAACCAGCATGTCAGCCTCCACAAGCCATCCCTGCTCAGCATATGTATCAACCATTGCTGCACCAACTGAGCCACCATCCACAACCAGTGTATCAGCCTCAGCCTGCTGCATCGACTCAGCCAGCCTATCAGCTTGTGCATCCAACACCCGGTCCAGCACCCTATTATCATGTAGCAGTTCCACCGGTCCAGTATGTCCGTCAGGCCCAGTACACAGCACTACAGGATCCATACGCTCTCCAGCCTCCCAGGCAGCCAGTCCCTGTACCTAAACTGCCTAACCTGGTCCATGACAGCGAGAGAGAGTTCACGGACCTTAAGATGGCGCTGGACCACCTACTCGATGCCCACACTGAACTTTCTGAGCACTACAAGTACCGTGTACTTATGGAGCAGCTGGTTCTAGATGAGGCTAAGCTGATAGCCCAGTCCTGCAGGCATTATGCGCAACCCTACACCGCCGCCATGCAGGCCTTGCAGCGGCAATACGGACAGCCATATCAGCTTGCACAAAGCGAGATTGCCGCACTACTGAACGCTCCTGATCTCAAAGCAGGAGATACCAAAGCCTTCCAGAGCTTCGCCCTTAGCGTCGACTTGCTAGTGGGAATGCTCACATCACTGGAAGGACCTAACGGGATGGAAGTCAGGTCGACCGGCCATGTGGACCGGCTCCTGTGTAAACTCCCTACGCAAGTGAGAGATGGCTTTGTGGAGCACCTACAGGCTCGAGGTCGCCTCGACACGACCAGCCTAAACCCGTACGACCTTCGAGACCTCGCCGACTGGCTCAGGGTAAAGGCTGAAGCTCAAAGACTGTCAGAGAGAATGGCACAGCGCCATCGGATGGAAGGGACACAGTTCTCTAACAGAGACAAGCAAGTTCCCCCACCCAGACCTTGCAACCAGCCTTTCTCTGTTTATTATGGCTCCGCCAAGCCTAAACAAGACAGCCACCAGCCTGCTGAGACATCTCAATCAGAAGCCAAGAAGCAGAAGTTCAAGAGGATGTGTCTCTTCTGTAGGAGTGCCGAGCACTACCTATCGCAGTGTCCAGACATTGTCCAATGCTCGCCGGGAAAGGTTGAGAAGTGGATAGCAAATGGCAAACGTTGTCGTAATTGCGGTCGTACCAGCCATGAGCAAGATGCCTGCACCTTGAGGAAACCATGCAGTGAGTGCCAGGAGGTCCACCTCAGAGTTCTCCACGCCATCGCCAAGCCGGGTCCCCGTGCCTACCTCATCACACCAAAGGATGGTGCCTCGCTCTCCAACTCCAAACAAGGAGGGAAGGTGTACCTTAAGGTGGTACCAATCGTCATTACTAACGGGAGCAAGTCACTGCACACTTATGCGATCCTAGACGATGGAGCTGAACGCACGATAATACTGCCTGCTGCAGCTCGACACCTGGACCTTAAAGGCGAAGTGGAGTCCCTCGCACTGCGGACGATTCGCCAGGACGTGGCTCGCCTCACTGGCAAGTCTGTAGATTTCCATGTGGCCTCCCTGACTCATCCTTCTGAACAGCACCTGGTGAAGGGCGCCTTCACAGCAGGTCGATTAGCCCTGTCCGAGCAGTCTTACCCTGTGACTGCGCTTCAGGAACGCTATCGCCACCTGAGGGGGCTCCCATTGCAGGACTTCAGTCAAGTGCATCCACTACTGCTAATTGGTGCAGACTGCACCCATCTGATCACATCCCAAGAACCCATCAGATTCGGCCCCAAAGGTGGACCCGCAGCAGTCCACACAGCGCTCGGCTGGGCACTCCAAGGCCCAGATGGTCTTGCGTCACAGGCTACTTCATGCTACTTTACCTCTCTCAAGTCTGCACCGGACGACCTCTATCAACACGTTGAACATCTCTGGCAGCTTGATGTGCTTCCATTTAGAAGTGGAAAGCTAGCAGTAAGGGCCCGTCTGGACCACGAGACTGTGGGCATCCTGGAAGCACGCACTGAGAGGGTGAAGGTTGGTGACACACTCCGATACGCCACGCCTCTGCTCCGCGCAAAGGACGCGCCACCACTGAAAGCCACTGCCAAAGCAGTCATGCCAATGCCCCGTAACACAGAGCAAAGACTGGTAGGAGATTCAGCTAAGGCTCAAATCACTGGAGCAGAGATCAAAAAGCTCGATGGAGGATGTGTTGCCAAGCTGGGTGAAGAAGCGGTAAATGAGTCTGACGAGTCATGGTTCACCCATCACGGGGCGGCGGCCGACTCCTCCTTACCTCAACCTAACCTGCATGACACCGAAGTCTTCCTGCTGAAGACCAGCCAGGCGGACTGCTTCCCAGAGGGATTTAAGTGTCTCAGAGCTGGAAACCCAGTACTGCCCAGTAGTAAGCTCAGTACGCTCTCACCAGAGATGGATCATACAATGGGTCTTCTCCAAATTGGTGGACGCTCTTGTCACCTGGACACCTCCTGTTCTACTGACATCCACCCCATAGTTCTCGATCCTGGCCATGCAGTGACGAAACTCATCAAGGATGTAGATGCCCGCCTACTCCACCCAGGGCCCGATAGGGTCTTCGCAGAGATCAGGCACCAGTACTGGGTCCTGTGGGGAAGACGGGCCATCAAGCATCATCAGAGGACCTGCACAGGATGTAGGAAGTGGAGGTGGGAGCCGGTGGCTCCAATGGTGGCAGACTTACCTCCTGCCCGGTTGCGGCCCCTTAAGCCACCATTATGTGACACCAAACAGGTTGCTGATGGGGCGGCGGGATGCCTCCCTGCCACAAGTGTCCTACGCTCCCGACCCGACTGTGGCAAATGATGGCGACAATCAGAGACCTCGGTAGCCACTTAGGGAATTTGACTGTTTACATAATAGCTATGCTATTCTTGGGGCGGCTGTTGTAAATTCCCCATGATTTGTTATGCTGTGTATTGTCATTTCCAGTCAGGCACTTCTTTGATGGCCCAGGGGTCCTATTATTTATAGTCTGGCATCTCTCTGGACAGCCCAGGGGTCCTAATGGGTTTAAATACAGCGGCCATCTTGCCCCCATGTGTTCCATTGCTGTCTGCTTTCCCAGTAAGAGTGCGTTCATGAACTAAGTAAGTCACCAATAGCCTACAAATATAGTGCCTATGGTAATGATAGATACATGTCATATGTAGCCTGCCTTATGTGTTGAGATGCTGTGACATGCATGTGTGACTATGATTTGGTTTGCTACGTTGTGTTAATTCATGCTGCTAATTGAGCTATGCTAATGCCAATAATGCTATAGCATCTCTTCAGTTGTGTGTTCTGGATGCCATTGCATTCTGCCATTTACTTGTTATGTTGGTCCATGCGGCCGATGCTAATATGCTAGATAGCATCTTTTCAGTTGTGTGCATTATGTTTGGTCCATGCGGCCAATGCTAATATGCTAGATAGCATCTTTTTCAGTTGTGTGCATTATGTTTGGTCCATGCAGCCAATGCTAATATGCTAGATAGCATCCTTTCAGTTGTGTGCATTATGTTTGGTCCATGCAGCCAATGCTAATATGCTAGATAGCATCCTTTCAGTTGTGTGCATTATGTTTGGTCCATGCGGCCGATGCTAACATGCTAGATAGCATCCTTTCAGTTGTGCGCATTGTTTGGTCCATGCAGCCAATGCTAATATGCTAGATAGCATATTTTGCTGTGTGTTCAGGTTATGATTAATAAGCATGTACCTCTGTTAATTATTGTGTGTTCTGCTTATCTGTTGCAGAACACCACTCACTCAATCTTTGATCGCTCCATCCAGCCCTACGACCTGGATGGAAGCATATCGCTCAACAACAGAATCCTTAATAAATACGAAAGGACTGTTCTCTGTGTCTGCGTCCGCTCTCTGACCGGGGTGTGCCCTTCTGGATGAAGTGGCTCCAGCAAACTTTGCAAACAAGCATTATATCTTCAATAAGGGCGTTCAAGTCAAGTCAAGAGTTTTATTTGTCATGGCATACAAGTATACAGTGAAATGCGGGGGGTCTTGCCCGCAACGATTGTGCATAGTACAATAATACAATAATAAGAATCCAAGGGATGAGAATGCAACATTTGAAGTAAAGAACTCACGGAAGTCTTGCTAAGCACACATATATATGTAGCGACCAGCTAAAGACTAAAAGTCTAGCTCTCCTATCAACCCCACAACTAGGCGAAGGTTCTACACATCGTATCCCCAACATATGTAGTGAATAAACACACAGTTTGTAACAAAAAATACAGTCCCTCCTAGGAGGGACTTTTTATTGTCGACAAAATCATAGTTGGGCCGGGGAAGGGAACAGGGGTAAAAAGGGGGGGGAAAGTCACATTAGCGGCGCCTGCCACGAGCAGCTTGCTGCTTGCCACCACGGGGAGCTTTAGCCCCGGAGGGACGGTACTGGGGTGCCTGGTCTCGACGATCCCTACCGTCACCTCCAGGCGTGGGTTGGCTGGCTGCGGTGGTCGAGGCACTCTCTCTACTCCTGGCCTTCTTGGCCGAAGGACCAGCAGTGGCGGTGGTAGTGGCGGTGGCGACGGTCGCGGGTCCCCGACGACGTGGCCTCCGTCGAACTCCACCGGCAACATCGGGTGGGGGGAAATGGGGCTGGAGCACCGCACGCTCCTCCTCCATATCCCTGCAGGCTGCCATCATTAGCTGCATCGCTGACCCGAAGAGCCCAGCATCGGAGAGGGGGGCCGTGAGCAGGGGAAGCCTCTTCCTGTCCGGCACTCGCGCCTCCTCCAGCCAAAAGGTGGCACTGGGACAGAGTGGCCAGGGCGCGTATCTTCCCGGCGGCAATTGCCTGCAGCTGAATCAGATGCAGGATGGCTCCAGCCGCCTGGGCGTGCAGGACTTGTTGTTGGTCGTTCAGCACTGTACCGCCCGTCATCATCCCGGACATAAAACGTGCTAGCTGCGCGATGTTAGATGTCGCAGCTAGGGTTTGAGTCCCGGCAATAAACGACTGGTCATTCCATTTCCGGTGGGGAACCGGCTTCCGCAACGGCTCCCACACATCACCTCAGGACAAAGGAGAGACGCCATCGGTCTATCAAGCCGAGGCACCCCTTCCTTCATTCCCTCGACCAAACCCGCCACCCATATGACTTGCACGTAGGCGGGGGTAAGACCAGTGAAGGAGAATGGGCTTCTAAAAGAAAAGCAGACGAGGCTGGTCTTTAATTATTATCAAATAGAAGTTTATTCAACTTAAAGCATTGGTTTAAGAGTACAGAATTGATTTAGAACAGAAGTAATACAGAACAGGGGTAATACAGAACCAAATTGATATGAAACCCGGCGCCGGTCAGAAAAGGAGGAAGAAGAAGAAGAGGACGGTCCCTCCCCTTACACTGACACTTAGACATTCTAGAACAGTTGATCACATGACAACATGACCGGCGTTTCCTCCCCCGTAACATCATACGATCTCATCTATTCTGACCGAAAATACTCCTGCACAGGATGTCATTATGCCTCTGTTTGGTGTAGACAAACACAGCCCTTCACAGAGGCCTGTCAAAGTTAATATATTACAGAGTACTGTGGAAGGGCTGAGATCGATCGCAATGATGTAATTCTGATCTAATATCATATAGAAACTATACATTTTCCACTACATTAGTGATGTGGGAGACCACCTGTCCCTGACGCATGTAGGCCTCCATTGAGGGGAAGAATGGGCAGACAACGCCCGTCTCCCTCACAGGACGACGTTGCCATAGATGACCTATCAAGTCATCGGGGACAGGGGCAGGCAGTGGCTGCGGCAGCGGCACGCCATTAGCGACGGCGGCTGCCGCCATGAGCTCCGGGAACAAGGCACGTAATTCCCCATGCGCACCTTCCTCCACTAAACTCGCGTCCCTCACATACGAGAGGCTACCACTCACTGTAGTGCCACCATCCGATGTGGCTGATAGCAGGGCATCTCGTCGCTGAGTCGGAGTGTTACGGACGGTGTCCTTATATCATTATGTATGCATGTATTATTATATTGTATGGGGTATTATATATATATATGTGTTATGTATGTAGGCAGGTTGTATTGTTGTTTTTTTTGTCTCCCTCCTGTGTAACCTATCTATCTCTCAGGGTCAATCACCATCCCACTCCAAACAACAGCAACAGCAGCAGAAGCAGCAGCAGCAGCAGCTGAGGCTCATCAGACTAATTGACCTCCACATCCCTTCATATATCCCTGTGTATGCAATGTTAGCCAGAGCTCGGTCGGTGTATGTTGGTTTCTGGTGGTGTTGTGGTAGCGCTCTCATTTGATTAGTGTTGGGCTCATGTTTGGTACATGAGCCAGTTAAAGCTCTGTTGAGCTCATGTTTGTGAGAGAGCTAGTTAAAGCTCTGTTGGGCTCATGTTTGGTACATGAGCCAGTTAAAGCTCTGTTGAGCTAATGATTGTGTGAGAGCTGGTCAAGGCTCTGGTGGTTTAGCCATTTACCATAGTATTGTACCTTTTGTGATCCTGCCTGTTGTATATTTTCTGTTTACCCATAACCTGTATTGTGTATTTGTTTATTAATCGTCACCCAGTTTATGGTGATTGTTTTTCTTGTTGTTAACCTTTTGTTTCGCACAAAGGGACATTGAGGGCAGGAAGATACCCTGGGTCTACATTCTGCATCACGTAGGTGACCTACTGTTAAAGACACCAGCTTTAGAGTGAGCACCACCACCTGTACTTTGGGGCGTCCGCGCCTGTAAAGGGGGGGGGTGGGCTTTTATTTCTTTTTGATATTTAATTTGGTGCTCACTGGTAAGTCCTCCGTGCTCTCTGTGTTGCTGATCTTGAATTTTGTAAAATAAATATTATTATTTTGCAAATTGTCTCATGCGTTTTAGTGTCACTGCACCCTCACCTACCCTGTCTGTGGCCTTGTGTTGCGTCTCCCCACAGGGGTACGTAACATAAATGGGGGCTCGGTAGTGGGCGACAGACAGTTGGTGTTGGTGTGCGGTGGGCACGTTGGTTAGTTTGGGTTTTGGTGGTAGTTTGTTCGGTGTGTTTTGGTGGGTGTTTGCACTAGTGTGTCTTTGTGGGCATGTCGTCTTTTGGTGTGGAGGAGTTTCTGTGTGATCCCTCGGTTGATCGTTTGGATCAATGTAGGAAGGAAGACTTATGTGCTATCGCCTCGCATTTTCAGGTCACCCTTGCTAAAAGTTTGGCAAAGGCTGACCTGAGAGAGGAGGTGGTGCGCATATTGGTGTATAAAAAGGTGCTCGGTGTAGGTGAGGGGGCGTCTTATTTCTTCCCCTCGTTCTGCCTCGGACGAGGAGCGTGAGGAGGAGGGAGTTGGGGCGGGTGCAGAGGGGGGAGAGGATAAGCCTCCCCTTTCGGGTGTTGCGTCTCCGGTGCCCAGTCATGCTTCACCTTTCCCTGGGGGGAGTACTGAAGAGGCCAGTCTTCAGTTGAGTTTGGCACAGTTACAGTTTGAGGAAAGGGAGAAGGAGAGGGGTTACAGGTTGGCTGTCAGGAAAATGGAGCTGGAGGCTGAGACTGAGCGGGAGAACCGCCGGTTGGACGCTGAGGTTAAAATTAAGCAACTGGAGCTCGAGGCTGCTAAAACTAGGAGTCCTGCTCAACCCTCTTCCACGGCTGTAGGGGCTTATGATGTAAGTAGGCTTATATCTCTAGTACCTCAGTTTCGGGAGGCGGAGGTAGACTCCTATTTTAATGCTTTTGAGCGAGTTGCTACCTCATTAAAGTGGCCTAAAGAGGTCTGGGCTCTCTTGCTCCAATGTAAACTCACTGGAAAAGCCCAGGAGATTTTGTCTGCCCTCCCTCTGACTGACAGTTTGTCTTATGACGCAATTAAGACGGCTGTACTTCGAGCATATGAGTTAGTGCCGGAGGCATATAGGCAAAAATTCCGAGCTCACAGAAAGTTACCTGGCAGTACTTTTGTGGAGTTCGCTCGTGAGAAGGAGTCTCTATTTTATCGGTGGTGTAAGGCGAGTGACGTGTCTGATTTTAATTCACTGTCTGAGTTACTGTTGCTGGAGGAGTTTAAAGGTAGTCTGTCTGACCGTTTGGCTACGTATCTAAATGAGCAGAAAGTTGGTACGTTGGCTCAGGCTGCAGTGCTCGCTGACGAGTTTGTGCTGACCCATAGGCAGACTTTTGCTACACTACGTCATGAGGGTAGGACCTTTTATCCCTCTGCTCACACTCCAGCTAGGTCACATGTTAGTCCGCCGCAGATCCGCCGCAGTGGCTATGTTGGACAGACTAGTCCGCCCCGCTCAGTGTCTCCCCGCTACAAGGAGGAGCGGGAGTGTTTTTACTGTCATCAGGTGGGCCACCTTATAAGTGACTGTGTTGTTTTGAGACGCAAGGAGCAGTCTCAGACAGATGGACGACCTAAAGCGGTTGGTTTGGTCCAGACAGTGTGTGACATCCCAGGTCCCAGTTACGATCCGTTTATGTCGGACGGGTTGGTCTCGCTCAGTGGCAGTGAGTTGGACCAGCGTCCAGTACGCATACTGTGGGATACTGGGGCAGCACAGTCATTAATCGTATCAGACATGTTGCCGTTTTGTGATGAGTCATCGACTGGCTCTAGTGTGTTGGTGCAGGGGATCGGCATGGGCTTTGTGTCGGTGCCCCTCCATCAGATACATTTAACCTGGGTGTTCAAGGTGGGCGTGCGCCCATCATTACCAGTGGGAGGTGTCACCTTTTTGTTAGGTAATGACATCGCTGGTGGCAGAGTTATGCCATGTGTTGAAGTTTTGGATCACCCTACTGTTTTGTACCCTGATGTGTTGGCTCCGTTGCTTCCAGATGTATTGCCAGTGTGTACGATCACCTGTGCTCCACAACCTGTAGTTGTGACGAGTGACAGGGTGACGATTCGGCGGGGTACACTAGCCTCTGAGGCAACACGGTTACCCAGGACTCGTGGTAGGCTGGTAGTTGCCCAGAGTGAAGACACTGGTTTGGCCACATATTTAGTCACTGCTCCTGCTCCAGGGATCGCTGGAAGCAGAGAGGTGGTCGGTATTCGGTCAATAGGCGGCCCTTTGAGGCTGTTGAGGACGCAGCTGATGGGAGAGGCTCTTCACAACAAACCTCAGGTGAGGGGTTTGTTGTCTTGTGTGTGCAGGCTTGAAAGGTGGCTGCATGGGGCTAGTGCTGTCTATGAGGGGGGTCTCTCTGCTGCTCAGCGTATTGTGACGCTGCATTTTGTATTGTGCTGTGTGAACTTTCTCACAATGTATTATGTATTTTTCTTTGTGAGAAGGAGGTGGGCAGCAGTCTGCCATTGTGCATTTTGACCGTGGACCATCCCTCTGTTTTTTTTGTGAGGTGCCTTCTCAGACTACGGTCTTAAAACTTTTGATGTTGGTGTTGGGACTGCTGTACCCCTGGACATTTTGTGTCAACAGCACCCCTGATCATATCAAATGCTACCAAGAGAGGTATGAAGAAGCGGAAGGTGATGGTCTGGTTGGTTGGTGGCAGTGGTGGATGTTTTGTTTTGTGTTATGATGTGTGTTCTTTGGGAAAACTGATGGGGTACTTGGGTGGTATGTTGTGTTGTCGCCAGCCATGGGCTGACTCTTTATGGGGGGGGGGGGGGGTGTTACGGACGGTGTCCTTATATCATTATGTATGCATGTATTATTATATTGTATGGGGTATTATATATGTGTTATGTATGTAGGCAGGTTTTTTTTTTTTTTTTGTCTCCCTCCTGTGTAACCTATCTATCGCTCAGGGTCAATCACCATCCCACTCCAAACAACAGCAACAGCAGCAGAAGCAGCAGCAGCAGCAGCAGCAGCTGAGGCTCATCAGACTAATTGACCTCCACATCCCTTCATATATCCCTGTGTATGCAATGTTAGCCAGAGCTCGGTCGGTGTATGTTGGTAACAATCTGATGGTGTTGTGGTAGCGCTCTCATTTGATTAGTGTTGGGCTCATGTTTGGTACATGAGCCAGTTAAAGCTCTGTTGAGCTCATGTTTGTGAGAGAGCTAGTTAAAGCTCTGTTGGGCTCATGTTTGGTACATGAGCCAGTTAAAGCTCTGTTGAGCTAATGATTGTGTGAGAGCTGGTCAAGGCTCTGGTGGTTTAGCCATTTACCATAGTATTGTACCTTTTGTGATCCTGCCTGTTGTATATTTTCTGTTTACCCATAACCTGTATTGTGTATTTGTTTATTAATCGTCACCCAGTTTATGGTGATTGTTTTTCTTGTTGTTAACCTTTTGTTTCGCACACAGGGACATTGAGGGCAGGAAGATACCCTGGGTCTACATTCTGCATCACGTAGGTGACCTACTGTTAAAGACACCAGCTTTAGAGCGAGCACCACCACCTGTACTTTGGGGCGTCCGCGCCTGTAAAGGGGGGGGTGGGCTTTTATTTCTTTTTGATATTTAATTTGGTGCTCACTGGTAAGTCCTCCGTGCTCTCTGTGTTGCTGATCTTGAATTTTGTAAAATAAATATTATTATTTTGCAAATTGTCTCATGCGTTTTAGTGTCACTGCACCCTCACCTACCCTGTCTGTGGCCTTGTGTTGCGTCTCCCCACAGGGGTACGTAACACGGAGGTTCTAACCCAACACCAGAATACGAGGGACCCCAAGGAGACATACCACCCCCTGCCACACCCTGAGGGGGAGAGTGATGCGTCCCCACCGGGGCATCAAATAAGAGTGTCTCTGCTCCCACCATGAAATCCTCCGTTTCCATCTGCCACGGAGAAGCAGAAGCACCCTCATCTGGCTCCAGCAGCTCACCAAAACCAGGCCGTTCGCCCCTGCAAGCCACTCTCCTACGACAGGAGCGAGCAGAGGCGAAGAGCTTGCGTCTCAGATCCTCTGCTACCAGAGGAGCCCCCGGCGGCGGAGGAACCAGAGCAGGAACCAGGCCATCTCACAGGAGATGCCCTTGGTACACCAGCTCCTCGGAGAGGCAAGCTATCCACCGGACGCCGACTGCCACGACTGCAGAGTCAATCCCGCCCCAAGACGCACGGCGGAGGCGGCAATGGAGAACCGCTGGTGAAGGGTGACGTTGCTAGTGCTACCCCCCGAAGAAAACATTATAACTTAGCCTTTTTCTACTTAAATTGTGAGAGAGAGAAAAAAAACAAGAGATAATGTTAACGCAGCTCCAACTTTCTTCAAAACAAATCCAGCAAACACACACAGTGGTGTATACAGGCACTTGACGTGCTGAAAATTGAAGAAGGAGCTGATGGTATGGCCACACCCCTGCTTATGTAGGTAGCGGATGGGGGTGTGGCCAGACAGATGATGGTATGTAAAGGTACATGTGAAAATTTATTTCAGTTCAATACTGGATATGAAGAGTATTGCAATAGACACTGAGCAGAGCTATGCGATATATAACTGGCCCCTACAAATGTCCTAACCCAGTTGTACAGTAAATGACCAAGTATGGCTTTGTCAGTATTCCAATATACACTACCACACTACAGAAGGTTAACCTTTCACTAGCACACTACAGAAGGCTAACCTTTCACTAGCACACTACAGACGGTTAACCTAATAACCTATATAATGCTATTTACACTTTCTCAACAGGAGTGTTATTTATGTAAACAGCTGACTGAGCAGTTTTGTTTTTCCTAAAATCAATGATGAGCTCCTTTTTGTTTCCTCAACATTTAGGGACAGATTGTTGTTGTGACACCATGTGGACAGGTCCTTCACCTCATCCCTATACCTCATTGTTGTTTGTGATAAGCCCAATTACTGTGGTATCGTCTGCAAATTTCACAATACTGGCTGTTGCTCTGATGTTTGGCCACACAGTGTACAGACTAAAGTAAGGGACTGAGACGACAACCTTCTGGAGCACCGGTATTTAGAACTATGGTAGATGAGGAGCTGTTTCCAACTCTTACTGTCTGCAGTCAGCCTGTCGGAGCGTCATATAGCCGCCACTTTCCATATTCACATATCCTAACCCCCCCTCCCCTTGAATCCAAAACATGGGCCCTATAGGCAGGGTATAGGAGAGGCGAAGAGTTATCATAATTAAAGTCAATTAATAATTATAATTTAATATTGTATAATAGTATACAATATGATATCAGTCACTATCATTCCATACCAAATGACTGCCATTTCTGGCTTTGACTCAGCTCCGTTTAATGTTTTAATAATATAAATAGAAAGTACATATTATTTATAATATATGTATATTACTTGTTTGTCTCTTTTGTGGTGCAGGGAATCAATCCCCCTAAAGGTCAAAGGTCAAAAATAGATTCCTGCACACGGGATCGTTTGTCAAAGTTTGGGTCAAGTCACATCTGTCTCGAGGAAGGTCTTCGTGACTGAAACCATGTTTAATATACTGGAGCAGCATGTCTGTCCTGTGAGCAGTGTTGTAGGAGTCCCGGACTCGTGACTCAACTTGGACTTGAGCACTGATGACTTGGACTTGAGCATTGACTGCATTCAGATTCGGAAGGTGCAGAAGTTTCTTTTTTGTAATAGGCCCTAATCACTTGGCATACGATATTGACGGCTAGTGTATTTGTTTGGCTATTGTGTCACAAAGTAAATAAACTCCCTTTTGAAATGGTGACCGCGCTGTGTCATTAGTGTTTAATGTAGACTTTTTTTTTTTTTTTTGTATGTCAGCTCTTTGACTGCCAGAGTGGAGGGGACTCAACCTTGATGACTCTGGGTGATGGGGACTCGACTCGGACTTGACTCGGGCTCTTCCTTGGTGACTCAGACTTGGACTCTTCTCCTTTCGGACAAGTTATGTTTTTGTAGGTTTTTATTGATTTTTGCTACCGGGCAGTCCGGTAGAGAGAGAGAGAGAGAGAGAGAGAGAGGAGGAATGGGAGATAGATCGGGGAAGACATTTGGCAAAGATCACCGGGTCCGGGAGTCGAACCCCGGTCGGCCGTGTTGCACAGTAGTGCTGTATGGGGTGCGCCACTCGGGCACCCGGACTCGGACTGGAGATTTAGTGACTCGGCTACAACACTGCCTGTGAGACTCTGGAGCTCTCCGACATAGGTAGGAATGGGTGGGAGTGGCGAGGCCTGTAAGGTACAGAGTTTATGCTGGTAGGGCGGCTATGTGGCGTAGTGGGCAAGGCGCTCGCCACGAATGCTCCACATTGCTTTCAGTTTAGCTGGTCGTTCATACTAATACACATTGGCCGTATTAGGGGGTGGGAAACTGATGGGTGGGGATCGGGCGTTGTGGACAGTGACTCCTACAGGTCGGTTGGTGCGCCTGCGCAATAGAATCAGGAAGTGTCGGGGGCAGCGTGAGCCTCCCACGCGTTACTCCTCGCCACTGAGAGATCGAGCTGCGCAGGTGAAAAGATGCGACTGCTGTTACCTCAAGTACCGGAGGGGACTTGTGCTATGTATGACTTAGTCCACATTGCAGCCGGCTTGTGGGAGGCAAGAAACAGCGTTCGTGACAGGGGAGGGTTGAATTGGATGATACGAAATTGGGATGGGAGAAAATATAGAAAATGGGAGAAAAAGTGGATAAAAAAAAAAAAAAATAGTATATGCTGGTAATTGTTTGCAGTGTAACACAGATACACGGTGGTGTAGTGGTTAACACTGTCGCCTCACAGCAAGAAGGTCCAGGGGTTCGATTCCCGCCTGGGGACCAGGTTTCTGCGTTGCCAGGTACCCCAGGTGGGGTATCTCCCGGGTTTGCATGTTCTCCCCATGCTCGCAAGGGTCCCGCCCCCCCCCCCCCCCCCCCCCCCCCCCCCCCCCTCCCTGATAAAAGAAACACAATGGAAAAACATGCACAACAGATCGCTAACGCCGTCGTGTCCCTGACGAAGACGGGCAGGAGCACTTGGATTGGTCCCCGGGGCGCGTTCCTTGCAGACGCCCCTATCTGCTCCCGGCTGCCCTTGGGGGGGAAGGACGACGGGATGGGTCAAGCGCAGAGACTCCATCGCATCGGCGACCCAAAGAAAAACAATGCATGTGTGTGTGTTCCTGTGTGTGTGTGCCGCCCATCGCAAGTGTGTCGTTGCATGCCAAATAAAGACTTGCATTATTATTATTATTATTATTATTATTATTATTATTATTATTATTATTATAATAGATCATAGGTTGCTCCTCTATGACCAAGACAGCTCCTCCTAGGGTTAGGGTTAGCAGAGCGTGGTTATTGTGTTATTTCACAGTACAAATACGCCTGTCCTCGGTTAACTCCGTAGCTACATCACACAGGTCTGTTATCTCTCGCCCCTCCCATACCCTGCCCGTGACCTGAGTATGGTGGCCTGTACACATACATTAGCATAACACCACAGTTATCTCTGCTTATCGCATCTCTGGCTTATCAGTCATGCTGAGGTCAGTAAACATGTGGCGCATTATATCTGGCTGCTGCAATTATGCCTTACTGTCCGCAATTCCAAATATATTCGTCAATCTTTGAGAAATAAGTGTATTTTATCAGAGTATGTACTCTCTGGGGCCAACATCATGTACAGTGCCATTGAGACAATGTGCTTCGTGAGATGCACTTATAGGTTTGGCCAGCAGGGGTGTAAAAAGTACCCAGGAATTATACTTAAGTGAAAGTATGGGTACAGTCTCAAAATCCTACTCAAGTAAAAGTCAGAGTATCTGGGAGTAAAAGTAAAAAAGTTTCTACTTTTAAATGTACTTAAGTACTAAAAAGTAATAGGGCGGCTACGTGGCGTAGTGGGCAAGGCGCTCGCCACGAAATGCTGGAGACGCTGGGCTCGTCAGTTCGAGCCCAGCGCTCCACATTTGCTTTCAGTTTAGCTGGTCGTCCGTACTAATACACATTGGCCGTATTAGGGGGTGGGAAACTGATGGGTGGGGATCGGGCGTTGTGGACAAAAAAAAAAGTACTAAAAAGTAAAAGTAAAAACCTTTATTTATTCCGGGGCAATTCCGGGCGGCTGGCAATTATTCCCAGCCGCCTTATATGCAGGGTGCAAACCACGGAGGAGCTAGGGGAGCCATGGCTCCCCTAGATGAGACATCAGCTCCCCTGAAAACATGATTTGTGAATTTTTGGGGAGTCTCTAAAATACTGACAATAAATGCTATTTTTGCCATGCATTTCAAATATTTCTGTAATTTTCTATATCGTCATCATCGTGTATAATGCGTAAAATTTGGCTATTTTGAAGTATAATTCATGATTTGCGCACTAATTCACCGTTGGTTCAATAGTGGTGACATGCATTCTATTCTTGCAATTTGCCATTCGGAGTGTGGCGGCGCTGCAGCCTGCAGGCACAATTCAAACTTCACCCCGCCGTTTTAAAAGAAAAAAAATACAGGTATTCAGGATAATGTCGAAAGTTAAACGAAAAATCAAAGAAGTAAGCCTTCTAACCAATTTTGGTTTTACAAAGAAGGCGAAGCAGCCAATCGACTCGACTGAGCAGGAGCCGGTAGGAGCATCTACTTCTTCAATCACAGACAATTTTAAATTGACTGCTGGCGACGTTAACAACGTTACACCTGCTGCGGGGACTACTTCTGTGACATGCAGATTTTGAGAATTGGGCAGATCTTCACCATCAGGTGGGTGGCAAGTAGTTTTAATACTGTAAAAGCAGTCTGGAATAACTTTAAAACAGCAAGTGAGGACGCATCTCGCAGGCAGCCGATTCCAGGCCTTTGTGGTCGCTTCTGTGTTAAGGTAAGACCTGCTTTTCCTAATTACAGTAACTGTATTATTATCATTATTGCTCATTGCGCTTGTCTCGTGTGTGGGTGGTGGGGCTCTCACCCTGTCTCTGAGTACTGACCAGGGTGCTGACTGGTGTGATAATGATGCATTTGCCTATAATAATGTTAGACTTGATGTGTTTGGTCATGGACTTGTTGTTCGCTATTGGTTCATCCGTGTGTTTATGTGTAAATAGGACTGTTGTGTGTGAATTTTAGTGTTGGATCAGAGGGGTTAATCTGAGCATGTGTATTTCAATATGTGCGTCTTCATCATGCATGCAGGCCACCTGTGTGGCGTGGACTATGTGTGGTTCTGTAACGTTACTCATACCTATAGCCTATGTCAGCAAGCGTCACAGTAAAGTCCTCCCTGTGAGGCACACGCAGCGCTGCTGACCCCCCCCCCCCCCCCCCCCAAATATAATGAGCTCCCCCGAAGACCATGGTATGGTTCGCACACTGCCTATATGTGCATACATAAATAAACGTAAAACATCTCAACGCATAAGGACCCCCACATCGTGAAATATGATTATGTCTAGGATTATACAGTTGTCTGTTATAGTTGAGACTTAGGACTCTTAAACTCCCAGTGACCCGTCACCCAGGTGACCCGTCCTTATCTGGCGCTGCTGACTGCAGCTATCGTTCTGACATTATTCTCACCTCTCAGTGAACTGTATCTGAACTGCTGCTGCCCTGCCCTTCCCGTGAACCTGGATGTACACATATCTCTGAAAACTCATTCATGGATAGTCCAATTGCTGTGTTTTTATTACATTTATGATAGATTGTATTACATTCTAACTACATTATGTTGCACTCTGAACTTATACCCCGTTCAATGAGGTGAATCTAATCTAATCTAATATACAGAATTTATACACGTTATTCGCGTGAGCCTTAGCAATTACATTGAGGATTCAGTGAAGTTTATTTGTTTATTATATGGATCCCATGGCCATGGGCACCATAGAGCCTGGACTCTTTTAAAGCAGGCCTGAAAACCTATCTGTTTCAAAAGGCCTTTGATTGCTAACTCTTTTTTTTCTTTTTTTTCTTGTGCTGTTGTCTTTAATTTTCTGTTTATACTATGTTTTTAACTATGTTCTATTTTGGCGGCTGGGTGGCGCAGCGGTCTAAGCGCTCGTCACCAACGCAAGAGACACCTGTCTCGAATCCGGCTGTCAGTGGTGCCTCCGGCTTGGACCGGCCGTCATACTAACTCAATTGGCAGAGTTAGCGGGAGGGGAGTCGAAGGGTGGTAGTCTGGTCGTTGTAAACAGCGACTCCTACAGGTCGGTCAGGGCGCCTGCACAGCAAAGACAGGAAAATGGCGGGGGCAGTGTGAGCCTCCTACACGTTACACCTCGCCAATGAGAGTCCACGCTGGCAGGTGAAAAGAAGTGACTGGCTGCCTCCACATGTATCGGAGGGGACATGTGATGGGCTTCTATCCTCCCTACGACCGGCCAGTGGGGTGCACATGCGAGCAACGATCAGGACAGGGGAGGGAGAATTGGCACGAGAGGAAATTGGGATGGGAGAAAAATCACAGAAAAAGGGGGAGAAAAAGTAGATAAAAAAACCGATGTTCTATTTTCATTTCATTTTTATTCTGCATTATATTTTTTATTAATAATAATTTTATTTTTTAAATATGTTTGAACCCTGTAGCACTTTGGGATCCTAGTGAACGAAAAGTGCAATACAAATACAATTTATTATTATTTTATTATTATGGGTGAAAGACTATTCTTCCTGGGGTCCGAACACATAACTTTACAACATTGGAGTAATACAAAAAAAAAAAACAATAAAAACATAAAAGTAAGAGGCATATAAAGAATCTACATAGTTCTAGGGTGTGATGGGAGGAAGACTTGCCAAGGAATTACAGGATTTGTCCACTTTGTCTTTGGGAATTGCCCTAGCCATGCCTATTTAATTAATTTTTTTTTTTTTTTTTTTTTTACTTTGCTTTGTTTTTAACCTGTACAGTAGTACTCTTGAGATTCCGTTGTGAAATGTAGAGTGCACTACAAATTTATTATAAAAAAGGCATTATTAAAAGCTATAAAGATTTCCTTTTCAGATGACAACGTCTGGATTAGGTCAAGAGTTTTCGTCACGAGTTGTCACTGACATTGAAGTGAATTACTGGGGTTAATCATCATATCATTTGTAATCACAGAATAGGCTTGCATAATCATAACACGACCTGTCTGAGGCTAAGGGGGCGGGAAGACGGTTACAGTAGGTCTATAAAGACCACTCAGTCCCACTATAAGACAGCAGCTCCCAAGACATCTGCACACTATCTCTCTCTCTCTGTGTGTCTCTCTCTCTCTGACCACTTACACACATTCAAGGAACTCATTTTATCCACAGCCATGACTACCGCCCATCATCCGACCAACGCACCAGGTAAATATTCAAGCCTCACAGCTGGACAGCTTTATTTATTAACTCGCTACCAAGTCATTCATAGTTGTATATTTAAGATTTTTAGAATGTATATACATACCAGAATGTATATCCCGGACCGTATTTTATTCTTTATTCTATTTTATTCTTATTTGTAATATTATATTCTTATTCTTATTTTAGTCCTATTGTTGTTCAATTAATGTGAGCGATCTGCTCTCTCTCTCCCTGTCTCTCCCACTTTTTTAAATTGTTAGGTATTGTGTGATTTCATTTAATTTTTATTTATTCATAAATTTTTATAAATTCCATGGGCGAAAGGAACAGGAAGAAGAAAACTCTTATTGCACCTGCCCCATACACACATACAGTACACTGATAGACTCAGTGCAATGTTTACCAAACCAAACTAAATGTACATACTTATTTTGCAGAACTGGAAACATCAACACAATTCAATTAACATAAATGAATACATTTTGTGTATCTATCAGTTAAATTGCATATTTAAAGTATTGTGTGATTTTGTGTGAAGGGCGGACTAGCAAAGTAAGATTTTCATTGTACGGCAAACTTTAACTGTGCACATGACAATAAACAATCTTGAACCTTGAATCTTGAATCCTTTATCTATTCTACCGTCGACGATCTGATAGGATTCTCGATGTTGACTGACCAACCTCTTCTCCACAGGCCTGAGGAAGCCCGCCAGGACCGACCTGCATGGCCTGCAGTGCATCGAGAAGCTGGTGGCCTCCGTGGAGGACACCCCCGAGACCCTCGGCACCCACGTCACCGGCACCATCCCGGACTGGATCACCGGGAACTTCCTCAGGAACGGTCCGGGCAAGTTTGAGATCGGGAATCAGAGGTGATCTAAAAATGTTATACTATCATTATATCAAAAAGATCTAAATCATTTTAAAAGAAAATAGCTAAAAAAAAAAAAAAAAAAAAAAAAAAGAATAATAACACTTTATTATTACACTATATTATAGTTCATGCTAATTATTTTACATTAGACTATTACTTCCAATTAACCAGGGTTAGTCACAGTAATTACACGAGACACAAAATGATACATTCATTCCACTCATCTGCATGAATACAGAATCGAGAGATTCTCTCATCTTAACCCGTTCACTACCACACTACAGACGGTTAACCGCCTGTAGTGTGGTAGTGAAAGGTTAACCTTCTGTAGTGTGGTAGTGACAGGTTAACCTTCTGTAGTGTGGTAGTGAAAGGTTAACCTTCTGTAGTGTGGTAGTGACAGGTTAACCTTCTGTAGTGTGGTAGTGAAAGGTTGACCTTCTGTAGTGTGGTAGTGAAAGGTTAACCTTCTGTAGTGTGGTAGTGAAAGGTTGACCTTCTGTAGTGTGGTGGTGAAAGGTTAACCTTCTGTAGTGTGGTAGTGAAAGTTAACACTTTGTCGTATGGCAGTGAAAGGGTTAACCGTCTGTAATGTGGTAGTGAAAGGTTAACCGTCTGTAGTGTGGTAGTGAAAGGTTAACCGTCTGTAATGTTGTAGTGAAAGGTTAACCGTCTGTAGTGTGGTAGTGAAAGGTTAACCGTCTGTAATGTTGTAGTGAAAGGTTAACCGTCTGTAGTGTGGTAGTGAAAGGTTAACCTTCTGTAGTGTGGTAGTGAAAGGTTAACCGTCTGTAATGTGGTAGTGAACGGTTAAGCGTCTGTAGTGTGGTAGTGAAAGGGTTAACACTTTGTCGTATGGCAGTGAAAGGGTTAACCGTCTGTAGTGTGTTAGTGAAAGGGTTCACCTTTTGTAGTGTGGTAGTGAAAGGGTTCACCTTTTGTAGTGTGGTAGTGAAAGGTTAACCTTCTGTAGTGTGGTAGTGAACGGGTTAACCGTCTGTAGTGTGGTAGTGAAAGGTTAACCTTCTGTAGTGTGGTAGTGAACGGGTTAACCTTCTGTAGTGTGGTAGTGAAAGGTTAACCTTCTGTAGTGTGGTAGTGAAAGGTTAACCTTCTGTAGTGTGGTAGTGAACGGTTAACCTTCTGTAGTGTGGTAGTGAAAGGTTAACCTTCTGTAGTGTGGTAGTGAAAGGTTAGCCTTCTGTAGTGTGGTAGTGAAAGGGTTAACCTTCTGTAGTGTGGTAGTGAAAGGGTTAACAACCGTTCCCTCTCCGCCCCTCAGGTTCAACCACTGGTTCGATGGAATGGCTCTTCTGCACCAGTTCAAGATCTCCCGGGGTCAGGTGACCTACAAGAGCCGCTTCCTGTCCAGTAACTGCTACCAGGCCAACAGTGAAAACAAACGTATCGTGGTGTCAGAGTTCGGGACGATCGCCATGCCGGACCCCTGCAAGAACTTCTTCCAGCGCTTCCTGTCCAAGTTTGAGCTGCCGAGTGAGTCTCTTGAGAAACTCTTCATCAAACTCGTTAAGACTCCAATTCAATTGAGTCAAAGTGTCTTATACTGTCTTATACTATAGTACTTTTATTTTAATTTAGTTTATATATTCAATTTTATTCTACCTTAATAACGGCCAAAACAAATTCCGTGTGTGTGCAAACTTACTTGGCAATAAAGACCTTTCTGATTCTGATATTTTGAACGATAAGAAAATATATATTATTATAAAAAACTGGTTTACACAGTTGATTTGAGTCTTAGTTTATATATTTATATAGACTTATTTCCAGTGAAATGTTATTTACCCTTGCTGTGCTCCGCATAACAGCAAGGTATTTACGAGGTCAGTGATTGTCATGCAGGCAACTGGAGTAGAGCCTATAAAAGAACATATGACTCAATATGATGAATTGAAAATGGGGGACCCTGATGTAAACAAGACGAAAGTCTTTCTCTGGTCTGCATCCCCTTAACAATTGTATGTATTGAGCTGTACTGTACTGTACCCATTCTGCAATCTGTTAATAAACTTTTCAATCAATCAATCAATGTTATGGCTGTATTGTGTAAGTGTTACTAACCTTCTTACTGTCTTCTACTATCATGCACTCTTCCACTAAATAACCGTCTTACTGTCTTCTACTATCATGCACTCTTCCACTAAATAACCTTCTTACTGTCTTCTACTATCATGCACTCTTCCACTAAATAACCGTCTTACTGTCTTCTACTATCATGCACTCTTCCACTAAATATCCTTCTTACTGTCTTCTACTATCATGCACTCTTCCACTAAATAACCGTCTTACTGTCTTCTACTATCATGCACTCTTCCACTAAATATCCTTCTTACTGTCTTCTACTATCATGCACTCTTCCACTAAATATCCTTCTTACTGTCTTCTACTATCATGCACTCTTCCACTAAATATCCTTCTTACTGTCTTCTACTATCATGCACTCTTCCACTAAATATCCTTCTTACTGTCTTCTACTATCATGCACTCTTCCACTAAATATCCTTCTTACTGTCTTCTACTATCATGCACTCTTCCACTAAATATCCTTCTTACTGTCTTCTACTATCATGCACTCTTCCTACTAACTATACTAATGTCTCTACTACTATGCACTCATCACTGCAGCACCCAAGTTCCAGCACTGTTTGATGAACATTGTTACTCAGCTGCCAGAGTCGTACCCTTCCTTCCTGCTGACTTGTCGTACAGAACCTGTAAGGCCTAACAAAAATAATGGTTGGTTTCAGGTTGCCGACCGACCCTGCCGATTTAGGTGCGACCCAATATATTTTATGAGTTTAAAAAAAAAATTATATATTAAAAAAAAAAAAAATCATTTTTTTTTTTTTTTTTGAATAAAGTTTCATAGAAATCTTAGTCAAACATTTAGTATTATGGATATTAAACATGCTGGCAGAGTACATGCATCCATGTTGTTGTGAACATTTTAACCCTTTCACTGCCACACGACAGCCGGTTAACCCTTTCACTGTGACACGACAGAAGGTTAGCCCTTTACTATCACACAACCGACGGCGATGCTCCATCATTAGCATCATTAGCTCCGCATCCGCGGAGCTAATGATGCTAATGATGGAGCATCGCCGTCGGTTGTGTGATAGTAAAGGGCTAACCTTCTGTCGTGTGGCAGTGAAAGGGTTAATTAAATAAAGAAATTCCCTATCCATAGTCGCCGTGGGAAAGAATAAAAAAAAAAAAAAAAAAAAAAAAATCCCTACCTACCCATGGCCAAACTGACAACCAACCTGAAACCAACTATTATTTTTGTTAGGCCTAAGTCACTTTGGATAAAAGCGTTCAGCTAAATGACTATTATGTAAAATGTAAACTGACGACTCGTTTCTGCAGAGGCCACGGATAATGCCAGTGTGAGCTTTGTGACGTACAAAGGGGATTATTACGTCAGCACAGAGACCAACCTCATGCACAAGGTGGACCCGGAGACCCTGGAATCCACCCAGATGGTAAAGACGCTGTTGGTGTGAATGTGCCTCAACAGCAGCCGTGTGGCCCTTTAAGGCCTAACAAAAATAATGGTTGGTTTCAGGTTGGTTGTCAGTTTGGCCATGGGTAGGTAGGGAATTTTTTTTTTTTTTTTTTTTTTTTTTTTTTATTCTTTCCCACGGCGACTATGGATAGGGAATTTCTTTATTTAATTAACCCTTTCACTGCCACACGACAGAAGGTTAGCCCTTTACTATCACACAACCGACGGCGATGCTCCATCATTAGCATCATTAGCTCCGCGGATGCGGAGCTAATGATGCTAATGATGGAGCATCGCCGTCGGTTGTGTGATAGTAAAGGGCTAACCTTCTGTATTGTCACAGTGAAAGGGTTAACCGGCTGTCGTGTGGCAGTGAAAGGGTTAAAATGTTCACAACAACATGGATGCATGTACTCTGCCAGCATGTTTAATATCCATAATACTAAATGTTTGACTAAGATTTCTATGAAACTTTATTCTAAAAAAAAAAAAAAAAAAAAAAACAGATTTTTTTTTTTTTTAATATATAATTTTTTTTTTAAACTCATAAAATATATTGGGTCGCACCTAAATCGGCAGGGTCGGTCGGCAACCTGAAACCAACCATTATTTTTGTTAGGCCTAAAGACGCTGTTGGTGTGAATGTGCCTCAACAGCAGCCGTGTGGCCCTAACGTGCGGCTACAACGAGATTAGGGACTCAACCTTAAAAAGGAAAACTCCAACATTTTGGGAGATTAGCTTATTTTATTTGCCATCTACCCTGAGTTAGACAAGAAGATGTATACCTTTGTCTTCTCTGTGCATGCCTAGCTTAGCGTCAGTCACTGGAAGTAGGTTCCTCCATTTATAGTTCCCAACGTCTTCCTACTGCAAGCACAGAGAAGAAAAATGTATGCATCTTCTTGTCTAACTCCAGGGTAGATGGCAAATAAGCTAATTTCCCAAAATGTTGGAGTTTTCCTTTAAGGTGCTGGTTCACACAAGTAATAAAAAAGAAACAGAATATCACAATACTATACAATATGATATACACACAAGTAATAAAAAAGAAACATAATATCACAATACTATACAATACACAGATTACACAAGTAATAAAAAAGAAACATAATATCACAATACTATACAATATGATACTATACACAGATCACACACAAGTAATAAAAAATAAACAATGTCGCAATACTATACAATATGATACTATACACACAAGTAATGAAAAAAAAAACAAGTAATGAAAAAGAAACAATGTCACAATACTATACAATACAGAATATACAACAATCAGTGTCACAGTAGTGGGTAGATAATTGCACTTGTGGATATTGCACTTGAAGGGTAGAATACTGTACATATTATATTTTTGTTTATAAGCTATACTATACATAGGGAATGACAAAAATCGAATTATTCAATACAAAAACGTCAAGAGTTGAAAGAGTTTCAAATCAAATCACATTCGAGTCTCCTGAGGAGGTAGAGCGGAAGGTTCCCGGTTCCATTCCCACTCCTCCCGGGCAGCGTGTCCTCAAGTGTCCTTGAGCAAGACACTTAACCCCTAAACTGCTCCCGATGAGCAGGTCGGCTCCTTGCATGGTCTCCTCCGCCGTCTGTGTGAGTGAACGGGTGAAATGTGAGGAACAAATTGTAAAGCGCTTTGGATAAAAGAGTTCTATAAAATGCACCTTTAACCATTTCTATTACAGTGAGTAAGGTTTGCTACTGTGTTTACTATCAGGTGGACTGGAGCAAATTCATTGCCGTCAACGGAGCGACCGCCCACCCGCACACCGACCCCGACGGCACGACCTACAACATGGGGAACTCCTACACCAGCAAAGGTAGTTCAAGTTCCGTTTATTTTTTATTTTTTTATCCACTTTTTCTCCCTCTTTTTCTGTTTTTCTCCCATCCCAATTTAGTCGTGCCAATTCCCCCCTCCCCTGTCTTGATCGTTGCTCGCATGTGCCCCCCACTGGTCGGCCGTAGGGAGGGTTGAAGAATCTATCGCAACGTCCAGATTACCACCCATCGACTCCCCTCCCGCTGACTCTGCCAATTGAGTCAGTATGACGGCCAGCCCAAGCCGGAGGCAACGCTGACAGCCGGATTTGATACCGGTGTCTCAGGCGTTGGTGACGAGCGCTTAGACTGCTGCGCCACCCAGCCGTCCAAGTTCCATTTTATTTGTCACGTATAAAGTACATGTACATTACGGTGAAATGCTTAACACTACAATCTAACCACAAATTGAAATGTCTCGAGACCTTTTTAGGATACAGTAGACTAACTACTCTCCACGTGCCCGATCCACCTGTTTCAAAGAGCGAGTTTTTTTTCTTCATTTAATTTCAAACCTTTATTTAAACTCGAAAGGCAACTGAGGTTTCCCTCTTTTACAGTCACGTCGAGTTTACATACAGAGTTAAGCAGAACATACAGAGTTAAGCAGAACATAGAGTTAAGCAAAAAAAGGCATATAAAATCACAGCATATCGAACCACACATCATATAAAGTCACACAGCATATAAAGTCACACAGCACATAAAATCACACAGCATATAAAGTCATACAGCATATATAGTCAGTCACACAGCATATAAAATCACAGCATATCGAATCACACATCATATAAAGTCACACAGCATATAAAGTCACACAGCATACATCATATAAAATCACACAGCATATCGAATCATACAGCATATAGTCACACAGCATATAAAATCACACAGCATATAAAGTCATACAGCATATAGTCACACAGCATATATAGTCACACAGCATATAGTCACACAGCATATAAAGTCACACCGCATATAAAGTCACACAGCATATATAGTCACACAGCATATATAGTCACACAGCATATAAAGTCACACAGCATATAAAGTCACACAGCATAGAAAGTCACACAGCATAGAAAGTCACACAGCATAGAAAGTCACACAGCATATATAGTCACACAGCATATATAGTCACACAGCATATAAAGTCACACAGCATATAAAGTCACACAGCATATAAAGTCACACCGCATATAAAGTCACACCGCATATAAAGTCACACAGCATATATAGTCACACAGCATAGAAAGTCACACAGCATAGAAAGTCACACAGCATATAAAGTCACACAGCATATAAAGTCACACAGCATATAAAGTCACACAGCAAGTCACACAGCATATAAAGTCACACAGCATATAAAGTCACACAGCATATAAAGTCACACAGCATAGAAAGTCACACAGCATATAAAGTCACACAGCATATAAAGTCATACAGCATATATAGTCACACAGCATATATAGTCACACAGCATATAAAGTCACACAGCATATATAGTCACACAGCATATAAAGTCATACAGCATATATAGTCACACAGCATATATAGTCACACAGCATATATAGTCACACAGCATATATAGTCACACAGCATATAAAGTCACACCGCATATATAGTCACACAGCATATATAGTCACACAGCATATAAAGTCACACCGCATATATAGTCAGTCACACAGCATATAAAATCACAGCATATCGAATCACACATCATATAAAGTCACACAGCATAGAAAGTCACACAGCATACATCATATAAAATCACACAGCATATCGAATCATACAGCATATAGTCACACAGCATATAAAATCACACAGCATATAAAGTCATACAGCATATATAGTCACACAGCATATATAGTCACACAGCATATAGTCACACAGCATATAAAGTCACACCGCATATAAAGTCACACAGCATATATAGTCACACAGCATATAAAGTCATACAGCATATATAGTCACACAGCATATAAAGTCACACCGCATATAAAGTCACACAGCATATATAGTCACACAGCATATAGTCACACAGCATATAAAGTCACACAGCATATAGTCACACAGCATAGAAAGTCACACAGCATAGAAAGTCACACAGCATATAAAGTCACACAGCATATAAAGTCACACAGCATATAGTCACACAGCATATAAAGTCACACCGCATAGAAAGTCACACAGCATAGAAAGTCACACAGCATATAAAGTCACACCGCATACAAAGTCACACAGCATATATAGTCACACAGCATAGAAAGTCACACAGCATATAAAGTCACACAGCATATAAAGTCACACAGCATATAAAGTCACACAGCATATAAAGTCACACAGCATATGAAGTCACACCGCATATAAAGTCACACAGCATATATAGTCACACAGCATATAAAGTCACACCGCATATAAAGTCACACAGCATATATAGTCACACAGCATATATAGTCACACAGCATATAAAGTCACACAGCATATAGTCACACAGCATATAAAGTCATACAGCATATATAGTCACACAGCATATATAGTCACACAGCATATAGTCACACAGCATATAAAGTCACACCGCATATAAAGTCACACAGCATATATAGTCACACAGCATATATAGTCACACAGCATATAAAGTCACACAGCATATAGTCACACAGCATATAAAGTCACACCGCATATAAAGTCACACAGCATAGAAAGTCACACAGCATAGAAAGTCACACAGCATAGAAAGTCACACAGCATATATAGTCACACAGCATATAAAGTCACACCGCATATAAAGTCACACAGCATATAAAGTCACACAGCATATAAAGTCACACCGCATATAAAGTCACACCGCATATAAAGTCACACAGCATATATAGTCACACAGCATAGAAAGTCACACAGCATAGAAAGTCACACAGCATATAAAGTCACACAGCATATAAAGTCACACAGCATATAAAGTCACACAGCAAGTCACACAGCATATAAAGTCACACAGCATATAAAGTCACACAGCATAGAAAGTCACACAGCATAGAAAGTCACACAGCATATAAAGTCACACAGCATATAAAGTCACACAGCATATAAAGTCACACAGCATAGAAAGTCACACAGCATATAAAGTCACACAGCATATATAGTCACACAGCATATATAGTCACACAGCATATAAAGTCACACCGCATATAAAGTCACACAGCATATATAGTCACACAGCATATAAAGTCATACAGCATATATAGTCACACAGCATATATAGTCACACAGCATATAAAGTCACACCGCATATATAGTCACACAGCATATATAGTCACACAGCATATAAAGTCACACCGCATATATAGTCAGTCACAGCATATAAAATCACAGCATATCGAATCACACATCATATAAAGTCACACAGCATATAAAGTCACACAGCATACATCATATAAAATCACACAGCATATCGAATCATACAGCATATAGTCACACAGCATATAAAATCACACAGCATATAAAGTCATACAGCATATATAGTCACACAGCATATAGTCACACAGCATATAAAGTCACACCGCATATAAAGTCACACAGCATATATAGTCACACAGCATATAAAGTCATACAGCATATATAGTCACACAGCATATAAAGTCACACAGCATATAAAGTCACACCGCATAGAAAGTCACACAGCATAGAAAGTCACACAGCATATAAAGTCACACAGCATATAAAGTCACACAGCATATATAGTCACACAGCATATAAAGTCACACCGCATAGAAAGTCACACAGCATAGAAAGTCACACAGCATATAAAGTCACACCGCATATAAAGTCACACAGCATATAGTCACACAGCATATAAAGTCACACAGCATAGAAAGTCACACAGCATATAAAGTCACACAGCATATAAAGTCACACAGCATAGAAAGTCACACAGCATAGAAAGTCACACAGCATAGAAAGTCACACAGCATATAAAGTCATACAGCATATAAAGTCACACAGCATATATAGTCACACAGCATATATAGTCACACAGCATATAAAGTCACACCGCATATAAAGTCACACAGCATATATAGTCACACAGCATATAAAGTCATACAGCATATATAGTCACACAGCATATATATTCACACAGCATATATAGTCACACAGCATATATAGTCACACAGCATATATAGTCACACAGCATATAAAGTCACACCGCATATATAGTCACACAGCATATATAGTCACACAGCATATAAAGTCACACAGCATAGAAAGTCACACAGCATAGAAAGTCACACAGCATATAAAGTCACACAGCATAGAAAGTCACACAGCATAGAAAGTCACACAGCATATAAAGTCACACAGCATATAAAGTCACACAGCATGTATTTGTGTCACCAGGGGCCATCTACAACATCATCCGTGTGCCTCCGACCAAGGCGGCCCCCGAGGACACCCTGGAGGGAGCCACCGTCATCTGCGCCATCCCCTCCGTCAACAGGTCCAGACCCTCCTACTACCACAGCTTTGGTGAGCCGAGACTCATTACACTCCATACTAAAGCAGAGACTCATTACACTCCATACTAAAGCCTAGACTCATTACACTCCATACTAAAGCCTAGACTCATTACACTCCATACTAAAGACTCATTACACTCCATACTAAAGCCTAGCCTCATTACACTCCATACTAAAGCCTAGACTCATTACACTCCATACTAAAGCCTAGACTCATTACACTCCATACTAAAGACTCATTACACTCCATACTAAAGCCTAGACTCATTACACTCCATACTAAAGCCTAGACTCATTACACTCCATACTAAAGCCTAGCCTCATTACACTCCATACTAAAGAATAGACTCATTACACACCATACTAAAGCCTAGACCTCATTACACTCCATACTAAAGACTCATTACACTCCATACTAAAGCCTAGACTCATTACACTCCATACTAAAGCCTAGACTCATTACACTCCATACCAACTCCTCTCCCTCTCAAATGTTGTTTTATTTGTCACATAAAAAAGGTACATTACAGTGAAATGCTTGGTTCTGTATGAGCCTCCTAAGATTGTGCTTCATACCGTAAAAAAGAAAAGTTCAAAGAATAAAAACCAACACTATACAAAATATACAAAACTAAAATGTACAAAAAAAACGAGACGCAAAAATGAGGTAGAGAGGTAGTGCAAATCTTTTTAGGAATAAATGGATCAAATAAAGTGTTTAAAGTGAAAAGTGAGTGAAACGATAGCTCCTGTGTTCCAGCCATGAGAACTACAAAAAGTACCCAGAAATTATACTTAAGTGAAAGTATGGGTACAGTCTCAAAATCGTACTCAAGTAAAAGTCAGAGTATCTGGCTAAAAACACACTTGAGTAAAAGTAAAAAAGTTTCTACTTTTAAATGTACTTAAGTACTAAAAAGTAAAAGCTTTTTTTCTGACTTGTCTACTCTTCTGATAGCAGGTGTTTAATCAAAGATCCCAGCTTTCTAGTCTTGCACAAGGACCAATCAGCATGGGTATGGGCGGGTTCATTTTCCATTGATGGGGATTTGTTTTTAAATAAAGCGCGGCCGCAGGAATAATAACGTTAACGTTAGTTCGGCCAGAGAAACAAATATACTAATTAAAATAGTTGGACCTGCAAGATTTGTACTTTGTACTTTATAGGTCTGCATTTTAAATGTAAGGAGTAAAAAGTTCGTTTTTTTTCTCTGAAATGTAATTGAGTAAAAGTACAAGTATACAAACCTAATAATACTAGAGTAAAGTACAAATCCCCCAAAACAGTACTTAAGTATTGTAACAAAGTACAATTACTCAAGTACTTTACACCCCTGAGCTTATCTCCTCTGTGTTCCAGCCATGAGCGAGAACTATGTCGTGTTCATCGAGCAGCCCATCAAGATGGACACCTTCAAGATCGTGACGGGAAAGCTGCGGGGAAAGGGCATCAGCGACTGCGTCTACTGGGACCCCAAGCAAGACACTGTCTTCCACCTGGTCCACAAACAGACGGGGAAGGTGAGTGTCTGTCCCCTCCCGGAGCACACAGAGACATGTCCCCTTGTCAGACCCAGGTACAGTGGACAGAGTAAGCAGGGGTCAATACCAGTCCATGTGGCAAACAAATCTGGGGCGACAGTGGCTCAGGAGGTAGAGCAGTCGTCGAGGTTCCTGGTTCGATTCCCGCTCCTCCCGGGCAGCGTGTCGATGTGTCCTTGAGCAAGACACTTAACCCCTAATTGCTCCCGATGAGCAGGTTGGCACCCTGCATGGTTGCCTCCGCCGTCGGTGTGTGAATGTGTGAGTGAATGGGTAAAAATGTGAGTAACAAATTGTAAAGCGCTTTGGATAAAAGAGATATATTAAAAAAAAAGCAGCCATTTACCATTTACCATAAGGGGGCAGGCAGGAGGAGAAATCCAGAAATCCAACAGGGAGGATGAAACAAGATAGCAAACCGCTGGATAGCCAGGTAAGACACTTTTAGACAATCTGGCAGGGAGCGAGGGGAATGAACAGGTCTAAGTACTGAAGGGCTGATTAGCTGATGAGGGGCAGGTGTGTGTGAGTGTGACTGGAGCAGTATGTGATCAGCAGGTGATGCAGGAGAGAGAGTGTCCAGGTCTGAAATGACAGGAGAGTTAATATCAACAAACAAAGAACATATTAAAAAACTGACTGAAGTTGTGACTGACAACCCATTGCTTGACTCTGTGGGATCGGACTTGTTTGCCTCAGCTGTATCGTGCTATACGACTGTATGTATATGAGTGATCGTGCTATATGACTGTATGTATATGAGTGATCGTGCTATATGACTGTATGTATATGAATGATCGTGCTATACGACTGTATGTATATGAGTGATCGTGCTATATGACTGTATGTATATGAGTGATCGTGCTATATGACTATGTATATGAGTGATCGTGCTATATGACTGTATGTATATGAATAATCGTGCTATATGACTGTATGTATATGAATAATCGTGCTATATGACTGTATGTATATGAGTGATCGTGCTATATGACTGTATGTATATGAGTGATCGTGCTATATGACTGTAGGTATATGAATGATCGTGCTATATGACTGTATGTATATGAATGATCGTGCTATATGACTATGTATATGAATGATCGTGCTATATGACTATGTATATGAATGATCGTGCTATATGACTGTATGTATATGAATGATCGTGCTATATGACTGTATGTATATGAGTGATCGTGCTATATGACTGTATGTATATGAATAATCGTGCTATATGACTGTATGTATATGAATGATCGTGCTATATGACTGTATGTATATGAATAATCGTGCTATATGACTGTATGTATATGAGTGATCGTGCTATATGACTGTATGTATATGAGTGATCGTGCTATATGACTATGTATATGAATGATCGTGCTATATGACTATGTATATGAATGATCGTGCTATATGACTGTATGTATATGAATGATCGTGCTATATGACTGTATGTATATGAATAATCGTGCTATATGACTATGTATATGAATGATCGTGCTATCCGACTGTATCAATCAATCAATGTATGTGACTGATCACGGTCTGTGTGTCGTCCTGCAGCTGAGCGCGGTCCGGTACCTCGCCAAGCCGCTGTCCACCTTCCACCAGATCAACGCCTTTGAGCAGGACGGCTTCCTGGTCATGGATCTGTGTGCGTCAGACGACGGCAACGCCATCGAGAACTACACGGTGCAGAACCTGCGCAAGAACGGGGAAGCCCTGGACCAGGTCGGTCTGCCGCGGCTACCGGGCCACAACCAAACCAAACGGGCCCCTGGCTGCGTTCACAGTCAAAACTAGAATCTGAATAGGGATGTTCGATATTGGCTTTTTTACCGATATCCGATATACCGATATTGTCCAACTCTTTCCGATATCAACCGATACCGATATATGGTTTCCCCCCCAAAAAAACGGAATAATTTCAGGTAATTAACATTACATATCTCTTGTCGTGGAGTTAACACAACATTATGCATACTTTTGACATTAATAAAATAAGAATTTGTTCTTACTGCGGCTAAGTGGCGCAGTGGGCAAGGCGCTCGCCACTAGTGCAGGAGATGCTGGGTTCGAGCCCAGCTCTCGGCATTGCTGCCAGCTTGGCTGGTCGTTCATACTAACACAATTGGCAGTGTTAGGGGTGGGAAAGCTGGTGGGTGGGTCCTGGTCGTTATAAACAGCGACTCCTACAGTTCGGTCGGAGCGCCTGCTCAGCGAGGAAAAGGATCTAAGGGGGATAGTGTGATCCTTCCACACGTTACACCCTCTCAGTGAGAGTCCGCGCTGCCAGGTGAAAAGAAGCGGTTGATTGGCTACACATGTGTCGGAGGAAGCACGTGATAGCCTCCACTCTCCCAGACCGACTGTAGAGGGTAGGTGCGCAGCGACCAGGAAGGGGATTGGGAATTGGCATAACGACTAACATTGGGATGGGAGAAAAACGGAGGAAAAAGGAGGGGGGGAAAAAAGAAAAGAAATATATATATATTTGTTCTTACTTGCTTGCCTGGGTAAATAAAGGTTAAATAAATGTAAAAATATATATATATATAAATAAAAAAGATTTTTTTAAACCGATACAGATCATTTCCGATATTACATTTTAATGCCAATATCGGTAGGCCGATAATATCGGACATCCCTAGAATTAACACTTTTTGGCAAGTATAAGATCATATAAGATAAGATATTCCTTTAGTGATCCCCTTGGGGAGATTCAGGCCTCATAGCAGCATGGGGGGGGGGGGGGGGGGGGGGTACAGGTATGGGCAGGGTAATGGTAGAAAGACATAAATACAGGCGATAAAAATTATAGTACAGTAGAAAAGTATA
Source organism: Notolepis coatsorum (assembly GCF_963971535.1). Lineage (NCBI taxonomy): Eukaryota > Metazoa > Chordata > Actinopteri > Aulopiformes > Paralepididae > Notolepis > Notolepis coatsorum. The sequence continues at coordinate 90,751,459 of NC_140182.1, read as the reverse complement.
AATAGGCAGTGTAAACAACATAATTAACTCTGAATATACGCATCTGAGCAAGTAGGCAGGGTGATCAAAGGTGCAGACGAGGGTCTGTTTGCCCTATCAGTTATATTATACATTACAATAAATATGGTTACAATAAACTAGAATCTAAATATATACTATGAGTAAGTATACAGTATACACACACAGGTGCAGTATACACAAGGTATACCCTAACCGATATACGTCATATGTTATGGTATAGTATTATGTGGATACAGTGCACTGCAGTTTCATGCACATACTGTATGAGTGTTTATTTAACATTACATTATAAAAATGTAAAAAAATTTGAATGTTATTTACCGGAAAGGTGGCTTATAGCTGTGAGAGGGTTGGGGTTGAAAGGTGGCTTATAGCTGTGAGAGGGTTGGGGTTGAAAGGTGGCTTATAGCTGTGAGAGGGTTGGGGTTGAAAGGTGGCTTATAGCTGTGAGAGGGTTGGGGTTGAAAGGTGGCGTATTGCTGTGAGAGGGTTGGGGTTGAAAGCTGTGCTTTATCTTCATCAGGTTTATAACACCATGTGCAGAGTCTTCCCGAGACGCTTTGTCTTCCCTCTCAGTGTGGACGCTGACACACCATTGGGTCAGAATCTGAACACCCTGCCCAGCAGCTCAGCCACTGCTGTCCAGATCAGCAAGAATAAGGTATGAAGCCGTGACAATATGGATGTAATGTTTTTGCTACACATAGTATGGAATTTCCATCAAATCTAAAGTGACAGACCTCAATATTTACACTGCAGTAGATTATTTCATTACATTTCAAACCTTTATTTAAACTCGAAAGGCAACTGAGGTTTCCCTCATTTAGTCATGTCGAGTGTACATACAGAGTTAAGCAAAACATAGAGTTAAGCAAAACATACGGAGTTAAGCAAAACATACAGAGTTAAGCAAAAAACGGCAGCATATAAAATCATAACAATTGGACAAGTAAGGATAGCAATCAATTAAAACATGTACTACTTGATTGAAAAAGGTTGGAGATCAAGGTTTTAAACTCTGCAACAGAGGGGAGAATCTCAAGCTTTAAGGACCGCTGGAGTTCATTCCATGAGCTAGAGGGGCATCATAGCAACATGTAGATGCACCCTGTTCAGAGCAAACTGGACCTTAAGGACCAGCCAGTCACTAGAACGGGTTCCATAGGTTCCAACATTCCATTCCAATAATGATGTAGTATAAGGAGGTAGCTTACCAATAATGATGTAGTATAAGGAGGTAGCTTACCAATAATGATGTAGTATAAGGAGGTATCTTACCAATAATGATGTAGTATAAGGATGTAGCTTACCAATAATGATGTAGTATAAGGAAGTAGCTTACCAATAATGATGTAGTATAAGGAAGTAGCCAACACCGTACAGACATTCAAGACCTTGCTTAAAACCCACCTCTTCGCTCTGGATGATCACCGAGTTACTTTGCTGTTGTGTTGTGTGTCTGAGGTGTTCTTATGTCTGTCTGTCTGCCTGGTTCCATTTTCTTTGTCCTGTCCATTTATTCGTATTCTTTTTCCCCCCGTGCTGCGCCCCGGACCGATGTAAAAATTGGCTGGGGGGGCGCATTATAAATGCAAATATCATATCATATCATCAAATGGCAGGTAGATACTAGTGCTGTCAGGCGATACATTTTTTTTTCTAATTAATTATAGGATTTGTAATTAATTAATCACATTTTAATCGCATAACCATTTTAGGCCTGATATTCTATATTCTATAATCATATTTCAAATTGCATGTGTCCGGATGGCAGAATTCAGTACTGTATCTACAAAACCTTCTGTTTAATCATCTTCCATTTATTCATTTGCTTAGATTTTTCAGGTCTGGTCAATTTTAGCATAGTGCTATTCACAGTAAACAAATACAAAATTTAAAGAATGTAATTGATATTCTCATTTGGTTCATTACAATTTACTCAAGCCTAGTAACAGACACAGTATTTCTGACACTGGGAATACATTCCCTGAGATCCATAGATGTCCCTAGAATCAGATACCAAGAACATGCAAATGGACCATTAAAAAAAAAAAGTCTGTAAATGTTTATTCTACGTTCTTATGGAATGAATGAGATAAAAAAAAAAAAATTGAACAAAGAGAATTTAATTTTTTTAAATTTTGAGTTAATTTTCATAACGCGATCATTTGCTGTGTAATTAATTAATCTAATTAACGTGATAAACTGACAGACAGCCCTAGTAAATACATGTCCCGCCTCCCTCCTCTCCAGCTGTACTGTACCCTACATGTCTCCCGACTCCTCAGCTGTACTGTACCCTCCCCCCTCCTCAGCTGTACTGTACCCTCCCCCCTCCTCAGCTGTACTGTACCCTCTCCAGCTGTACTGTACCCTCCCCCCTCCTCAGCTGTACTGTACCCTCCCCCCTCTCCAGCTGTACTGTACCCTCCCCTCTCCTCAGCTGTACTGTACCCTCCCCTCTCCAGCTGTACTGTACCCTCCCGCCTCTCCAGCTGTACTGTACCCTCCCCCCTCAGCTGTACTGTACCCTCCCCAGCTGTACTGTACCCTCCTCAGCTGTACTGTACCCTCCTCAGCTGTACTGTACCCTCTCCACCTGTACTGTACCCTCCCCCCTCCTCAGCTGTACTGTACCCTCCCCAGCTGTACTGTACCCTCCCCCCTCCTCAGCTGTACTGTACCCTCCCCAGCTGTACTGTACCCACGAGGACCTGCACGGAGAGGAGCTCCACCAGTACGGCGGTCTGGAGTTCCCGCTCATCAACTACGCCAAGTACAACACCAGGCCGTACCGCTTCTTCTATGGCTGCGGCTTCAGGCACCTGGTGGGCGACACGCTCATCAAGATGGACCTGCAGGGCAAACGCATGAAGGTGGCGTCATCATCATCATCATAATAATTATATATTTGATTTGTAGGGCGCTTTTTTAATTGTGGAGCAAATCTCAAAGCGCTTGATTGATTGATAACTTTAGTAACCCTTTCACTGCCACACGACAGAAGGTTAACCCTTTACTATCACACAACCGACGGTCGAGGGTTAACCTTCTGTGTGTTGTCGCAGTGAAAGGGTTAATCGTTTTTGGTAGTGTGGCAGTGAAAGGGTTAACAGATTGCAGAATGGGTACAGTACAGTGCGGCTCAATTGTTAAGGGGATGCAGACCAGAGAAAGACGTTCGTCTTGTTTACATCAGGGTGCCCCGTTTTCAACAGCTACAGCGTAAAAGAACATATAAAAGCTAACAAGAGAGTAAAAAAAGAATATAAAATGAGCAAGACTAAAACTAGTAAGGAGTGTAAAAAGAACACTAAAACTAGTAAAAGACAAAAAAAAACATCAAATAAGAAGGGCTAAAACTGGTAGAAGAACATCAAATGTGTGGAGCTAAAACTAGATCAACAAAAGGCTCTATTAAAAAGATGAGTTTTGAGGCCCTTTTTAAAAGCATCCACAGTCTGTGGTCAGGGAGCACGTTCCACAGACTGGGAGCGGAGGAGCAGAAAGCCCCATCTCACATGGTGCAGAGTTTGGTCCTCGGGCGCTGGAGGAGGTTTGCCTGGCCGGAGCGGAGATGTTGTGAGGAGGAGTGAGGGGTGATGAGGGGTAGAGGGGGGGCGTTTCCGTGGAGGCACTGGTGAGTGAGCAGGGAGACTTTGAACTCGATCCTGAGTGAGACAGGGAGCCAGTGAAGGGACTTGAGGATGGGTGTGATATGGTGGTATTTCCGCACTCCCATCAGGATCCTAGCAGCGCTATTCTGGATGCATTCTGGCTTCAGTTATTCATGTTCCACAAACATATTTCTTTATTTGATTTATTAGACGATTGTAACAAATACACGTCAAGGATAAAACACAATAAAGTCAGAGACTTGTTTCCATTGTGGTCCTTGGTCTGGCACAAACACGACACACAGTATCGCAAAGAACAGACGTAGGTATGCCGTGGAAATCAGCTAAAGAACTAAACAATTTTCATTGCATACATTTAATTAATATAGCTACCCGAGATAAAATACAATATGCTATACTACACAAACATAGGGTCTTCTCTTTTTTGTGTTTAAATGTGACAATATTGTAGATGAGTTATTATTGAGCAACTCCATTATAGCACTTAGGGGATAAGTGCCTTGCTTGAGGGCACTTCTGCTGTAGTTGAGAGAAAGGAAGCATTGGCCGTTTTCAATTTCACACGGTGGCCCTTTTGCTCTTGCTCGGGTTGGGATTCCTCAGGTGGGAACAGGGCGGAAAGGAATACCAACCTGCACATGACATTAAAGGGCAAAATGGCCACCATGTGAATATGGTCAATTACCTGTTCATGTCCCTCTTCTGGACCTCTCTAAAGGAATGAATTAACACAAGAACAGAGTAAAAAAAAAAGAATGAGAAACAGTAGAGAAGCCAAATGTATGACATCAATATATAAGAATGTGGTCTTTTATCTCTGTTTAAAAGGTGTGGGATCAGCCTGGATTCTATCCCTCAGAGCCCGTGTTTGTAGCCTCCCCGAACGCCACGGAGGAGGACGATGGTGTCGTGATGTCTGTGGTCGTCACTCCAAATAAGGTCAGCGATGTTTTCCTTAACCCTTTCACTACCACACTACAGGTTAACCGTGTAGTAGTGTGTGGTAGTGAAAGGGTTAACCATCTGTAGTGTGGTAGTGAAAGGGTTAACCATCTGTAGTGTGGTAGTGAAAGGGTTAACCTTCCGTAGTGTGGCTGTGAAAGGGTTAACCTGCTGTAGTGTGGTTGTGAAAGGGTTAACCCTTTGTCTTGTGGCAGTGAAAGGGTTAACCTTCTGTATTATCACTGTGAAAGGGTTAAACTGCATAATGCACCGACCTAGTGCTTAACCAGTAGTTTATGTATACACAGCAGTATGTCATGTACAGTATATTGGAATTGTACATGTTAAGATTGAAATTATGATTTATTTGAGTACTGATGACAGGGTTCCCACAGACATTGCAAAATGAAATTCAAGGACTTTCACATACTTTTCCAAGCACTGTTTTTCATTTTAAAAGAGCATTTTTAAAGGATACAATCGACAATTAGTTACACTTTAGATAAAAAAAACTACATTTCTTGATTCAGAACAATTTTATCATGGATGAACAACACTTTCAATGGTTGATTTGGATTTCAAGGACCTTTTAAGCACCTTGTTAAAATATTAGCTGTTTTTCAGGGAATTCCAGGCCTTGACTTTTTTTGGGTAAAAAATGCACTGTTCCACCCCTTAGGGTCGGTACCGACCCCAAAATGACGACATGGACATGAATCAATATTTTTTAGAGTGTTGCATATTTTTTGCGATTTGTTTTTATCAAACGTTTTCAAGTATTAACATCACTAACATGTAGAATGTATATTATCATCAATACGTTAGTTTAGCAATAGTTAAAAAGCCATTAGATAGTTAAGTGTTCGATTTTCGATCGTCTATCCAAGCCGGAAACGGAAATGGACATTTTTAACCATGGGAATTGTAGTCTTTTTGCGGACATTTTGTAGAGGACATGCATAGCTGTCGACCAGCGTTGGAATTTTTCCGAACTACACTTCCTGTCACATACTGTGGGGGTTCAAAGTTCAGCGTTCTGAATGAATCATATCAATAACTGTTATGATTCGCGATAATAAGCCACAAAAGGTAAAGTTTGACAAATATTGAAACGCAGTTAGTTTCTCTTCCCTATTGTTAGCATGTAGGAACAATTAGATCTGAAATTCGTTTCAAAACGGTTGCACTGTGGGGAAAATAAAAAAATACACTAGATTACAGTAGGCATTTGAAAGATAATATATGTATATATATATAAATGTGCAAATTGGCTATAATAAGGTAATGTATAAGCATCTATTCTATAATAATATTTCAAAAAGCATTGGTCCGGATGGGAGAATTCAGTACTGTATCTACAGAACCTTCTGTTTTATCATCTTCCCTTTATTAATTTCCTTAGATATTTTGTACACATGATCTCAAGAGGGTACTGAACGAGATCAGTGGCAGTTTCTTAAGTTTGGTCATTATTATCATGGTGTTATTCACTGTCAAAGATGCAAAGAAAAATCATAATTCATATTCTCCTTTGTTTCATCACAATTTAAGCAAGCCTAGTAATAGACACAATATTTCTGACACTGTGAATACATTCCCTGAGGTCCATAGACGTCCCTAGATACCAAGAATATGCAAATAGCCCTTGTAGAAATGGAGCAATATTCCATTTACCTAGGTATATATTTTATGCAGATTTTCACATCGTGTGGAACAGGTTAAGCACTTCAAGGACCTTGTGCGAACCCTGTGCTGAATCCTGAGTGTTCTGTCCTCTTCCTCCTTCAGGACAAGGGTACCTTCCTCCTGGTGCTGGACGCCCGGACGTTCGAGGAGCTGGGCCGGGCGGAGGTGCCCGTGAACATCCCCTATGGGTTCCACGGGACCTTCAACGCCACCGCGCCGTAGATGATGAAGAGAAGAGCGGCCTTCTGGGGGAAACACACTGATGTAACCGCTGACCTGGCGCTTAACCCTTTCACTGCCACACGACAGAAGGTTAACCCTTTACTATCACACAACCGACGGTCGCTGTCGTGTGGCAGTGAAAGGGTTAACCCTCTGTGTATTGTCGCAGTGAAAGGGTTAAATATTCAGTACAATCTAAATCCGGGTTTTCTTTCCCATCTTGTTGCATTTTTAACAGAGGGTATGTTGACATGGAATTATCCAAAATGTTAGAACTGTTGTTAAAATGATGACTAAAAAACCCTTTGATGTCTATGCCCCCCATGGATAACGACACAATCAAGCCATTTCAGATATACAATCTACTTCCTTTTAAATAATATACACAGGTTACCCTGATTGGCCCATTAATCAGTCAGTCTGTCAGTAGTTGTGTGAGGGATATCGGCTAGTTATCCCACAAGCTATTTAGTTAATTTTAGTGGCTCAAAAACATCCACAGCAACTGTGAACATGTATATTTATCACCTGCTAGCAGTTAGCCAATGTTAATCTCCCATGGCAACCAATAATACTTGGCTCATGAATTTGTTTACATTTGAATGCTTCATGAATTAAGACACAAGCTTGACATCTCCTCTCAATGAACAGAAAGCCACACCGCCTCAACACACCGAGGGCTGGCTGTGCTCAGAGACGGTGCTCTAAGTTAAGGGATGATACACAGCGAGGTGTGCGGTTATCGAAAAATAATGCACGATACAGGGCAGGGATAATTCCCCCACGAGGTAAAGCAGTTATGACAAATCAAATGATACATCTGAAGCTGAAATGTATGACTGAATATGAATTAAAACATCTTTGTACAGGATCTTTTAGATATGTTAGAAAATATATACATGTTTTGATAGGACCTTTACTCACCTACCTCTTGATACTTTACATTTAAGTAATTTAGCTGAACGCTTTTATCCAAAGCGACTTACAGGTTCTGTACGACAAGTCAGCAGGAAGGGTACAACTCGTTAAGCTGCGCAGTGTTGAAACTTGGGTGCGTAGAGACATATTAGCATAGTAGGTACTAGGTAGTAATATAGGCACGGAAGATTATTTAGTGGCAAAGTGCATGATAGTAGAAGACGGTATGAAGGTTAGTTGTTTCTTTTCTTCATTTTATATGTTTTATTTTATATTTGAATGGCCCGTGTTGTTTGTGCCAACGTCTGGCCAGACTCTAAATGGACCGAGACAGAATCATGTCTTAAAACCTTTAGACTAGAAGAGCGAACATCAACATGTGGACGTTTTGCTTTGCTCCATTCAGCTGTTGAAATAAATTATATAACAATGACTTATTATATTAAGTAATTATATAATAATACCAAACTATGGAGATGCTTCAACTGAGGTAGAAGGTTGCATGAAAACTTGTTTGTACATAAAATATTTGTTATTGACTTTGTTTGCACAATTGTGAATATCGAAATGCATACAATATGTCAAATAAACATGCTTTGTGAACTTTAATTGAATTTCTTTATTTTGTACTTTTTTTTAAATACAACCTACAGTAGTATTCATGGAACCTTATGAGCTAACAAACACAAGGCATACATGGAATCTGAAACTTCATGACAGCACTGTGTAGAGAAAATAGTATTCTATTCAATATACAGAAGGCTGAGACCACTTATCGATAACTGCGTGTGTAAAAAATTATATATATACATTTTTTTATACTTTATACTATACTAAAATACCAAGTTTTAGTTAAAACATCCCCCATTTCATGTCAATTCAGTTTAATTGCAACTCTGCACTGTGCATTCAACATGCATCACTCCTCCATCACATCCAGAGACCACCGACTGTAACATGGGGAGGATCACTGTGGTCGTTTGGAACGGGGAAATCTGTAACACTAAAGATGGTGGCAACGACAAAGAATTGCTGCAAAATAAACATAAATTAGTTGTTTAATACAAAAATATATATAAATATATTACAAATAATAATGATAAAAAATATCGATATTTATCGATAATTTTGGCCCGATTTATCGATTCTTCCAAATGGCACATCGTCTCAGCCTTATACAGAAGTGCCAAAAACAGCGAACATCAACAGTTGAATTCCACTCTTGTTGAACTGAGAACAGAGAACTTGTTGAACACACACAGGAGACCCACAAGGCACGAGGAAGACCCGGCCACAACCGCCTGGAGAAGAGTCACAGAGCAGAGGGGGAGGTGGAAGGGCTGTCATGGCAACAACTGGATCGGAGGGGATGGAAGGGCCCATTATTATCAAGAATCTAAAGACCTAAGTTGTTGAACTGTCAAGACATATATTCTGATATACAATATCACGAGCATCAATGTGAATAACATACACTGTAAATATTTTATTTTTTTTACGGGACATTCACAGTATTATTTTACAGATTACTTTTGTTTTTCTACTTTAACACTTTGACTGCCCAAGGTTAATTCATTATTAGTCCCTTGAATGCCCAGGGCCACTTCAATGTTAACGTTAATATCGCCTAATCTATGTTTTAATTTATGGCTATGTGTCTAATCTCCCTGTCGCTTATCAAAGACTCGTTTTTCAGTCAACATTGTTTTTTGTTTTTTATCGCTTCATTTCCGTGTTCTACCATTCTGAAAAGCACTCGGTTTCACTGAAAAAAGAAGAGATTCCCTGATAATCGCCTTTTCCTGGAATATTCTAGAACGTTGTCATTTGTCTGCCTATTTATGAATCGTTTTCAAATAAACGCTAGATAATCGATAGTATATGTGTGCGCACGCACGCTCGTGCCGCGCGCTGATAATCGCTGCTCTTATTTCCTGATCGATTTTACAGTCAAAACAGCCATATCACATATAGGTGAAACGCTTGTATATCCGTGAAAACGAGTCTGATTATCCTAAGACTGATAACATAGATTCCTTACCTGAGATCAGATGGTATCCAAATGGATTATTCCAATTCCTGATCGCCATTCGAAAAAATCGATCATTGTATTGATCCACCGTGTATACAGTAGAACACATAATCCCCGCTGCTCTTCAGGTTCCGGAGTGATGCCGGTCGATGCCGGCTGCGTGAGTGAGACGTAAAATGTGGAGTCAGGATTTCTTTCTCCCATTCACTTTCATTGAGTCCAATCCAAAAGGGTGATTTACCATCTGGGAGACGATAGGGGGTGCTTTTTTCCACATCTGAGCGCCGGGGGTGCCTGGATCTCCAACGATAGACTCGCTTGATGCAATATGATTTCAGATTGCTAATAAAAAAGAAAAAAAAAAAAAAAAAAAAATTCTCGTGAGTGGGCATTCAACCCGCCGGGGGTAAACACGAGAAAACTCGTCCGTGGCATTCAGAGTGTTAAGTGTAAATACCATAAAAATACAGTAAATAACCTTTGATACAAATATTAACCATTAAAAAAGGTTGTAATCTGTAAATTGATTTTATAAGAGATTATCTTTTTTTTACAGGATTATTCCATTGTTTAATTGTCTTGAATGTTAAATTACATGTAAAACACCTAGAATATACATCATTTTACTGTATGTGAAAATAAGGCAACTTTCTGTTTTTTGCTGTTAAACTTTAAATATAATGTTAAATAATGTTAAGAAATAAAATAATATAATTAAAAACAGTAAAAACCTTTAGTTATTCTACAGGTAATTCTTTTTAAATACATGTATTTGCTTAATTGTGTTGAATGTTAAATTACATTGAATTGTATGTAAAAACTAAAAACACATAAGATACTCATCATTTTACTGTATGTGAAAATAAGGCAACTTTCAGTATTTAAAAAATTATGATAAAACACCTTCAATAAAGTGACATAACTTAAAGTTCAGCAGTGAAACATTGTTATTTCACAGGTTTTTCCTAAATTATTATGACCAAACTCCTTCAATAAAGTGACCGAACTTAAAGTTCAGCAGTGAAACACTGTTATTGCACAGGTTTTTCCTAAATTATTATGACCAAACTCCTTCAATAAAGTGACAGAACTTAGTTTAGCAGTGAAACACTGTTATTCTACAGGTTTTTCCAAAATTATTACGATGAAACACCTTCAATTAAGTGACAGAACTTAAAGTTCAGCAGTGAAACGCTGTTATTTCACAAGTTTTTCCAAAATTATTACGATGAAACACCTTCAATTAAGTGACAGAACTTCGTTCAGCAGTGAAACGCTGCTATTTGGCAGGTTTTTCCAAAATGATTACAACCAAACTCCTTCAATTAAGTGACAGAACTCAAAGTTCAGCAGTGAAAGAAATGTATACAGATATTTGCTATATATTCTCTGTATTTTTACAGCCCAACTGCTGTATAAAAATTCAAAATTACATTCAAATGACCTATTATTTGAAATCCCTTTAAAAGTATCTGGACAAGAAATGTTTCTTTTTTAAATGTCAATGCACATTAGGGAAAATTAATGATGTTCAAATAAAATCCCAAATTCTAATCTATCAAATGGTTTTCATTTCATGTTTCATTCTGCTCCAGAGGCTGATATAAAAGGTTTTATGAACCCTTTCTCTGCCATGCTTATATGTACATCCTTATACCATCCTCTGCCAGCTCTATTTGTCTATGGAGAAGTTCCCCTTCTTTGCAGGGCTATAACTCTTTTAATTGTATTGCTAAATTGACATTACTATGGCCCATTCAACGTCAATTATCTATCGTTTAGGATGTAGCAACGTTCTACTTTTTCATTCACATATTCATACTAAAATACGGTCTAAAGTATAAATATGTTTTTATCGTTTTCTGCAGCATTCTGCAGAACGTGATTTATAGCCCTAAATGCATTATATTGATGATCAAATACAGTTTGATAGCGATCGGCGCCAGATAAAGTTTCAAATGTACGTGCTTCTAGAAGTTACTACTCATCATCTGATGTTGACCGGATGGGGGGGGGGGGGGGGGGGGGTCGTTTATAATTCCGTGGCCAACGTTAGATGATTCATGTAGTGTGGGTGATATGATCATCAGTTTGTATCGAACACGGTAATAATAAACGCTGAAACTTACCCCAGTCTCCTCGGGCCGTTGGGCGATGAGCGTGGAGCAAAAATATTGCTATTATGGGATGTTGAAATATGCGATCCATTTCTAGGTTGTATAATAGTATATACGTCCAAATCATGTTGTTTATCGAGTTATTGGCAACGGATCGCTATCCATTGTGTCGAGCTCGAGTCCCGCTGCTCATTTCCTGTTTGGGCGATCCGCCGATCGGCCACCAGATGGCGCTCTTGAACCGTTGGAGAGTTGAGAGGAGATCAACAGGGGATCTCAAGACTCCGCGGGTGAAATATGATTGCCATCACAGATTTTTGAAATATTGATCTCAATGACGTGTTACGGCGTCATTGGCAGATTACGCATGGCGGAGATTGACGTGTTTACTCGTCCTTGGCGATTAAAGGGTTAACATTGACAATTCTGAAAATCTTTCCAAAAAACCCTATAGATTTTAATAGGAGTTTTTAGCAGGCGTTTTATTTCTAAATGGTTTAAGTATTCATTTTGCATGGTCTCAGCTGCACTCCAGTTCAACAACCCACAAGCAAGCACTCTTCTCAGTATATTTGGAGTTCATACATACAGTTGATATACCTTGTAAAAGTCAGTACAGTTAATGTGTCAAAAGTAGAAATAAACATGTAAAAGCTCTATTCTCCAATGTGGATGATAATCTGCCGATGGTGAAAAGGAAACGACTATATATAGCATAATATTGTATAGTGCTGAGAGATGAGTCGGAGGTGGTGTCTCGAAGGAGAACGGTATTTATTAGCACAACATTTTATATGGAAAGCACAACATTTATATGGAATGTCACTGTAAACGTCCGTGCGGAACCAAAGTTCTCAACCATAATATACTATAATGCACTGTAAACCCGAATAAGTTTCCAGAACTTAAAAAAATTGAGGCCATCCCATGCCTCAATTTTTTTAAGTTGATAAACTCAAATGTTTTCAGTTGGCTAAGACTTACAATTCTCAGTTAAGGCAACTCAAATATGGTCTGTTACTGTGACTTAAGGTTCTCAGTTAAGTCAAATCAAATATGGTCAGTTACTCTGACTTACAGTTCTCAAGTGGAGTCAACTCAAATATGTTCAGTTACTGTGACTTACAGTTCTCAGTTAAGGCAATTCAAATATATTCAGTTACTGTGACTTAAGGTTCTCAAGTGGTGTCAACTCAAATATGTTCAGTTACTGTGACTTACAGTTCTCAGTTAAGGCAATTCAAATATATTCAGTTACTGTGACTTAAGGTTCTCAAGTGGTGTCAACTCAAATATGTGCAGTTACTGTGACTTACAGTTCTCAGTTAAGGCAATTCAAATATATTCAGTTACTGTGACTTAGGGTTCTCAAGTGGTGTCAACTCAAATATGTTCAGTTACTGTGACTTACAGTTCTCAGTTAAGGCAATTCAAATATATTCAGTTACTGTGACTTAAGGTTCTCAAGTGGTGTCAACTCAAATATGTTCAGTTACTGTGACTTACAGTTCTCAGTTAAGGCAGTTCAAATATGTTCAGTTACTGTGACTTAAGGTTCTCAAGTGGTGTCAACTCAAATATGTTCAGTTACTGTGACTTACAGTTCTCAGTTAAGGCAATGCAAATATATTCAGTTACTGTGACTTAAGGTTCTCAAGTAGTGTCAACTCAAATATGTTCAGTTACTGTGACTCACAGTTCTCAGTTAAGGCAGTTCAAATATGTTCAGTTACTGTGACTTAAGGTTCTCAAGTGGTGTCAACTCAAATATGTTCAGTTACTGTGACTTACAGTTCTCAGTTAAGGCAGTTCAAATATGTTCAGTTACTGTGACTTAAGGTTCTCAAGTGGAGGCAACTCAAATATGTTCAGTTACTGTGACTTAAGGTTCAACCTTAAATCCATGTGATTAAGTTAACAGAACTCAACGACATTGAGGCCATCCCATGCCTCATTTCTTTTAAGTTAATCAACTCAAATTTTTAAGTTAATCAACTCAAATATTTGCAGTTACTATAACTTAAGGTTCAGTTTTAAAATCCATGTGAAAAAGTTAACAGAAAAATAACTACACAAGCACATTATATCAACTTCAAACAACTCTTTTATTTTTTTCTATTCAAAGAGTATAAAAGAGTATACATATATAATCTGTATGTTAGCAATGTACAATAACACTGTAAACACCGTACACTGTTTTTGGACTATATATGTTAACAATACCGACCAGGTATTAGTGCCTTGCAAAGTGCAGATATGAAGTTTTCCCCTTTTTTTTATGCATTTAGGAGGTTTTGTTCTTCATCGAAACTATTTATCTTACAAAAACATTGTGTTACAACTTCAAACTCTTTATATTTATTTCTATTCAAAGAGTATACATCTATTTATCTTACAAAAACATTGTGTTGCCCTCTACAACATTATGGCAATGTTAAAATTGAAAATATATATATATAGAAAATATATATAGAAAATAAATACATGCATGTTATAACATGTACATACAATGTAATGTATATTACACATTTAATCCCTCTGGTCACAATAGTGTAATAATGTTTGTTATAAGGCTCTGAAAATGTTACTGAATGATGTATCAATGTATTTCCAGCAAATGTTGAAATAATAAAGGGTCTCAATATGTGCAGTGCACATGACCAGAGCCGTTTACATCCTGGCTGAATTACTCAAATTTGTATAGTGTGGTCATAGAATGAGCAAACATGTTGACGGCAACTATTGTGACCGTTGGGATAACACAGTGTATCTATGTACAGTACAGAATAAAATGTATAGATTATCTGAAAATTGTCAATCCGCTTGGCACATGTAAAATTCACAAACGTTGTGCTGTATATTGGGTCCTGCCAATGTGGAACCAAAATACCAACCCACATTACATGCTATACAGCTGGCAATACTGTTAATAGTGCACATACCTACATATGGAAATGCAGCTGCATGTATTTGCTCCATGATGTATCATGGAACAAGATGGTGTTTTCATTGAAAGAGTTAGTCAGAATGTCAGAGGCACCATCCGTCATTTAGAGCAGGCTATGTTTGCAGAATGATAACTAGAACACTACAGTACTCTGTACTAAGAACACTATACAGTACACTAACTATACTGCCCTGTCAAGGCAGACCGCAGTAACTTCCAAACAGTGAAACTGAGAAAAATGGCTTTAAAGTTTTTTGACTTGCCATCCAAAATGTGTTATAGGTAGATAGATGATAGTACCCAGATTTAACATGTATTAATGAAGTAATCTTTAGGCATACAAAAATATGACGTAGTTATTTTAATTAACCCCAAAAAAGCAGATACTGCACTCTGCTGCACGATTTCCTTAAATAATTATACAGGTAATGTACAGGCAAAGTGCAGTAACTTCAAATGCAATGTTGTTTTCCCTCCAGCTTTCATAACTTCACCTAGCCATTTTATTTGGATCATCATCATTCCAATATATTCAGGTATTAAATTTCATTTTCAAAATGGCTAGGTTAAGTTATGAAAGCTGGAGGGAAAACAACATTGTATTTGAAGTTACTGCACTTTGCCTGTACATTACCTGTATAATTATTTAAGGAAATCGTGCAGCAGAGTGCAATATCTGCTTTTTTGGGGTTAATTAAAATAATTATGTCATATTTTTGTATGCCTAAAGATTACTTCATTAATACATGTTAAATCTGGGTACTATCATCTATTTACCTATAACACATTTTGGATGGCAAGTCAAAACACTTTAAAGCCATTTTTCACTGTTTGGAAGTTACTGCGGTCTGCCTGGGTTTTGAGTGTGATTTTGTAGTTACTGCAGTTTTTAAAACCCCATATCTCCAAAACTGAGCGACATTAACATCTGAAACTTGGTCACAAGATAAAACATTTATTGACAAGGTCAATTTCACTCATAACAAAATTTTTACTTTTTTCAAGTTACTGCGGTTAGCCCTTGACAGGGCAGTATACTACTGCCTACAAGGTCTCAAGGATACAGTCCCACTCTCAGCATACAAGATCGATGGTCTGCTGCTGCTGACTCCCAAGCGATTCATTCAAGTGAAACGGAACTGAGTCCAGCTAATGGTGAATAGTTATTTTATTAATCAATTATTGTGTCTTTATTCACTCTAGTTGTGTAATTGACCAGTTCATATTCTGTATAAGTTCATATTCTGTATATGTTAATAATAACGCTTCTGTGTTGCGTTTATGGCTCCTGGTATATCGCCTTGTACTCTGTACTGAGAACACTAACTCTACCACTGCCTACAAGCAATGGAAGCAGTCAGAGCAGAGTGGCATTTATGCCCATTGCCTCCTATTGTTCCTCGAGAAACAAACGTTTGGGACTTGGATGTTGCCTTTGAGATTCTGATAAACTCTTTCAACTCTAAAACTTACTTGGATGAAATTACAATAATGCCAGCTATAGACGGTTAAGAAAATTCGAACTGTAAAACTCTCAAATGTAAACATATTACATAAAAAATAAAGAACAAGGTACATTGAGTAGTTTGGACCTATTGGCTGAACATCTGCAAAGTAGTACAGCAACTTTTGAAGGTATTATTTTGACATGACAAGACATTTCAGATGAGTTTCTATAGACACACTTTTGAGGTGTTGGTAAGTGCTTTGGGGTAGTGCATAGATTAGTCCAAACATTACAGGAAGGAATCACCAAATCTGGGGAAGCTGATCATGATATGACTTTCAATGACAATAGAGATTGTCACAGGCTGGTAGTGAACTGGACTTGTGTCATGATCACTGATTACAGTAAGGAATAGAAACTCATCTGAAAGAAGGATGTGGGGTGAGGTATTCCTTTCCTTGTCATGTCAAAATAATACCTTCAAAAGTTTAATGCAAGAGCGGTCAGGTGACGTAGCGGAGATTGCATTCGTCACCAACGCTGGAGACACTGGATTCGCGTGTTCGAATCCAACTCCCTGCGTTGTCACCAGCTTGGCTGGCCGTTCACACTAATACAATTCGGCAGTATTAGGGGGTGGGGAAGCTGGCGGGTGGGAATCTGGCGTTGTGGACAGCGACGCCTACAGGTCAGGTCTCGGCGCTTGCTAAGCGGGGCAGGACTTGGTGGAGATAGCGTGCCCTCCCACGTGTTACACTTCACCAATGAGAGCCCTCGCTGCCAAGTGAAAAGACGTCACTGGCTGTCGGCGCATGTCTCGGGGGAAGCGTGCGATCGACTCGGGACGCCCTTATACCGACTCGTAGGAGAACATGCATACAGCACCAGGTAGGGGAGGGGGGGGGGGGGGGGGGGATTGGCACAACGACTAATTGGGACGGGGAGAAAATCCATTGAAAAATCAGAAGAAAAAAAAATTATTGCATCATCAAGTCATTCTTGAGAGTCTGCAACCTGGGCGACAGTTTACCAGCTTCTAGACCTAGTAAAATCTTCTGAATGAATTCAAAAGTGTTGGTAAGTCCCTTGGGGTAGCTGAGGTGTAGTGCATAGATTAGTCCAAACATTACCAGGAAGGAATCACCAAATCTGGGGAGGCTGATCATGATGTGACTTTCAATGACAACAGAGATTGTCACAGGCTGGTAGTGAACTGGACTTGTGTCATGGTCGTCACTGATGAAAGTAAGGAGGGCCACTGCAACACCCTGAAGCTCTGGCTCATCAGACGTGTCCTGAAGGAATGAAAGTGACATAATAATCACAAATAAATCCATGGTTTCTACAAAGTGCAGCACAACGCTAAGTATATGGAGTTGTGTTTGTAAGTTGTTTATATTTTAGTTAGAAAATTTATTTTGGTGAGAAGGTTATTTTTATTTAACCAGGTTAGTCCCGTCGAGATCAAATATCTCTTTCACAAGGGAGACCTGGAAGGAAGGAAGACTGATACTTAGCATTTTGATTAACTGTTCACTTAATATACAGTTGTACTGTAAATTATTTTTACTCGGACTCACTGTGCAGGTTTTGAAAAATCCAGCGACTTCCTCATGCAGATACACAGGCAGGGCATGGAGAACAGTGGTACGCCTGGTGTGAACATCATGGATTTCCTATTAAGATGTAAGATTAAGAAGAAGAAAAATAATTGTATTATATGGAAATGTTTACTGAACAAAGCGGATTTTAAACAGTCCAATCAGATATGTCCACAAATAACATGTTCACATCTTTAATGCAATCAGAAAAATGGCAAACACAATGGTGGACTAATTGTAAAATTCAAATGCTCATTTGAATCATTGAACCTGTTCAATGTTACAGAGGTTCGACCTATGACATGTATAATAATCTATTCACCTGTTCATCGTGGATTTTTAAAATGTGAGCCAAAGCATCTGCTGTGTTCCCAGTTTTGGACGCCTTCTGTCTGAATAACGTCATCAGTCGAGGAAGATGGCGGTCAAGCTCAGCGTAGAATGTGTTGGGCAGGTTCTGGTTGGTAATCAGCTGGAACTCTGCATACACCTATATTTAAAAACAGCAGGACAATATAGTATATCAACATCAATTAGTCACTTCAACTTGGTGGATCTCTTACTTTGTTTGGTTTGGGCTTCAGAGCATGACGGCGGGATTTCTGGTCAACCATGTCATTACATGCTTTGCGGAATCGGTCGCTGATGACTAGCTCGCGGGGGCGCACAGAACACACGCAGATGCGCCGCTAGAGTATATAAACCAGGCTTAAGAATCACAAGTTTCACTTTAAAACACACAGAATGTGCCAAATGTTAACACAGGAAAGAGAGAGCTGATCTATATTACCTCAGACTCCATTTTGAGAGCAGGCCAGAGGTCCATGAGCTCTTTCACTGGTGGTCTGGACTTTACTATGGTCTGTCGGCGCAGGGCAAATGTGGTCTGCATCAGCTTTCTAATGAGGGGCAGGTTCTTCTCAGTCTTCTTGACTTCTTCAGCAATTGTCTGCCTCAACTGCTCAAGCCTCAAGGAATCCTCTCCTTGGGGATAGTTGGGTAGGAAGTTTACTTCTGCTCGCTTGGGTCTTTTAATGTTGGAATGTGAAGGTTCGCCATCAGGATTGCTTCTACCTCTTTTTCCAGCATTTACAGTGACCTCCTCACATCCTGCCCGTCTCAGCTTGTTCCTGAAATTGCCCATCTTGAATTTGATGCTGTTCTTCCATCCATTGCAGCCGGTCTCAGATCCTGCTTCCTTCAAGCAGGGATGTTTGGCGACAAGAGCCGCAGAAGCCACTGCTATCTCTTTATCATTTGGATAAGCCTTGAAAGCATACATTGTAGATGCAAGCTTTTCTAAGATGTCGTGCTTTAGGTCTCTTGTCAACTTAAGGTGTCTCTTGTTCTTCTCAAATTCGTTGTTTCCGTCTCTAAGTTTCAGCTCAACATCGAATGCAAATGTAGGAACTGGAAAAGGACCTGGAGGCCATCTGCTTAGACGTTCTGGAGATGATATATCTGAAAGTATATCAGTAGATGCGAGAGAGCTGGAGTCGAGCGAAAGTGAAATGTGCACAACAGCTTTTTGTGGCAATTCCGTAATGTCATCAAGGGAAGTAAGTTTCCCATCAAAGTCTGGATCTTCATACAGCAAACTGAAGTCAAGGTCTATTTCCAACTGTTCTTTTATAATCGTGATCAGTGCATCAACAGAGGCGGGTCGTGAACTGAGTTTTAATTTTCTAGCCCGGTCTGGCTCAACAACACGAAGGATCATGGGTTGTGGGGAGGCAGCTGCCATTGTGCTATGGAAACTTGAATGAATCGCTTGGGAGTCAGCAGCAGCAGCAGCAGACCATCGATCTTGTATGCTGAGAGTGGGACTGTTTCGTTGTGACCAGACTGCAGGTAGATGGACAGATGTGGTTGTGTGGTTGACAGCTCATAGGACCTAAGATGTTCTATATACCAGGAGTCATAGTCTCGACACAGAAAAGAAACCTCGTTATTCACAAGGTAGATCTGTTCTATTTGGCTAAATGTAGACAGTCCACCACTGACTCTGACGGAGAGAAACATTCCACAGACATAGTCTGTGCCATCAATGGTTACCTTTGATGTCTGGTAGATTGTGTCACTAACTGTGTGTCCTCTAATGTGTACCTGAGCTACTGCTGGTAGAGATGAAACCAGAACAGAGTCAACCCTGGATGCCTGGGTTTTTGGCTTGAAATATGATGGTGAAGCAAGATGATATGCCATCATGTGTTGGTGTCTGATTGCCATCGTCTTCAAGATATTTTTGAAGTTTTGAGTGTCATGCACCACTCTTTTGAAAAAGCGGTGCTTGGCCTCAAATCGCATGGTCCAAACATGCAGCAGGGGTCCAAAGCACTTAACTAGAGCGGGATAATGCTCCACATAGTGATGTTTAGGACGGAGTTTAACTGCAGGGAAAACCTCTAATAGTACCTGTCTATGATCACTGATTTTGCACTGAAAATAGTCTAAGGTTTCATCAGTATATGATGGGCACAATGCTAACTCTAGCACCTCTTTCAGCTCCATCAAAACTGCCCATGCTGCATCACCCACTGGTACTACACTGCCTACAAGTAATGGAAGCAGTCGGAGCAGAGTGGCATTTTCATGCCCATTGCCTCCTATTGTTCCTCGAGAAACAAATGTTTGGGGAATTGGGTGAGGTCTATCCACTTTATCAGCGTGCTGATACGGGAATGATGCAATCTTTTTGTTCAAATACTCTAAAGTGAAGTACTTTCGCCGAATCATCTCTTTAACACAGAGAGAAAGCTCCACAGGAACCATACCTTCCAGAAGATCGTGAAGTATATCTGGAGGAAATCCTGTGATTGTATGAAAGTAATTCAGGGATTCACGTAAGACACAGCCACCTTTAACACCAAAATGGCTGCTCGAAGTGTCATGTGCAGTTTGTACATGCAGGTCATGGCTGACTTTGGTTCTCAGAGAAAACTCTCCCTCTCTGACTTCAGTTGTTTGAAACTGTTCACTTGTGGCCAGACAGAATCTGCAAACATAGCCTGCTCTAAATGACTCCACAAAGCCACCGAATCCATGAGCGCCCAGATTGTCGGCAG
>NC_140182.1:90615823-90725823 GCF_963971535.1 Notolepis coatsorum | reverse complement strand
TCACACCTCTCACACCTCTCACACCTTTCACACCTCTCACACCTATCACACCTCTCACACCGATCCCACCTATCACACATATCACACCTCTCACACCTATCACACCTCTCACACCTATCACACCTCTCACACCTCTCACACCTATCACACCTCTCACACCTCTCACACCTATCACACCTCTCACACCTCTCACACCTATCACACCTCTCACACCTCTCACACCTCTCACACCTCTCACACCTTTCACACCTCTCACACCTATCACACCTCTCACACCTATCACACCTCTCACACCTATCACACCTCTCACACCTATCACACCTATCACACCTCACACCTCTCACACCTATCACACCTCTCACACCTATCACACCTCTCACACCTTTCACACCTCTCACACCTATCACACCTCTCACACCGATCCCACCTATCACACATATCACACCTCTCACACCTATCACACCTCTCACACCTATCACACCTCTCACACATATCACACCTCTCACACCTATCACACCTCTCACACCTCTCACACCTATCACACCTCTCACACCTCTCACACCTATCACACCTATCACACCTCTCACACCTATCACACCTCTCACACCTCTCACACCTCTCACACCTATCACACCTCTCACACCTATCTCACCTCTCACACCTCTCACACCTTTCACACCTCTCACACCTATCACACCTCTCACACCGATCCCACCTATCACACATATCACACCTCTCACACCTATCACACCTCTCACACCTATCACACCTCTCACACCTATCACACCTCTCACACCTATCACACCTCTCACACCTCTCACACCTATCACACCTCTCACACCTCTCACACCTCTCACACCTATCACACCTCTCACACCTATCACACCGATCCCACCTATCACACATATCACACCTCTCACACCTATCACACCTCTCACACCTCTCACACCTCTCACACCTATCACACCTCTCACACCTATCACACCTCTCACACCGATCCCACCTATCACACATATCACACCTCTCACACCTATCACACCTCTCACACCTATCACACCTCTCACACCTATCACACCTCTCACACCTCTCACACCTATCACACCTCTCACACCTATCACACCTCTCACACCTCTCACACCTCTCACACCTATCACACCTCTCACACCTATCACACCTATCACACCTCTCACACCTCTCACACCTATCACACCTCTCACACCTCTCACACCTATCACACCTCTCACACCTCTCACACCTTTCACACCTCTCACACCTATCACACCTCTCACACCTATCACACCTCTCACACCGATCCCACCTATCACACATATCACACCTCTCACACCTATCACACCTCTCACACCTATCACACCTCTCACACCTATCACACCTATCACACCTATCACACCTCTCACACCTCTCACACCTATCACACCTCTCACACCTATCACACCTCTCACACCTATCACACCTATCACACCTCTCACACCTATCACACCTATCACACTTCTCACACCTATCACACCTATCACACCTATCACACCTCTATACCCATTCTGCAATCTGTTAATAAAGTTGTACTTAAGTTATGCTTTTACATTATACTTACTTAATAAGTGAATAGTTCCAAGTCAATCAAAAACGATGAGTTTTATTTACTCAAAACATAATGCGGTTTACAGTCTGTATCTACTTAATTATCTTAAGTTGTACTTAATTTATGCTTTTACATTATACTTACTTAATAAGTGAATAGTTCCAAGTCAATCAAAAACTATGAGTTTTATTTACTCAAAACATAATGCGGTTTTCAGTCTGTATCTACTTAATTATCTTAAGTTATACTTAAGTTATGCTTTTACATTATACTTACTTAATAAGTGAATAGTTCCAAGTCAATCAAAAACTATGAGTTTTATTTACTCAAAACATAATGCGGTTTTCAGTCTGTATCTACTTAATTATCTTAAGTTGTACTTAAGTTATGCTTTTACATTATACTTACTTAATAAGTGAATAGTTCCAAGTCAATCAAAAACTATGAGTTTTATTTACTCAAAACATAATGCGGTTTTCAGTCTGTATCTACTTAATTATCTTAAGTTGTACTTAAGTTATGCTTTTACATTATACTTACTTAATAAGTGAATAGTTCCAAGTCAATCAAAAACTATGAGTTTTATTTACTCAAAACATAATGCGGTTTACAGTCTGTATCTACTTAATTATCTTAAGTTGTACTTAAGTTATGCTTTTACATTATACTTACTTAATAAGTGAATAATTCCAAGTCAATCAAAAACTATGAGTTTTATTTACTCAAAACATAATGCGGTTTACACTCTGTATCTACTTAATTATCTTAAGTTGTACTTAAGTTATGCTTTTACATTATACTTACTTAATACGTGAATAGTTCCAAGTCAATCAAAAACTATGAGTTTTATTTACTCAAAACATAATGCGGTTTACAGTCTGTATCTACTTAATTATCTTAAGTTGTACTTAAGTTATGCTTTTACATTATACTTACTTAATAAGTGAATAATTCCAAGTCAATCAAAAACTATGAGTTTTATTTACTCAAAACATAATGCGGTTTTCAGTCTGTATCTACTTAATTATCTTAAGTTGTACTTAAGTTATGCTTTTACATTATACTTACTTAATAAGTGAATAGTTCCAAGTCAATCAAAAACTATGAGTTTTATTTACTCAAAACATAATGCGGTTTACAGTCTGTATCTACTTAATTATCTTAAGTTGTACTTAAGTTATGCTTTTACATTATACTTACTTAATAAGTGAATAGTTCCAAGTCAATCAAAAACTATGAGTTTTATTTACTCAAAACATAATGCGGTTTACAGTCTGTATCTACTTAATTATCTTAAGTTGTACTTAAGTTATGCTTTTACATTATACTTACTTAATAAGTGAATAATTCCAAGTCAATCAAAAACTATGAGTTTTATCTACTCAAAACATAATGTGGTTTAGAGTCTGTATCTACTTAATTATCTTAAGTTGTACTTAAGTTATGCTTTTACATTATACTTACTTAATAAGTGAATAGTTCCAAGTCAATCAAAAACTATGAGTTTTATTTACTCAAAACATAAGAACACGTCACACGAACTCAAGACATTCAAGTTAGTAGAACTTTCATAGAATATTGAGTATACCCTACTCAAACTAATTGATTATTTTGAACGTGCGGGTTTACAGTGTGTGTATATGTACTGTATATCACTTTATATACATACCAACACAAATGTATTAATCATATTGTAAATAAGCTGTGTATACCAACTATGGGGTGCTCTTTGCCACGTGTGTATGGATATATATATATACACACATACATATCCATGGCAAAGAGCACCCCAGTTGGTGTACAGCTTATTATTTATAATATGATACAGTATTTATGGAATAAATATATATTTGCGCGTGTGTATATGTGTATGTATACAGTATATGCAGAACAATGCTATAAACATCATGTATGAATATGTATCATGTATAACTATGTGCATTTATATGGAATGTCACTGTAAACCAGTGTTAATTTTGGCAGCTATTTTCATTTTAGTTTTAGTCTTAGTCATGTGTCAAGTGCTCCTTTTTCGTTTATCATATTTAGTCATTTTCATTTATTTTTCGTTTAGTCCGTTTTAGTCAACTAAATGTTTACTAAATGCATTTTAGTAAACGGATGACATTTTTGTCTATTTTTTGTCAATGGAAAAAAACTTGTCAGAAGTCAGAAATAGTCAACATGGAACATATTCTGATTTAAATTGCGTATTTATTTTTTAACCTAGGGGAATCTGAGTCGGCGGCACAAGTAATACACAGGAAGGGTGCACTCACTGTCGATCTGTGAATGGAGAAAAAAACTTAATAAGACAGTCACATTATCTCTTGCCTTGCGTGCACCTGGCAGCAATTTATTTGAAATAATATATTAAGTAAGTCAAGGGCATCAATTCCAACCTTTGATGGTTTATCCAGAAATACTGCACATTGTGAGAGTTGACGTGGACGATATAGACAAATTAAACATGGAAAAAGAGGCACAATAAAAAGGCACTGACATGTTAATTAAGGAGCATATGGGCACAATCTGAAGATTAGAACGAGGTGTTTAACGTAGTCATCATTGCCTTTTAACCCTGCAGTTGGTCAGAGATGAGAGCGAGGGTCTGTCTGAGGTGATCTTTCTTCTCTCTCCGATGGGCCTCCAGGCTTCTAGCTGCCATCAAGATGCCCTCCATCTGACTCAACTGGGACACGCCCAACACCGCTCGCTCACTGTGGGAGGCAAGAATGAATGACTTTTTATTTATATAGCACCCTTCACAGCACGAATGCACAGGGTGCTTTACACTACAGCTTAGTATATAAAAAAAAAAATCAGAAATAAATGACGACAACAGACAGCAGTTAAAAAACAGTAAAACCAGATACAAAAGTAGAATAAAAGAATTTAGATAAAATCATCAGTCACTAATTAAAAACAGAACTATAGGAACAGTGAGGACAAGAAAGAGTGCCTATGTGTGACCAAAGGCCTGTCTGAACAAATGTGTTTTTTGTTGTTTTTTAAAAGAGTTTTCAGAGGGGGCAGTTCGCAGGTCCAGGGGGAGAGCGTTCCAGAGCCTTGGTGCCGTCACCTCGAAGGCTCGATCACCCCTTGTTTTTAGCCTGGACCTGGGGACCACCAGGAGGTGCTGATCGGCAGATCTGAGTGAGCGGGTGTTGGTGTAGGGATGGATGAGTTCAGTGATGTAGATAGGGGCCTGACCGTCATGGACATGTTCTGCAACAGAACCCTAACCCTAACCCCATCACCGCTCGCTCACTGTGGGAGGCAAGAGCACCGTCATGGACACGTTCTGACACAGAATGCATATTAACTAGGGGTGTAACGGTACACAAAAACCACGGTTCGGTACGGGTTTTCGGTACAGTGGGGGGAAAGTTTGGCTTTCCATGTTCCACTCAGGGGTGATGTAGTGTGCAGTAACTGATTGTACTTGTAGGGCTGTCAACGAATATTCTATATTGAAATTAATAATCGATTTGTTAAATAATATATATATATTTTTTATAATTATATTAGATTGTGACAAAAACAGCCCCCGGTGGGTGGTTGTTAGTGGTTAACATACCGTTGTATTCGTTCGGTACACAGCCGTACTGAACCTTAGGTCCAGTACGGATACGTGTACCTTTACACCCCTAATATTAACCCTTTCACTAACACACTACAGAAGGTTAACCCTTTCACTACCACACTACAGAAGGTTAACCCTTTCACTACCACACTACAGAAGGTTAACCCTTTCACTGGTAACCTTCTGTAGTGTGGTAGACGGTAGTGAAAGGGTTAATATACAAGCACAATATTTGTGGCAATCTGGCTGAGGGAAGATTCAACTGCTTCCTTCTGCCTGAATATGTGCTTTAACCTGAGCACTGTATCCATTATCCTTATGCAATTATCTAGTGGCAAAGATCTGCTCCACCATCACTGGCCACTCTGGAGAAAAGGATTAGACCAATGTTTTTTCCCCAGGGCTGATGCAGATGCTTAGTAATAATAATGATA
Organism: Notolepis coatsorum; assembly: GCF_963971535.1. Classification (NCBI taxonomy): domain Eukaryota; kingdom Metazoa; phylum Chordata; class Actinopteri; order Aulopiformes; family Paralepididae; genus Notolepis; species Notolepis coatsorum. Next base: position 90,720,206 of record NC_140182.1, on the reverse strand, counting down.
ATAATAATAATAATAATAATAATAATAATAATAATAATAATAATAATAATAATAATAATAATAATAATAATAATAATAATAATAATAATAATAATAATAATAATAATAATAATAATAATAATAATAATAATAATAATAATAGATTGGATTTTAAGAGAGAAGCACCTTTCTCAGACTCAAGGACACTGTACAAGGAAAGGATGGAAAAATAAAAAATTTGAAAAAAATAAAAGATAAAAAATAAAAAATAATGAATATATGTGTATAGTAACAACAGGAAAAAACAAATAAGATAAAAGAGATAAAAAAAGGAAGCAAGGTGCTGTCCAATTGGATGAAGTGGTTGAAATTAACAAACAAAACAAACAAACAACAAAACAAAACAACGGAATCTGTGGCTTAACACTTTGACTGCCCAAGCTTAATTCCTTTTTACCCCCTTGAATGCCCAAGGCCACTTCAATGTTAACGTTAATATTGCCTAATCTATGTTTTAAATTATGGCTATGTGTCTAATCTGCCCGTCGCATTATCAATTACCTATTTCCAGTCAACATTGTCGAAGCAGATTGTTTTTTTATCGGTTAATTTCCGTTTCATAGCATTTAGAAAACCCCTCGTTTTCACAGAGAAAAAAGAGGTTTCCATGATAATCGCCTTTTACTGGAATATTCTAGAACGTTGTCATTGTTCGGCCTATTTATGAATCGTTTTCAAATAAACGCTAGATTATCGATAGTATAATGTGTACGCATGCACGCTCGTGGCGCGCGCTGAAAATCGCTTCTCCTATTTCCTGACGGCGCGCACAGTCAAACAGCGATATCACATAATCACATAAAAGCTTATATATCCGTGAAAATGGGTCTGATTATCCTTAGACTTGTAACATAGATTCCTTACCTGAGATCAGATGGTATCCAAATAGATTATTCCAATTCCTGATCGCCATTCGAAAAAATCGCTCCTTTTAGTGATCCACTGTGTATACAGTAAAACACATATTCCCCGCGGCTCCGAGAGTCCAGCATGAAGCTGGTAGATGCCGGCTGCGTGAGTGAGAAGTAAAATGTGGGGTGCGGTTTTTTTTTCTCATTCATTTTCATTGAGTTCAATCCAAAAGGGTGAATTACCACCTGGGAGACGATAGGGGGCGCTTTTTTCACATCTGAGCGCCTGAGGTAGCTTAATTTCCAACGGTAGACTTGGTTGATGAAATATGATTTCAGATCGCAAAAAAAAAAAAAATCTTGTGAGTGGGCATTCAACCCGCGGGGGGTAAACCCGAGAAATCTCGGGCGTGGCATGCAAAGTGTTAAAAGAGTCAGGGGTGGGCTACTTGGGAGCGGGGCCGTGTTGCGTGAAGGCAAGTGTGAACAGGTGGGTTTTTAGCTTGGTTTTGAAGAGGTTGATGGTGTCAGAGCCTCGGATGGGGGGGGGAGAGGGAGTTCCACAGTCTGGGGGCAGCTACAGCGAAAGCTCGGTCTCCCAGTGTGGAACGCCTGGTGCGGGGGATGGTGAGGAGGTCGGAGTTGGAGGAGCGGAGGCCTCGTGCTGGAGTCTAGGGGTGGAGTAGGTTGGTCAGGTAGGAAGGGGCCAACCCGTGCAGGGATTTGTAGGTGAGGAGGAGGATCTTGTAGGGGATTCGGTAGTTGATGGGGAGCCAGTGGAGTTTTTGCAGGGTGGGGGTGAATCAGGAGGCTGACGGACAATATTTGTTGCCGATATTCAATTAAAATTCATTTTTGTTTCAATTCAGTAATTCCATTGTCTCAATGACAATTCTGTTTAGTTTCTAAATGGTAAATAAATATGGAGTCCGGGCGGCGTGTATATTTTCCCCAACGGAGTTGCACTTCCGCATTCGGTTTGCGCGATCTGATTGGTCACTGACCTTTTTTTTCAGCGCCAATCGCCTTACTCCTAACAAACTGGTTAAGCTTTCGAAGTCGCTCTCTTTCGAAGTTGGTTAAGGTTAGGGTTAGGGTTAGTTGGTTAAGGTTAGGGTTAGGATTAGTTGGTTAAGATTAGGGTTAGGGTAACAGCCTGCTGGCGCGATTGTTAGGAGTAACGCGATTGACGCTTAAAAAAACGTCAGTGGCCAATCAGATCGCGCAAACCGAACGCGGAAGTGCAACTCCGTTAGGGAAAATATACACGCGTCCGGACGGCCGGGTAGCGCAGCGGACTAAGCGTCTGTCTACCACCACAGAGACAGTGGTATCGAATCCAGATGTGGTGCTTCCGGGTTGGCCGACCGTCCATACTAACACAATTGGCAGTGTTAGCGGGTGGGAAGTCAGTGTGGGTGGGTCCTGGTCGTTGTAAACAGCGACTCCTACAGTTCGGTCGGGGCGCCTGCACAGCAAGGGAAGGATCTAGGAGAGGTAGTGATACCCTTCCACACGTTACACTCTCCCAGTGAGAGTCCGCGCTGCCAGGTGAAAAGAAGCGGTGGGCTGGGTACACATGTGTCGGAGGAAGCATGTGATAGTCTCCGCCCTCCCGGACCGACGGTAGGGGGTAGAGTGCGCAACGACCAGGAAGGGGATTGGGAATTGGCATAACGACTAACATTGGGATGGGAGAAAAACGGAAAGAGAAGGGGGAAAAATATAATTCAAAACAAATATTTAAAAAATACGGAGTCTATTAAAGAGGCACTTTGCCAAAAACAAATGCTGATTTATTTTGTCACACATTCAAAAACTCTAAACCGTTTTGCACACATTAATTTAGTTTGACAGTTATTTAGAGTAATGAGTTTGAACATGGCCACCAGTGACATTGAATCCTTGTGTTGTGTTAATTACAGCTCCATTTCATGAAGCTGTAATTGTAATTAATTACTTAAAATCATTTAGTAGCACCTCTACTTATAACACAATCTAAACTAAGGAAAATAAGGTGGTAATTTCCCCAAGAAACATGAATATCATCAGCGCCAATTGTGACCGCAGGCAGCTAATGCTGGAGGATGCTGCTGTAGTATAACTCATAACTCATAACTAATGCTGGAGGATGTTACTGTAGTATAACTCATAACTCATACCTAATGCTGGAGGATGTTACTGTAGTATAACTCATAACTAATGCTGGAGGATGTTACTGTAGTATAACTCATAACTCATAACTAATGCTGGAGGATGTTACTGTAGTATAACTCATAACTAATGCTGGAGGATGTTACTGTAGTATAACTCATAACTCATAACTAATGCTGTAGTAACCAGCTAGTGCTGGAGGATGCTGCTGTAGTAACCAGCTAGTGCTGGAGGATGTTACTGTAGTATAACTCATAACTCATAACTAATGCTGTAGTAACCACCTAGTGCTGGAGGATGCTGCTGTAGTAACCAGCTAGTGCTGGAGGATGCTGCTGTAGTAACCGTGAGCTTACCTATATTATTCTAATTCGTGACCTGTTCTGTCTAAATGTTTAAATGTTGAGCGATTTGCAGTGTCAAATTTCCCACGGGATAATAAAAGTATTTCTATTCTATTCTATTCTATAATGCTGGAGGATGGTGCTGTAGTAACCGTGAGCTTACCTTAACACTTCAGCATATTGCTACTGTAGTAACCGTGAGCTTACCTTAACACTTCAGCATATTGCTACTGTAGTAACCGTGAGCTTACCTTAACACTTCAGCATATTGCTGCTGTAGTAACCGTGAGCTTACCTTAACACTTCAGCATATTGCTACTGTAGTAACCGTGAGCTTACTTTAACACTTCAGCATATTGCTACTGTAGTAACCGTGAGCTTACTTTAACACTTCAGCATATTGCTACTGTAGTAACCGTGAGCTTACTTTACTTCAGCATATTGCTACTGTAGTAACCATGAGCTTACCTTACTTCAGCATATTGCTACTGTAGTAACCGAGCTTACCTTAACACTTCAGCATATTGCTACTGTAGTAACCGTGAGCTTACTTTACTTCAGCTGTAGTAACCGAGCTTACCTTAACACTTCAGCATATTGCTACTGTAGTAACCGAGCTTACCTTAACACTTCAGCATATTGCTGCTGTAGTAACCGTGAGCTTACTTTACTTCAGCATATTGCTACTGTAGTAACCGTGAGCTTACCTTAACACTTCAGCATATTGCTACTGTAGTAACCATGAGCTTACTTTAACACTTCAGCATATTGCTACTGTAGTAACCATGAGCTTACCTTAACACTTCAGCATATTGCTACTGTAGTAACCGTGAGCTTACCTTAACACTTCAGCATATTGCTACTGTAGTAACCATGAGCTTACCTTAACACTTCAGCATATTGCTACTGTAGTAACCGAGCTTACCTTAACACTTCAGCATATTCAGACAACAGCACGCTGACCTCACTTTTCACACCTGTTCCCAGACGACAAATCAATAAGTGCAACACTCGTCAATTTCACTGAATAGAAATACTTGGTAAGTGGTAGAGACGTGATGACAGTATGAACCATATAGTCGCTAGGTAACGTTCAGTGAGTTATCAAGCTAGACAGGATCAGCAGCCATGTTGCACCATGAAGGAAGTTAGTGAGTTCAAATACAGCCCACTAAGTTGTGATCTATGCATTACTCAAATACAGCCCACTAAGTTGTGATCTATGCATTACTCAAATACAGCCCACTAAGTTGTGATCTATGCATTACTCAAATACAGCCCACTAAGTTGTGATCTATGCATTACTCAAATAAAATCAGCCACACAACAAAATAGTTACACATGCCCTTGCTTGTTAATCATAAAATGACACAGAATTATATTCAATAACATGTAAACAGTGGCTCGGGAGGTAGTCTGGTAATCCGGAGGTTCCCGATTCGATTCCCGCTCCTCCTCCCGGGCAGCGTGTCGAAGTGTCCTTGAGAAAGACACTTAACCCCTAACTGCTCCCGATGAGCAGGTTGGCACCTTGTATGGTCACCAATGGTGCATTTATATAAGAGCTTTTATCCAAAGCGCTTTACAATTTGTTCCTCACATTACATTTGACCCCTTCACTCACACATTCTCACACCGACGTCGGTGTGTGAATGTGTGAGTGAATGGGTAAAATGTGAGGAACAAATTGTAAAGCGCTTTGGATAAAAGCTCTTATATAAATGCACCATTCACTACTTTTTAGTTTTTACCATTTATTTTGCCAGACACAGCACACTTTTTTTTTATTAACCGCCAGCCATTTTGCAACACAGTAATCCAGTAGTGGTAATTTATTTATATGACATTTCAATATCAACATGCTACAATGCCAAGTGGCTGATGCCAGCCTGTATGTTACAGTAAATGTGTGAACATTTATAATTTAAAGTTTTCAATCAATCAAACACTCCGTAACAGTGAGGACAGTTTTGATTCAACAATTAACAATCTTACTGATATGACCTTTAAAATATAGCTACAAGTATAGACATGATGTGGGGACCAAGAAAACATGGCTGTCACCTATTCTGGTCCTACTGAGAGTCTACACAGATTCTTCCATTCAGTAAACACATTTCAATGTAGCTGTCAATGTCATAGCATACCTGCAACTGTAGCCTCAAATAAACAATTTGAATCAGTAGATGCAGGTTTACTGATGGGAGCTTTTTTCTTTCTTGGTGGGGAATTATCTTGAAGTGCAGGAGCGTGTTCCATCTATTGAAAAGAAACGTGCTACTATTATAACATAATGTGTATATATTCATGTGTTGGGGAAATGACTGCCACTGCCATTATCCTTCTATCAATCAATCAATCAATCAGCCTTAGTTCATTAATAGCAGTTAGCTATTGTACCCATTCTGCAATCTGTTAATAAAGTTTTCAATCAATCTATCAATCAATCAATCAATCAATCAATCAATCAATCAATCAATCAATCAATCAATCAATCAATCAATCAATCAATCAAGCTAACGTTAATACAAGGCTACTCACCTCTTGGGGGAGTTTTGTTTTAGCACCATTGCTGTTGCCCGCTCCCCTGTTGTTTAAAGGCCAACCTTCACGTTGTATTTTTGTTCAATAAACAATGTGGACTAGGCCAACGGTGACTTTCATGAAGAAGGAAAAAAAAGTATTGAAATTGACCCAGTTTTAGCGTTTTTATCAAACATTTTGTCTGCCCAACACAATCACCACGCACGTGGATATTTTAATCAATGGTTCATAACGTGCGTGTGTAATCGAAATGATCTCGTCACAACAGGTGCAGGGCACCAGGGGGCTCACCAGGGGGCGCTGAGAGTCACACACAGCTAGTGGCAGGCACTGCAGGCAGAGAGCCTTGCTACCATAGATATATGATTGCTACTACTAGCCGAATGAAAATGTATCTGTTTCACCTAACACTATTGCTCCGTGATTATAGCCATCCATCTCTAAAGCTAACCACTATTTGTAAAAGCCACAACCACGTTACCATATTTGTAATAATGTAAATCATTGTGTCGTTGTACATATTGTGTTTATAACGTTAGTAGCTAACATAGCTTAGCTTGGTAGCTATTGTGCTAACAACATATCCCAACATCCGGCTCGCTGGCCGGCATGAACGGCCAACCCAAAATGGTTCTCTCCTCTCTGTACACCCCGTCCCCACGGGTACCCTGCCGGGGGGCCCATGGACGCGACAACGGCGGCAGCCGTAGGGTGCTCGAGCCCGTAAAGGCTAGTGGTACACGATAGCTATGAGCTAACTAACGCTACAGGCTCAAACACCCTACGGCCGCCGCTGTTGTCGCGTCCACAAGCTCCTCCGCAGGACACCCGCGAGGACGGGGGCACACAAAGAGGAGAGAACCACCCGCAGGGACGGCGGAGCTATAGGCTAACGTCAGTGTAGTGGTCCCGACTGTAGCAGGGACGGCGGAGCTATAGGCTAACTGTGATGCACCGAGTGGGCCACCATTGATCTACATGCCCCGATCTCAAATGGTTCACGACAGTAGACATAATGCTAACGTTAGCCAGCGCCATATATCGAATAGTACTATGACCCGGACGGGCATAAGGCATACGTTTCCTGAAGTGACGTCACGGCCGTGCTAGCGTCTGATAAGCTTTTAGATTCGGCTCATTAATATGCACCTGTAGTGACGTCGGCGTTTGATAAGCTTTTTTGATTCGCACGTGCATGTTATTCATGCGTGGACCTTTTTAACTCTTTCGGAGTGGCATTTCCGGTGTCAAATGGAAAAAAATAAATAATGAAATTATATACCAATGATGTAAACTACCCATAATTGATCAGTAGGGTTTAACCTGGATGTTGGGCTTTAATGGTGTCGCTGTTGTTGATGTCGTTTGAACCACCTTCCCTGACATGACTGGTGGTGGTGACATTATTGTTGTAACAACACTGTAAATGTGAAATATATTGCTGTTAGTGTTAGCTACTTTCATTTGCCAACATTATGATGCATTGAAAATGGGGGACCCTAATGTAAACAAGACGAAAGTCTTTCTCTGGTCTGCATCCCCTTAACAATTGTGTGTATTGAGCCGTACTGTATTGTACCCATTCTGATTGATTGATTGAACATTGTATTACCAGATTGCAGAATGGGTATACAATACAGTACAACGGCTCAATACACACAATTGTTAAGGGGATGCAGACCAGATAAAGACTTTAGTCTTGTTTACATCAGGGTCCCCCATTTTCAATTCATCATATATTCTGCAATCTGTTAATAAAGTTTTCATTCAATCAATCAATCAATCAATCTGTACCTACAGTAACTAGTTAATCTGCTGGGTTATGCTAACTAACTGGGAGGATTCGCCTCGTTATCATCGATCCAAACGCCCAGTATTAGTTAATAACGTTAACTGTTACCTTCATTAACCAACGTTAGATTTTTACTAGTGTAGCAGGGTGGATTATCCCTGCTTCGTGGGAACTGTGGGGTGCGGTCAATAGGTAGCGAGACACAGTAGCACTCTGGCCAGCTGCACCTCCGTCTTTGGGATCCGGAGCGTCAACTGGAGGCTGGCAGTGGGGGTGGATGAGGCCCAGGGTTTACAAACCTGGTCCGGTACTCTGGTCTTCCTCCCTCTCTCTGGAGCAGTCAGCAGTACTCCCCAACACACCCTCACCCTCCACAGTTGCCCCTTTTTCCCTCCCACACCTAATGACCGGATGGTAGAGAAATAACTTGGTTCCCCCCGCAAGCAGTACCCTCCCTTAGTGACACCAGAACCCTTACAATGGAAATGGAAAAGGTAGAATAGCAAGGGGTTACGATTACATATATTACCCGTAGCAAAGGGTTAGGGTTAGGGTTAGAAATAATGAAAGACACACACAGTGCTCCCGTTCTGGATGACTGTATTGTAACTCAGCCTAGTTACAACAATGCTACGTCTGGTGATTACTGCACCATGGGTATCCATACAATAATTACTGGCATGAATCAATGGCATGAATTATTAGCATAAGTCAATTACAGTATCACACACAGGCACCAAGTGCTCTCAGGTACCCAGACTAAACGCTGCCCACGTCTGGGCGGAACACAGTATTTACCTTCTCTAAGGAATTACACTCTTACTGTCCCCGGTTGAGAATATGGGGAAGGAAGGGGGAAGCATGGGGAAGAGAATAAAGGGATTCACAGAACGGGAATTATTTAGGAAATACACGCCTTATCACGCTCAAAGAAAAGGAATAAAATAAAAGAGTGAGCCCACCAAATATCTTGCAAAAGTCCTATGCTAATACCGGTATATATTGTCTGGGGATCCCCTTAGGCACTGTGGTTAACAACGTTAACTTCGCCCGCGGGCAGCACCACACTGTATACTGTATATGGAATCGGGAGCATCACTGCTCGTTTGTACTCATCCGAAATGGCCGCCTCGCCACTCCACTGTTGTCTGTGAGGCAAGATGGCGTCGAACGCTCTCGCGAGGATGTCAGCAGGCGGAGCGGTAGCAGAGAGGCAGCGCTGGCTGAGCTGGTGCTGGCGATGACGACCTCTGCTGGTGGTAAAGAACTCCCCGTGTCCTGCAGGCAGCCTGGAGCAGGTGTGCTGCAGCTCTCCGGTGCAAACAGCTGTTGACGCCCGGGCAGACTGCTTGGAGGTCCCGCACGTCTCTGGCACGCAGACTATACCGTCACTGTAACTAAGTATAACACGAGCAATGCTACTGTGATCCTTAGCCGCACGCTACCTATACCGCTCACTGTAACTAGGTATAACTCGACTGTTAGTGCCTGACTCTGCACTTATTGTTCATATCATAACACTGGTACTGTTATGGTTTGACACCGACCCCAAATGCTAACGACACAAAGAGAGTTGTTTCAGAGTTGCCAAAAACTAGGGCTTGTTTTATTTCACAAAATAGCAGCAATAACTTGGTTGAGAACAAACAAAGACTGGGATACAAGCATAGACGAATGTTGCTGCTCTGCAGCTTCTCCCGGGATGGTTCGTCCGAGGATTAGACTGTGACGTCAGAGCCGCTCTGCAGATTCCTCTCGGCAGCTCCCCGAGGTGGTGACAGAGAGGGAGAGAGAGAGCGGGTTAGCTCAGAGTACAGTTGGGAACAGAGCAGGTGACTGGAGAAGTGACTTGTCCCAAAACAGATAATCCAGTGACAGAATCTTCGGTGTAAATACACACTGTGAGCAACGTCCCAACAACAATCCACGTGATAGAATCTTCGGTGCTAATACACACAGTGAGCGAAGTCCCAATACTAATCCAAGTGATAATATCTTCGGTGTGAATACACACAGTGAGCGAAGTCCCAAATAATAATCCAAGTGATAATATCTTCGGTGTGAATACACACAGTGAGCGATGTTCAAGCAAATATTATCCAAAATGAACAATCCAAAATACAGGCACAGGGTGAGTGACAGTCTGACAAAAAGCAGGATCTCTTCAGTGTTTAACACACACGAAAAACGATAGGGTCAAAGACAGTCTTGCAAAACTCACCCAGGCGCTGTGCGAAAAGAGAGCAGGATCAAACAGGGCGAGCGCGTTGCCACGGGGAACGGGTTGTCCAAGCGGAATACTTCTTGAATATCCTGGGAGGCAAAGCACAGGGAAAAACAGCAGGCAAGGAAGGAACAGCAAATGCTGATAATATATCAAAACGATCCAACAACACTTGATGGGGAATCGGGGTATATATAATCAGAGGAATGCTTAATGACAAGCTGTGACAGCTGCGGGATGAGATTGACAAGCGTGTGGTTGGGGAAGCACCAATCAAACGGCGTCTACGGGAAGAAGCGTGTGAATAGGAGAATGCAATTGATTAACAGAAAACTAAAGGAACAGAGCGAGTAGGCTTAAAGGAACAGAGCGAGTAGGTGAGCAGCGGACAAAACCTCACAGTACCCCCCCCTCCACGGGAGCCACCCGGCGACCAGGCCGACCCGGCTCGTCAGGATGGGCACGATGGAAGTCAGTGATCAAGCCGGGATCCACGATGAGCTGTCGGGAGACCCAGCTCCGCTCCTCCGGGCCGTAACCCTCCCAGTCCACCAGGTACTGGAACCCCCGACCCCGCCGTCGAACGCCCATCAACCGGCGGACCTGCCACTGGGGGTGACCATCCACCATCTCGGGAGGCGGAGGATCAGGAGCTGGAGGCATCAGGGGACTGAGGGAGACGGGCTTAACCCGGGAGACATGGAAAACGGGGTGAATGTGCATGGACGCAGGAAGTTTAAGACGCAGGGCCGCCGGACTGAGTACCTTCAGAACCTCGAAAGGTCCGACGAAACGGGGGTTAAGCTTCTTGGCCGAGGACCGAAGCGGGAGGTCCTTCGCGGAAAGCCACACCCTCTGCCCAGGGTGGTAAGTCGGCGCGGGAACCCGGCGCCGGTCGGCCCCACGACAGGCACGCTCAGATGTCCGGAGCAGCGCGGTCCTGGTGATCTCCCAGACCCGTCGGCAGCGGTCGAGGTGGACCTGCACGGAGGGAACTGCCACCTCCGTCTCCTGTGCGGGGAAAAGAGGCGGTTGGTAGCCCAGGGAAACCTCAAATGGTGAGAGGCCGGTGGCGGAACTGACCATGGAATTGATGGAGTACTCGACCCAGGGAAGGAAACGGCTCCAGGAAGCTGGTCTCTCGGCTGCCACACACCGAAGAGCAGACTCCACGCTCTGGTTCATCCTCTCCGTTTGTCCGTTAGTCTGGGGATGATAACCAGAGGAAAGACTGACCGTCGCCCCCAATCCCTTGCAAAAAGCCTGCCATACCTGGGAGGTGAACTGGGGCCCCCGGTCAGAGACGATGTCCTGGGGAATACCATGAAGGCGGAACACGTGGTGAGTCAGGAGGTCCGCCGTCTCGGCCGCCGAGGGGAGCTTGGAAAGGGCCACGAGGTGAACCCCCTTGCTGAATCGATCCACCACGGTCAGAAGGCAAGTGTTCCCCTGGGAGGAGGGAAGACCTGTGACGAAGTCTAGCGCCACATGTGACCAAGGACGGCTCGGAACGGGAAGTGGCTGTAAAAGCCCGGAGGGTGCCTGGTGCGAGGCCTTGCTGCGGGCACAGACCGCGCAGGCCAATACGAACTCCTTGACGTCGTTCCGCATGGTGGGCCACCAGAAACGACGAGCCAGGAAGGAGAACGTGCGATGAACGCCCGGGTGGCAGGCGAACCGGCTGGTATGGCCCCATAGCAGCACCCGGGACCGGACAGAGTCGGGGACGAAGAGACGATGAATCGGAACGTTGCTTGGAGCACGCTGGAAGCGTAGGGCACGTCTAACCACCCCCTCGATGCCCAAGGTGATGGCTCCAACCACCCTGGCCTCCGGGAGGATGGGAGTCGGATCCTCAGAGGGTGGAGCCCCCTTGGAGTGTAACCGGGACAGGGAGTCGGCCTTCGTGTTGCGGGAACCAGGACGAAAAGTCAGCGAGAAGTCGAACCGACTGAGGAAGCTGGCCCATCTTGCCTGCCGACCGTTGAGGCGCTTGGAAGCGCGGATGAACGTCAGGTTCTTGTGGTCCGTCCAGATGGTGAATGGCTCCTCGGCCCCCTCAAGCCAATGACGCCACTCCTCCAACGCAGCCACGACCGCCAGCAGCTCCCGATTGCCGGTGTCGTAGTTCCTCTCGGCAGGGAGGAACCGACGCGAGTAGAAGGCGCAAGGATGTACCTTCTGGTCCGTTGCCGAACGCTGGGATAAGACAGCCCCCAGTCCAGTATCCGAGGCGTCCACCTCTACAATGAACTGTCTCTTGGGGTCAGGGTGGAGCAAGATCGGGGCGGAAGTGAACTTCTTCTTGAGGGAGCGGAACGCAGCACATGCCGCTGGGGACCAGTCGAACGGCAGAGCGGGAGAGGTCAGTCTGGTAAGTGGCTCCGCCACTTGACTGTAGTTCCGGATGAACCTTCGGTAGAAGTTGGCGAACCCGAGGAAACTCTGTAACTCCTTCCGAGTGGTGGGTTCAGGCCATTCCTCCACAGCTTGGATCTTGCGAGGATCCGCTCGGGTCAAGCCCTTCTCAACGATGAAGCCCAGGTAGTCGACGGAGTCGGAGTGGAAACGGCACTTCTCCGCCTTGACGAAGAGCCGATTGTGGAGGAGGCGCTCTAGCACACGGCGGACATGCTGGATGTGCTCCTCGAGGGTCCTGGAGAAGATGAGGATGTCGTCCAGGTACACCACCACAAACACCTCCAGCATGTCACGAAGGACGTCGTTCATGAGTGCCTGGAATACCGCCGGGGCGTTGGTGAGGCCGAACGGCATCACCAGGTACTCGTAGTGGCCCCTGGGGGTCTTGAAGGCGGTCTTCCATTCATCGCCCTCACGGATACGGACAAGATGGTAGGCACTCCGGAGGTCCAGCTTGGTAAAGACGGTGGCCTGGGTGAGAGGCTCGAAGGTGGAGTTCATGAGAGGAAGAGGGTACTTGTTCTTGATGGTGATCTCGTTGAGCTGGCGATAGTCGATGCAGGGTCGAAGGTCCCCGTCCTTCTTCCCAACAAAGAAGAAACCGGCCGCCACCGGGGAGGAGGAAGGCCGAATGAGTCCAGCTTCCAAGGACTCAGAGATGTACTGATCCATCGCCTTCTTCTCCGGAACGGTCAGACTGTAGAGGCGGCTGCCGGGAAGGGGAGCCCCTTGGCGGAGGTCGATGGCGCAGTCGTAAGGGCGGTGGGGTGGAAGGGCCTGAGCCCTGGACTTACTGAAAACCTCCAAGAGGTCGTGGTACTCGGGAGGTATGGATGAAGAGTCCGGAGGCGACTCACCAGCGGGCCTCCGGGGCGGGGGACAGGACGCCGCCTGTAGACACTGGGCGTGACAGGAGGAGCTCCAGCCCTTGATGGTACCGGAGGACCAGGCGATGTGGGGCTCGTGCAGCGCGAGCCAGGGCCTACCCAGGACCACCGGGACGAGAGGGGATCGGGTGATAAGGAACTGGATTCTCTCAACGTGGTTCCCAGCGATGGTCAGCACGACTGGGCAGGTGCGTTGAGAGATGTCGGCCAGGCGGTGTTGGTCCAATGCAAAGATCTCCAAAGGCCTCACAAGGTCCTCAAGTGGAATGTTGGCCCGGGTAGCAAACTCGAAGTCGAGGAAACTCTCGTCTGCCCCAGAGTCGATGAGTGCCTCCACCGTGGCCCGTTGGTCCGCCCAGGCCAGGGTGACGCTCATCAGATGGCCAGGTGGTGCGCGGCTCTGGGAATGGGAAAAACGGCTCACCAGGATTTCCCGGGGTCTCGGCGAGCCTGATCTTTTGGCCGGGTGGGGCAGTTGGCGATTCGGTGTCCCTCCCGACCGCAGTAGAGGCAGAGACCGGACCTGAACCTCGCCTCACGTTCAGCCTGGCTCAGATGAGAGCGTCCCAGCTGCATGGGTTCCTCCTCGCGAACCGAACGGGAGGGTACGCTACCACCAGTCGTGTTGAGGGCAGGGCGACCAGTAGAAACGTCATGAGTACGGGGGGTCCGGGGTCCCTCAGGAGGTACCAGTCGGGTCCTCTCACGCCTTCTCTCCTGGAGGCGTCCGTCGATGCGGATGGCGAGGCTGAACAGGTCCTCGAGGGAGTCAGGCTCCTCCCGGGTCGCGAGCTGGTCCCTGACTGCGTCACTGAGCCCCCTCATGAAGGTTAGGCGAAGTGCTGGGTCGTTCCAACCACTCTCCACCGCCGCCAGTCGAAACTCCAGGACGTAGTCTGTTACCCCGCCGCTCCCCTGTCGGAAGGTACCCAACCGGGCTCCAGGATCCAGACCACGGGCTGGGTGGTGGAACACCCTGCGGAGCTCAGCCACGAAGTCTGGATAGGAGAAACAAAAATCTGCATCCATTGCCCAGGAGGAAGTGACCCACTGGGCAGCCCGGCCTGAGAGCAAGTTTGTCATATAGGCCACTTGGGCTCCTCTAGAAGTGAATCGACTGGGTTGATGACGGAAAACCAACTCACATTGCATGATGAATGTGGCACACTCCTCGGGATTGCCGTCGAACAGCCGTGGGACGGAAAGACGGGGTTCCCGAGGTGCGGGATCGGGAAGCGTGGGCCCTGCTGGGGCTGCGGGGGATGCTCCTGAAGGAAGTGGGGGTACAATTAAAGTGTTAACGGTGTCGCTCAGCGTGTGAAGATGAAGGAGTATACTTGACTGTTGTCCTGCCAGAGCGGCCAGGGACCCATGAATAGGCTGGACCAGTTCCCTGAGATCATGCACCGCAGCCGCAGCCCTCTCTAGTTGGTGACTGTGATCCTTGGTCAACTCGATCTGATTAGCTAGTGCTGTTCTGACTCTCTCTGTGTCGGCTGGGGTCGTCATTTTGGTTGGATCGTAATGTTATGGTTTGACACCGACCCCAAATGCTAACGACACAAAGAGAGTTGTTTCAGAGTTGCCAAAAACTAGGGCTTGTTTTATTTCACAAAATAGCAGCAATAACTTGGTTGAGAACAAACAAAGACTGGGATACAAGCATAGACGAATGTTGCTGCTCTGCAGCTTCTCCCGGGATGGTTCGTCCGAGGATTAGACTGTGACGTCAGAGCCGCTCTGCAGATTCCTCTCGGCAGCTCCCCGAGGTGGTGACAGAGAGGGAGAGAGAGAGCGGGTTAGCTCAGAGTACAGTTGGGAACAGAGCAGGTGACTGGAGAAGTGACTTGTCCCAAAACAGATAATCCAGTGACAGAATCTTCGGTGTAAATACACACTGTGAGCAACGTCCCAACAACAATCCACGTGATAGAATCTTCGGTGCTAATACACACAGTGAGCGAAGTCCCAATACTAATCCAAGTGATAATATCTTCGGTGTGAATACACACAGTGAGCGAAGTCCCAAATAATAATCCAAGTGATAATATCTTCGGTGTGAATACACACAGTGAGCGATGTTCAAGCAAATATTATCCAAAATGAACAATCCAAAATACAGGCACAGGGTGAGTGACAGTCTGACAAAAAGCAGGATCTCTTCAGTGTTTAACACACACGAAAAACGATAGGGTCAAAGACAGTCTTGCAAAACTCACCCAGGCGCTGTGCGAAAAGAGAGCAGGATCAAACAGGGCGAGCGCGTCGCCACGGGGAACGGGTTGTCCAAGCGGAATACTTCTTGAATATCCTGGGAGGCAAAGCACAGGGAAAAACAGCAGGCAAGGAAGGAACAGCAAATGCTGATAATATATCAAAACGATCCAACAACACTTGATGGGGAATCGGGGTATATATAATCAGAGGAATGCTTAATGACAAGCTGTGACAGCTGCGGGATGAGATTGACAAGCGTGTGGTTGGGGAAGCACCAATCAAACGGCGTCTACGGGAAGAAGCGTGTGAATAGGAGAATGCAATTGATTAACAGAAAACTAAAGGAACAGAGCGAGTAGGCTTAAAGGAACAGAGCGAGTAGGTGAGCAGCGGACAAAACCTCACAGGTACTGCTAGGATATCGTCTCCACTAGCCAGTACTTCCTATCACCCGTTGTCCTCTCCCGGGGCACTCCGGCATAAACGTCAGCAACGGGGCTGTCCAGAGCTCCGTTAGCTGTGTCCTCTCGTTGTCAAGTTCACGGCCGAAGAGAGCGACTTCCGCTGCACTCCTCCCTTTATCATCTCTCAGCTCTCTCCGCCACTCTCTGCCTGCTACTGCCCCCTGCTGGTCCCGCCTGCCAGTCACAGGGGGAGACGCACTGTAGAACATGAATCAATACTGTCATTTATAATCCGTATTCACATGCTCTTTGGACGGGGACGTTTGTGTCATTGTTCGTGTGAATCAATGACACTAGTTAGAATGTCTTTGTGTACAAAAAGGGATATAAACACAGTCAGCAGTTCTGAATAATATACCATATTTTCCAGACTGCTACACTAGCATCATCTAACTAACTAACTAACTAACTAACTAACTAACTAACTAACTAACTAACTAACTAACTAACTAACTAACTAACTAACTAACTAACTAACTAACTAACTAACTGTGCCCACCAACGGCCTCTATAGCTAACGTGAATTATTATAACTAGTTTAGATTTGACTGTTAGCATCATTAGCTAGCGGCTAACTAACTAACCTACTAGTCAAATCTAAAACATAGTTATAATAACTAACGTTAGCTCAATGTCACATTCTCTAGAAGGGTTAGTTTAGATACTAGTTACTGTAGCTTATTGTCACAAAGCAAATAGCACCAACGTTTAGCGATGTAAGTGAAGTTATGAATGTAGTTGGTTGTTGTTATTAATTATTAACGCAGCTACTTACTTGACGAGACACACAGTCAGGGATGTGAGTGGTGTGGTGGTCACGTGACGGGGGGGAGCCTCTCACCTGGAGCACGTGACGGGGGAGCCTCTCACCTCGAGCACGTGACGGGGGCTCTGTGGCTCTGCAGATATACCCTACTCATTGCGGCTCTGCAGATATACCCTACTCCTTGCGGCTCTGCAGATATCCCCTAACCCTGAAGTCGGGGTTAACCCCCCCTGGTGTAACCAATAGGCGGCAGTATATTCTCACCGGCACATGGGTTATTTAATCGAAGAAGAAGAAGAACAATAACACAGGAGGGAAAACAGCAGCACTCGGTGGTAGATATCTAGCTATGCTTTCTTTGTTTTAGGAGCAAGCAAATTCGATTTGTATGCCAGAGAATTCGAAGCAGCCTACTGTTTTGCAAGTGGTGATTTTCGATGCTGGTTTGCTAGCTTAGCTAACGTTAAACATAACGACAAAGCTAGCTGTGTCCTCGTGGCCCATGTCAGGTGTGTGTAGTGTAACTACAATACAGCAGCTGATGTAGTCACTGTCAGATTGCACATCTGGGGGATAAACCACTGCACTTCCACGTTACATGGAGCACGGGAGGGGGGAGAGAGCGCGGGGGATACAATTGATGAATGTTGATTAGTATTGCTGCGGTTGTCTATAGACCCAACAGCCAACATCTACTATGGAAATACCATGGGCCATAAAACAAATGCTGATGATTGATTGAAAACTTTATTAACAGATTGCAGAATGGGTACAATACAGTACGGCAGTAACAGTTTACAGTTTACATCGGGATCCCCCATTTTCAATTCATCAGGACATTTATGACGTACAAGACATACAGATATACAGGACTGTGTAGTAAAAAGAGATCATAAAAAAAAATATATATATACATCCGAAGGGGAAGAAACTGTACATTGGGGGGAGGGGGTATTTGGACATTTACAGGGGCCAGTTTCTAATTGTAGCCACCCATAGGTGCTCTTTGAGAGCGGGTTTGGAGGAGGGTAGGGATTCACATTCCTTTACAGCTGTGGGTAGGGCGTTCCACATTATTGTGGCATAATTGCAAAACGTGTTTAGTCCCTTGTTTGAGCCGAATCTGGGTTGAACATGATTTGTGGAGCTCCCTCTGGTGTTGTGGTCGTGGAATTCACTGACCTTTGGGAAGTATTTTGACATGTACATGGGTACCTTCAGTGGTATAGTGTATCTATCTTGTAGACCAGGCCCATTGCAAGTTGCTGTACTCTGTCCGTCGTCTACTCTAAGCCATCCTAGGTTGTCAAAATGTGCAGGGGTAAGGTGGGTTTTATGAGTAAGGCGAAGGCCCAACAGTAGTCTGACCAGTTTGTTTTGTCATGTTTGTAGCCTTGTTTTTAGGGCCTTTGAGGTGATTTGGTACCATGAGGTGCAAGCATAGTCGTAGTACCCTTGAATGAGTGCTCCTGTTAGAGTCTTCAAGGTATTCTTGTTTACCAGAGAGGAGAGGAGATCCGGTACAAGAATCTTGTTTGTCGGTTGACTTTTTTGATTACATTGGTTGCCATTTTGTCACAGGAATTATTTGCCTCTAGGATGGAACCCAGGTAGGTAATTTGATCTTTCCTTGTGACAATAATGTCACCCACTGTAATAGCTGAGTTTGCTATTTGATCCAAAGAGAATGGATTCTGTTTTACCCAGGTGTAATGATAGTTTGTTATCAGCGAGCCAGGTGCAATCGTCTTTATTGTAAAGGCGTGGGATTACTTTGTCGGCTTTGTCATTACAATACCTTGGTTGAAGTTGCAATATTCAGTCGATCGTTCGTCAAGCGCAATGTTTATAATCCCAGCATGGCTTTTCCTCAAACTACTACACGAGCTACACAATCCTACACGTGACTGCATTTGCGGTTGAGCATAGTAGAGGTTGAGTTGGGTCGGGTTACGGGGTTTCGCAACTATAGACAAACTCACACTAAACCCTTTCAGGAGTAACGTTACGGAAATAAAAATGCTCTTGAGCATCAACTAGCGTTAAAGGTAGTTTGAATCTGTAATGCCACCAACGGCGACCGCTAGGCAAAAGAGCCCCGCTTGGTATTGCACTTGTTAAAGGAACATGCCAACAGTTGCAACATGTGCAACACGCCCCCTTTTACCTCCATCTGAATCTTTTATATAGAACCTGTGTCTGTATCTCTACTTCCACTTAAATGATGAGCTCTCTGTACTCGGTATTACCCTGAGCACAGGATAAAACATGTCATTGTTGGCTCTACTTAAGTCAAGACAACAACTGCCCTGTGATTTACCCGCCCTCTCAGTCGTCTGACCGGTGTCCTGTTTAGAACCTCCTTCTGCACAAGTTGGGATGAAGGAATATTAAGTGCAACTTCATTGTCCGTAGATTTATCTCAACACTTATTTGATTACGTGGGCCATTACCTGCCTGTCAGGATCACTGTTTGACGATGTAATAGAATATTAACCGATTGTCACACAACTGATCTGGGATCAATCTACTTGATTGAAATCAGATTAAATGAGTGAGTAACAATTTTCTGTTTGTAGGTTCGTCATCCCCTGCTGACACATCTTGATCATAGACATCAGTAAAAGCCAAACCATTTACTCCCATCAAGAGTAAGTGACTTGCCTTCATTTTTATTTTCCAACCGTGTCAAGCCACCTTTACATAGAATACATATTACTTGCATTGATTAGTCTCAAGTGTCTCCGTCTCACAGGGTAGCAGAAGAAAGCCATTTATTTGAATCACATATTATTATACACTACACTATTCAAAGCAACAAGTTCTCCCAGTTCCGTAAATCTCCTGTTAGCTATTCCTGGTGTGTTACTGGACATGTGTCTATCATCTTGGAAGAAGCATACCAATCAGTTTTTACCAGGTGACCAGCAACACAACTAGAACAGCAAATAGGAGATTTATTGACAGTGGCCCCGGAGGTAGAGCGGGTCGTCTTGTAATCGGAAGGTTCTCGGTTAGATTCCGGCAGCATGGCGATGTGTCCTCAACCCCTAACTGCTCCCGATGAGTAGGTCAGCACCTTACATTAACATGTACATTTTGTCATTTAGCTGACTCTTTTTATCCAAAGCGACTTACACGTTTTGTACAACAAGACCGCAGGAGGGTACAACTTTCATCAAAGTAACAATGTTCATCAAAGTGTTGAGTGCTACAGACTAGTGTAGGTTAGTATATTAGGACAAGTGCATGACAGTAAGGTTAGTTAGGGTTAGAGTTTATTTATTTTCTCATGCTTTTTTTTGCATGCTTGCCTCTGTTGTCGGTGTGTGAATATCTTAGTGAATGGGCGAATGTGAGGCATATGTTGTAAAGTGCTTTGGATAAAAGTGCTATATTAATGCAGTCCATTTACCATTGAGAACTCCAAGACCTGCTTTGAGTGAGTATCCTGCAGTATGCAATGCAAACCTAAATAATACTGCTTTCCTGTGACTGTCTGAGGCAGAGACACCTGCAGGTAATATCCCACTATGCGGTCTCCCTGTGAAACCTTTCCCATGCAATTTAAAATGTTAGACTATGCTGCCGGCATAGCTTTGTGGCGTAATATGATATGATTAATGATGTCAATGACTTTGCAGTGTCAAGAGGTTATCGACAAGATCGAAGAACGAGAGAGGAGTATGATGACCGCTTCTTAGAAAGAGGGAATAGAGAGGTAAGTTGGTTACTGATGCAGCAGGTCTTCCTCGCATGTTTCAAATAAATGTGGGGCTCAGGAGGTAGAGCTGGTAGAGGTCGTCTGGAAATCGAAAGGTTCCCGGTTCGATTCCCGCTCCTCCCGGGCAGTGTGTTGAAGTGCTTGAGCAAGACAATTAACTCCTAATTGCTCCTGATGAGCAGGTTGGCATCTTGCATGGTTGCCTCCGCCGTCGGTGTGTGAATGTGTGAGTGAATGTGAGGAACAAAATTGTAAAGCGCTTTGGTTTACTGCACTATATAAATGCACCATTATTACCAAATGTTTGTTATTCATCAAGGATCATTGTAAATTTAATACAAATTAAAATAAAACATGTAATACTGTGATGTACCGTAGGGCTGTAAAAATTGACAATTTTTCTATTCCTTGTATTATTCTATTCAAATATCTATTATTGCGCATTATATAAACAAAATAAATGAACTTTTAAGATCAAGATGCCTACAACCAGCATACATATAGAATAATGTATTCTCTCGCTCTCTCTCTCAGTGCCTGAGGAGAAATTTGTTCTAGATTGAGAACGGGCTGTCTCTCGAAGCGGGATCAAATTAATGAAAGTTGACGGTATATATTCATACACAGCAACACGCCTCCCAACAAGGTGTGATAAACATGGGATAATTTATTTTCCTTGACATGAAATGGCAATGAAACCAAACTAACTTGCTGTCTAGTTGATCAGAGTGCAAGTCACTCTGTCTCTTCGTGGCCGAGTTGGGTTCTGCCATAATACCATGTAATTGTTGAGTTGTTGGCACGTTCTTCAGCTCAAGGAATCAGACCTAACGTACATTTAATTTTCACTCCTCTACATGAAAGTGACGTTGCGTGTCTCCTGTCCGTCATGCAGCGTATTCAGGGCTGCGCGGTAAAGGGGCAGTTCACCCAATTTATTCCAACAATGTATCAATTGAATCAACCGAATTCAATCACAAATGAATGTATGTTTTATTTTACAATTTGATTAAATCAAATATAGAATATACGTTGACAGCCCTAATGTACTGTTACATACAGTGATACTTCTTGTAGAAAACAATCCCTAGTGTCACTGACCAGCACAACTTAATTCAGCCTGTCACTCAAACTAAGCTGAATGTGACAAACCCTTGCACTGAAGTGTTTTTATTTTATTTTATTCTGACAACCTATGTGTTTGTAGTTGTGAAGTAAATGTTTAACTATGAGTGAACACAACAATAAAGTTTGAAAACATTGTTCTCTTTAGAAGAGAACTTAGATGAACAAATGGTGTCAGAATAAACACAGTACTTTATTAAATAGTAACAAAGACCAGAGTCAGGTTTTGCAGAAACAGAACTGAATGACTGAATCATAACATCTTCTATACACTGATCTGTGACATAGACTTACTATGGAACACTACCCTTCTCTCTGTCATTGTCTTTGTCAACCTGTGGTGGACCATGCCCTCATGGTTCTATTGGTTCTACAACAGAGCAGTTGGACCAGAGGGAGGAAGTCAGACTGTTGTGTCCCCCACTAAGGTTGTCTTGACACACAATAGGACATTGGACAAACACATCCTCAGATGAACAACATGTTATCAGGCCCACAAATGTAATTTGAATATATTCAATTCTTATTATTAGATAAGTATCTTTATTATCTTTATGGATAAATCTTCCACTACATTCCTCTGAAAACCTATAACAGACGGATAGGTTCTTCATCTGAGGTTTTGGACCACTAGAGGGCAGCAAAGAACCTTGTAAACAAACTCACAAAATACTTATTTCACCAAATAGTAATCATTGTAAAGATGCATATATACATACAATGTTGTTGTAACTAAGAGAGAAAGTAATCGTTTCCTTGCATAGATTACTAGATGTAACAACTACAATATTACTTGTGCATTCCCTGGTTGTTAGGCTGCATGGTGACAGTGGCCAAATTGGTCAATAGCAAACATTAAATACTTAACCTAACCCATTTCTTTTTTGTATTTTATTTTTTTATTCTTTTTTAAACAAACATATAAACAAACATGACAACACACGATAAGATATACAAGCATTAATTGTCAGGGCACATCCAATGAGATCACCTTTTGGTTAGTTGTTTTATATAAGATATACCCATAATACCTGTTATCTAAAAAAAAAACCTACATACATATGCTCAGCTCGAACCCCCCCCCTCCCGGACCCCACCTTGAGAAGTACCTCCACTATCCCTCGCACCTAACCAGACACTACCATTATAAGCTAGCTTTTATTCTCTCCACCACTTCTAACCACATTGACATTTTGGATTCATTGAGACCCAGAATTCTTGCTGTAGATATTTCATGGTAAATTACATCGAGATATGTAAGAAACCAAACTTTACGGCACATTTTTTCCGGTTGAAACCAGCGTGATGCGATCAGCTTTTTGGCTACTGTGATACCCGATAAAACCAATCTCTTTAGCTGTGGATTCACTGCAAACTCAAAAACATCATTCAACAGCAATACCGAGGGGTGTACAGGTATATTCCAAGATACGAGTTTTGATATTTGTTGGGTCACATCTTTCCAGAATGCCTTAACTGGTGAGCAGTCCCAATACATGTGCATAAATGTCCCTTCGTCCCCATTTGTACATTGGGTGCATTTGGAATCTTGTTTGAGCCCCATTCGGCACAGTCTTATAGGAGTCAAGTATGTCCTGTGAATATAGTTAAGATTGATTTGTTGATGATCCGGGTTCCTTGATGTAAGTCGGACATTTGCCCAGGCTCCTTGCCAATCAAAGTCATTTTCCAGGTCTGGTATATCCCTCCTCCAGACAGAGTCAAGTTGGAGGGTTTCATACGAGGACGTTAGTAATTGATGATAAAATTCTGAAACAAAACCTCTCGATGTCTCTCTTGAGTAGAAGAATTTGTGGTATCTGTGGTGTTCAATTGGTCTGTCTAATGGAACACCGTGAGACTTCAAACATAGCTCTAACTGTTTGTGAAAAAGCCATGTGGACTTGGTGAGATTAAATTTTTTGCGTATTTCTTTATCACTACAAAAACCCTGTTTGTTAAAAACATCCCCTAATGAGTGTATGCCTTGCTCTTCCCATATAGGGAATCTTATAGGTCGTTTTCCAATTAAGAGAGCATTGTTATTGAATAAGGGAGTATGATTGTGCCATTCTTGTGGGTTAGGATTTTTTTTTTGTGATTCACGCCATATCCTAACCCATTTCTGATGACATAATATTGATGTAATTAAGGGATTCACTGAAATAAATATTTTTCTAGTGCAAAAAAAGTTATCTACTACAAGAGCATTTTTATAGTGTATGGGAGGCGGTGGGAAAATAAGCAGAGCTAAAGGTTAATACAAATAATCAACCATTCATTTAGTTAATTATTGAGTTAATGAGTTTGAATATCTCCTCCTGTGATGTCACCAGAGGACACTGAGGGCGGGATCCACAAAGAATGGATTGCACGGTGCTAATTGCACCCTTACTTACAATTCATTATGAATTGAAAATGGGGGACCCTGATGTAAACAAGACGAAAGTCTTTCTCTGGTCTGCCTCCCCTTAACAATTGTGTTTATTGAGCCGTACTGTGTATTGTAACCATTCTGCAATCTGTTAATAAAATTATCAATCAATCACCTGCATGGTTGTTTGTTGTGTTAAAAAAATAGCAATCCTTATCTCTTATTTCTTCAGCTACATCATTTCATTGAGCTGTAATTAAAAACACAAGGATTCAGTGTCCTCTGATGATGGAAATATTCAAACTATAAACTAAATCAAATTTAAATGTTCAAAATAGTTTAGAGCCTTGGGTATGTGTGAGATTATGTGCAAAATAGATTGTGGTTGTTTTTTGATGATGTGCCTCTTTTTAAACGAAAGCCTCTCTTGTTCCAAAGTGATCATTTTATATACACAATCTTGTAACTAAGTGATTCGCTTTTTGTGCATTGGATTACTAGATTTCAACTACAACGAATACAACTTTCAACAAACTTGGTTGTTAAAACAAATTTGTTATATGCATAGGTTTATAAAATATGCAGAGCTAAAGCATGGACCGGGTTTTGTCAACTAAGAAACTAAATGATGGAATAATAACAGACTGGCCACTGATGGCACAGGGTTGATTGAGTAGGACATCATGACTCGACAAGACTTTTTGATAGCAGGTGGTCATAAGAAGTTTAAAAAATGTGAAATGAACTGTCAGAAAATAAAATAATGATTGCATCTTTTATTTATTTATTTAAATTTTTATTTTCTAATAAAAAATTTGAATCATCAAGGCCGTTGTATATTCCGGCCAATGCGGTAATTTAACGTACACAACAGACCTAAACGGACTGGAGACAAAACCGATAGTATATGAATATAAACATGAAACACTGTTTGTTATGTGGGAGAAGCCTTCATCTTGTGTCGCAGCCAGGGCCGCCTGGGAGAAATGCGAGGCCCTGTGCGAGATTTAAATGCGAGCCCCCCCCCCCCCCCTAAAAGGTAAAAAAAAAAAAAAAAAAATATATATATATATATTTTTTTTTCATACAGTCAACATATTCTTAAATAATAGCGCTGCCCGAGGCTGGGCATGATACAGTCAACATATAGCAAGAGAGAGAGCGAGAGAGAGCTCCCGTTCTACAGTCAATATACAGTGTTATCGCTGCACAGACCCGGCAATGCCCCTGACCCTCCACCAGAGCAAGGCCAGAGAGAGAGAGAGAGAGACACATTGGAAAGAAACAACCCAAAACCAGAGCAAATTGAAATGCTATTTGGCCATAAAAAGAGAGTACACAGTGGCAGAATACCTGAGCACTGTGACTGAAGATCCTTGACTAGGTACAGACCTGGCTCCCAAGCGAAGACAGACCCACTGCACACAAGATGAGGTGGAAACTAGGGCTGTCTTAAATACTTCGAAGCTTCGAAGCTTCGTTCGATGGCACAAGCTTCGAACATAAATCTAACCGTGACTAACCTTACTGTCATGCACTTGTCCTAATAAACTAACCTACACTGTAACACGCAACACTTTGATGAACATTGTTACTCAGCTGATATAGTTGTACCCTTCTTGCTGTCTTGTCGTACAGAACTTGTAAGTCGCTTTGGATAAAAGCGTCAGCTAAATGACTGTGTGTGTGCGTGTGCGTGTGTGCGCGCGCCTTGTAGAATTCCATACATAAGAAAGAAAGATACTGGGATGAATAAACAAAATAGGAAATAAAATGTAGAAATGCATGCAATACATAAATAAATATGAATCTCCATATATGAAATATAACATTTAGATAAGGTGCTACTGAGATGTTTTGGTGAGTTCTTTGTTTTTTGTGGAAGTTGCCCTTCTTAAAAATGCATGAACATTCACTGATAATTGGTCTGTAGTGGAGTCTACAAGGTCTACATTGCCGGACCATGTAGAATCCGGACCTTGTAGACTGACATAATTCTGTGCATAGTTTAGTCTACACAGGCCATATTTCAAATAATCAAAATCTTACTTCATTCATCTTAAACATTCTTGATTTGGGGGATTGGTAGTTCCCATGAAATCTGAAGTTGTTCAAACGACAACAGCGATCCACCTTGAATTAAATCACACAGCCGAGTGAAACCTTGTTGGATGCGTCGCAGTCACGAAAGGGGCTACTTAATTAATTAATCCAACCCACTTTATTTATAGAGCACATTTAAAAACAACAAAGTTTACGAAAGTTTTTTTTTTTTTTTTTTAATTTTAATTTTCGAAGCTTCGAATTAAAATCTAAGCTCGGCCCCGAAGCTTCGATTGCCAAAAAAAGCTTCGAAGGTCAGCCCTAGTGGAAACCGAGCTCCACTTCTTAACAACCTGCCCACTATACCAAGACATACTTCCCACAAATTGCAAACACCCAAAGAGACTTTGAAAACATCGACAATAACTCAAAACTCCCATACCTACTGAGAGAAATACAAGAATGTGAAATAAAGCCCATTTGAATTGAAGAGAGAGAGATAGATAGAGCATGTCTGTGTGTGTTAGAAAGAGAGAGATAGAGAGAGAGCATGTCTGTTTGTGTGTGTGTGTTAGAGAGAGAGCATGTATATGTGTGTTAGAAAGAGAGAGAAATATATAGAGAGAGAGCATGTCATTTTGTGTGTTAGAGAGAGATATAGAGCATGTCTGTGTGTTAGAAAGAGAGAGAGAGAGAGCGTGTGTTTGTGTGTTAGAGAGAGAGAGCATGTCTGTGTGTGTGTGTGTTAGAGAGAGAGCATGTATGAGAGAGATAAGCAAAGATGAGCCCCTAAAGGATATTCAACTTTTAATGGAAGAACAAAACAGAAGGAAAAGATAACTTCACAAAGGCAACATGAATATACATAGATCCAAAAGGACAAAGATCAACACTTAAATCCAAAGAGAAGAGGGTCTATACCAGAGAAAACAAAGTAGCAAGGAGCCAATGGCCGACATCAGCTAAATAGGCTAACTGCAAATAGAGTAGCCAGGTACTGACACCAGGCCACACACAGCTTTGGCCAACGCTACCCAAGCTACACAAACGACCAAGACAATTCACACACAGCACATGTCGTATCTCCAAATGTTGTGAAGTAACATGTTTTGCCTGGAAAAAAACATCGTTATTAACAAAACATTCGGGAGGGGAAGGAAGGAAGAGTGGGGTAATGTCCAATGGACATCTTACCTGCACCAAGGAACGCAGGGCGAAAGGCCGCAACACAGGTCTCCACGTTGACGAAAGGCCTCTCGCTGGCGGGACAAAAAGAAGCTATGGCCGGAGCCTTGTCATGGTGCAGGCCCGACTACATCTTCTGTCAAAGATGATGTCAGAGTGCCAGGGCCTGCTATTCTCACGGCTAATGTCAATGGTCGTAGCACAAGCTAACAGCTAACTCTAGGCTAACTGATAGCATCAAGCTAACGTTCCCAGCCGAGCGAAAACGAGCAGCTAACGTCGTAGCTAAACAGCTAACTGGCTAACAGTTAGCTCAACCCGGCTATCGCTAACCACTAGCTAACGCAGAAGCAAGCTATGCGGCTACCACTGAAAAACTGTACAACGTGAGAAAAGCAATACAGGCCAACACTTCAGACAGCCGCTGTGTTTTCCTCTTCTCATCCGAAGAGAGAAGGGAAAAAGAAGGCAATACACGTCCCACTACAGAGTGGTGTTTACCATAGCGGTGCCGGCAACAAGTCCCTCGCGGACTATAGCCGACTTGAGCATGGAGATATTCTCATAATGAAACACCAAGCTCACCTCCCTCGCATCAGGTGCTGACACCAGGCCACACACCGTTAGCTACTACAACAGCTAGCCGGCCCGTTTGGCTCCCGAGAGAGAGAGAGAGATATATCCACGGCGGGAATAGAATAGAGTGCATTAAAAACTCGCCAAACGTCCAAGAGGATGGAGACAACCGCGTGGAGTTGACGAAGTTCATCTGCCGAATGACCGTCCTCTTCATCTTGGCATAACAATGCTGCACGCGCTCTCTCTAGGTTAGCTAACGCTAGTTAGCCTTTAGCTAAGCTAGCTACTAGCCGACATCATCATGGCTATCCCGACTGAACCACACGTTAGCACTCAATATTATAACGTAGCTAAAGCTAACTAGCTGTCCCTGCCTTTAGCCGGGATGGCTAGCCTGACTGAACTGTCTAACATGCGACAACTTTCATATTCAGTCCATCTGCCGAATGACCGTCCTCTTCGTTTTGGCTGGCATAACTAAGCATAACCTCCAAAGCTGCACGCGCGAAATAGTCAAACGCAGCTGACGCACGCCGGCGTACACATGATGTAACCCCTCCCTTCATTGAAACCAATAGTATGTCTGCTGCAGAGCCCCAGAGCTCCAATAGTGAGTATGTCTGCTGCAGAGCCAGGAACATTCTACAAACGTGTCTAATGTGAAATATATAAGCATATAAGCAAAACTAGATTTTAGGTCTGTGATGAAAAAGGGCCTCGCGGGAAGGGGGGCCTCGCAAAAAATTAAAAAAATTAATAAAAAAAATAAAAAATAACACCCCCCTGAGGCGGCCCTGGTCGCAGCGTCCACCATGTACTCAACCTGGCTCGCATGAGGGAAAACACATGAAACTCTCATAAACAAATCAAGTTCAATAGGAAATGCATCGGGTTAGGCTCACCCACAATAATCCCAGTCAAACAGCCCAAATACTATTGGCTGGTCTGTAACAATAGGAACAATGGGGCCGGCACTGGGACCAGGATTCAATCTAGTTTTTCAGTCTCCGCCAATGAACACCGTTTACCACAGCACTGTAGTACTGCCACAGCTCCAGCTCACAGCTAGCTAATATACCCTCGCCTTTTGGAAGTTAGGGTTGAACCTGCGGCCATCTGGCTTGTGGTCAGCCTCTTAATCTTAACACATTCTGTGCCATGCAGTTTGCCCATCTTATACCACTCTCTGCCAGCGCTGTAACCCTATGGAGTGGCTCACCTTCTTTGCAGGGCTATAACTTTTTAAATATAGCTATATCGACATTACTATGGCCCATTCAACATCGGGTATCTATCGTTCCGGATGTGGAAACGTTATTGTAACTGAGGGGTACAATTCCCTGACTGTATTGTTAGATATGATATTTAATACCACTACCTCATGTACTTTAACTTCTGGCCATCCAGTACAAGATATAAGTATGATGAACACTTTCCCACCTGATGAAACGAATCCACACAAATGTACCAAATCGAAGGTTTAATACAGCAAAAGGTGTATACAACGATCACTTAATTACATTTATGATTTGAAATATGAAATATGCACTTTTATGGCAAATGAGTATTCGTAGGTAAATCAACATTGAATGTCCAATCTCTGGTTACGCAGGGAGTAAGTATACAACCTGGAATATTTAGGAAACGATAGCGATGGTACTTAAATGATTATAGCTGGATACACTAAGGGGGGGGGGGGTCCCGCTGGTTGTAAGACAGTAGGAGGGGGGGGTTAGAGAAGCCGCTGGCGGTATCCCATCTGGCCGACGGTGTCTTGGGAGAATCCAAAGTCTTGGACACGGTGCCCACAGAACCTCGGACCGCAGACGAATACAGCTGGACCCTCTGTGGACGGTAGCTGCCGGTCCACAACGGAGAGACGTGAGGCGACCTCACTGGTGTAGAGCGCCGTCTCACCTGGAGTCCTCTCCGGGGGGTAGTTCCAACACTCCGCAGTGTTGGCCTTTATCCATGGAATAATCAAAGCACCCAAAGCATAATCCAAGCCGTGGAAGGCTCGCCGTCGTCCGGGTAGAGTAATCCAATATACAGGTCCAGTCGCTCTTGGCCCGGAGCTCCTCGGATGCAAGCACCACTAGGGGTCTGCTCAGCCTGGTTAAGCGTCCAGATAACGTCAGGAACGATGGGGGTACTGATAACTTTAGAACTCTAACCGAACGATGCACCATACATAAATAGACTATTATTAGCTTAATAGAATACGTCCAACTCGACGGTATAGTGCCAAACTATGACTATTCAACTATTAATCTACACGATATCTCAATGCCTATTCTGGGCCAAGTAGGCCTTACTACACCACACGTGCGTCGTGGGGAGGCTTTGCGTCTGTCACTCTGTTGGAGGGTAAAGAACTGGACTAAAAGGAAGTTCTACTTTACTTGCGCCATATATATATATGCGCTATGAACAAATAGTACCATTCGTATTTCGCCCGACATATTCCTGCGCGGAACCGGGGCTTGCCACGACATGTTAGGCGGCACGATTGAACTTGGACCTAGGGGTATGGCAACCTGGCGCCAGGTTCTCGTCCAATGGTAGAATGAAACTATTATGGGCTGTTTAGTAGACTAAAGGGATATTCAGTGCATATTGTACAAGGAATATACAGGGAATATCAAACGATATACAAATACAATTAAATATATATATATAAATAAATATACATATTCGGTTTAATCTGATCCTTCACAACAGTTATATTCTTCCATTCATACATTGTCGTGTTAGTACCGTCGTGAATATACCGTAAGTATGTTTTTGGAGTGTATAGCAGTAATTCCTAGAACGCGCGTCATAGGCCCTGGCGCGTATTACACATAATCGATTGCCGTTTCGTTCCTATACACGCTATATTAAAAATTTCAAATGCATATGATCGCTATACATTATGCTCCATCATGCGTGAAGGAAAGGGGCGGGGGGTCTTTTATGATTCCTTGATTGTCACTAACGGCTTTCTTTAGTACGACGCCATACGTTGATCGGATAGATTGCAATGAAATAAATGGACAATCGAGCTGGAAATAACGTTAGATTCCTCTTACCTGTGCCCGATGAGACTGGAGGAAAAATATTCCAATTATTTGATGTCGATCTGCTAGATCCATTTTCCGTTTGTATGACGCAATAGACGCCGAAAGCATATTGATTCTTGCGTCTCGAAAGCGATCCCATGCACTCGAGTGTGTATCTTGATCCACGTTACAAGATATCTCTGCCGGAGCTTTTATCCCGATGCACAGAGCGCCACTTCCGGTTTAGAGTGGAGTGCAACTCACCCGAAATCCACCAGGCGGCGGTATTGAGGCATTGCAATATCAGACAGGGTCCAGCTGGCTCCCGGAGCCTTCCTGGATGAATTATGAATGCCAATAGCGAATAAAGTTAATAACGATCATAAAAACTAGTTAACTCGTTGTTGGCGCTATTCGATTGCCGGGCAATAACGAGATAACTAGTTTTTGGCGCAAGATGTGTTAAGGGTCATACTTGTCACTCAATGTGTGTAATATTGCTTTCGTAATAACATCACATCAGCAAACATGATACATTTTAGGAGTATCCTCAATTAAAGAAATTCTTGTTTGACTAATTCAGTTCAGTTGACTAATGGAATAGTCGATTTGAAGCAGTAGTTTTTAAGATGGGTGGGACTCTTGCTAATGTCTATGGTAAGGGCAACACCGTAGTTTGTTCCTAAAACAAAATCCTTAAAAATCTGTAAATGTATAACGCCCTTGTCGACTACAGCAAAATGTATACTTTGATGTAAAATTCACGCCGATGCTTGGCTGAGGGTAGCGCTCAAAGCCAATGAGTTTACTGGCGAGGTCTATGTGCAGCTGGCCAAAAACTTAACTGCGTTTTGGGCGACGCCAATAATGTGTAGGTATGATGGTCTGAGAAAGGAGCCGCAACAGTCCACACAGAAGTCTAATTCGGCCTTAAAGACCCAAGCAACCTATTAATCAACACTGTTTTCTGTAGCTACTTGTTTCAGTGCTGTAACCTGTGATGATGATTTTGTTCAAGGTGAGAATTGAGAGAGTTGAAAGGAGGAGTCTATCTCGACCAGAAGAGTATGACAGAACTGACAGAACTGAAGAAGACCAGCGGTACGGTGGCTCTCGAACTCACCAGGACCAAAGAGGATACCGGGGTGAAAACACTTACCCATCCACTGACCGTGGATACAGTGACGAAAATGCAAATATAGACGGCTTCCAAAGAAATCCGTCACCCCCACAAAGGGTAAGACACCCTTGATATTCATTGTTTTAAAGGACCCATATTGTAGTCATTTTCAGCAAGTTAAATAGGTATTTGAAGTCCCCTAAACATGTCTCTTTATTTCTTTGGCTGAAGAAACACCTATACAGCATGCCTCTATACCCCTTTGTTTCAGCCCTGTTCTCAATGGGCTGTTTTCTGTGTCTGTAACGAGCGAGCCACCTTGATCGTACAAATATGATAATTATTGTACTACAACCAGCAATGCTGTACGAGCCTGTACCTTCGAACAAAATTCAGATCAAACTGGCAAACTAGGCATTGCAGGTCAAATATGACTCAACATCCAGCAATATCATATCAAACTTGCCAATAAAAATGTTGTCAAATATATTTTAGGTTAAACTTTAGGTAGAAAAGAGAAGGTTTACGCGCAAGCAGCCATTTTGTACACACACGTTTTTCACATACACACAAGGACACGCATTGCAATGATTTGGTGTGACATCACGTAAACACTGAAGTCCAAACGACTCGTTTAAAGGCACAGTTTCTGAACATGGGTCGAGTTCAAATTCTGACTGGGTTGTCTTTTCACAGTTTGAGTGTTAGTAAGCCCATCAGAGACCCCAAAAGGGCAGGTTTCTCACAATTTGGGACCTTTTAAAGGGAAATATACCCATGATAGTGGTCTGTTACCTGACCTGAGCTCATGGGACCTGATTCCATTGGCCAATATAATCTTCTCATAAATAGGCTCGGGTAAGGTAATCGGCCATGTGGGCATGGTTATTGGCCGATGCTGAGTATTTCAAAATACCACACATCTGCCAGATGAATCAGCTGAACCATTGGATCAGTCAATCACTATTATGTACTTGACTTCTATTTTATACTTACTATACTTTTTATACTTATCTATTTTTATCTAGCACAATCTCAGGAGCAAAACAGAAAGAAGCATTTTATATAAAAGTATTCTGTACTTCTGTATGACGACTAATAAAGAAACTTGAATATGTTGTATATGTTACGTTCGTTGTATAGTCAGTTGGTGTGCTGCCTTTGCATTATGTGAGACGTCCTCTCTCGTGTACACTGTGTTGTTCTATTAGAATGTCTCAAGTTTTGTTTTATTTGTCATGTATAAAGTACATGTACATTACAGTGAAATGCTTGGTTCTGTATGAGCCCATGAGAATGTGTTTCATACTGTAAAAAAGTTAAAAGAAGAATAAGGTCCCAACACTATACAAATATACAATATAAAACTAAAGTACAATGAAGTAAAAATTCAGACAATGAGGTACAAAAATGCAAACGTTTAAAAAAAGAAAACTGAGTGTGTGCATGTGGATGAGTGTAGATGAATGGGTTAATGTTGCATAGAGTCATTGAGCATCCTGATGGCCTGGGGATAGAAGATCCTTTTGAGTCTCTGTACAGGCCATGAGACTCCGGGGCGACAGTGGCTCAGTAGGTAGAGCAGTCGTCTGGTTATCCGGAGGTTCCCGGTTTGATTCCCGCTTCTCCGGGGCAGCGTGTCGAAGTGTCCTTGATCAAGACACTTGACCCCTAATTGCTCCCGATGAGCAGGTTGGCACCTTGCATGGTTGCCTCCGCCG
This sequence comes from Notolepis coatsorum, assembly GCF_963971535.1. Classification (NCBI taxonomy): domain Eukaryota; kingdom Metazoa; phylum Chordata; class Actinopteri; order Aulopiformes; family Paralepididae; genus Notolepis; species Notolepis coatsorum. The sequence continues at coordinate 90,686,591 of NC_140182.1, read as the reverse complement.
TCGGTGTGTGAATGTGTGTGAATGGGTCAAATGTGAGGAACAAATTGTAAAGCGCTTTGGATAAAAGCGCTATATAAATGTAGCAATTTTTTTACCATTACCTCTAATTGTGCATCTGCTGCATCTGTGCTTCTGCTGCGGTCGTGTGCGGGGCTATTCCGAAACCAGGAGGTGATTACCAGTTACCAACAATGTGGATTGTTGTATGTTCTTGTGCAGATAACCAAGTCAAATTCTGGCGAATCCCTACATTGATGAATACAGTAATTCTTATTTTCATTCTAGGGCTTTATTTTTTAGGCCTGTGCAGACCCTGTTGTGAAAATGTTCTAACTACCGTAATTCCTCTAATAGTAACCCCGGCTTGTATTTGTTTCAACTGTAGCGGGTACCAGGCTTGTATTAGGAGGAGGCCTGTATAAGAGGGAGGCCTATATTTCAAATTTTCAAACGGATCATAATGAATAAATCAACATTTTGTGTCAGTTTGAACCCAGTAAAATGTACTGGGTTCATTTATTGAAACCAAGTACTGTATGAAATAGTAAACAGTGCAATTACAGGTGGTCACTGGTCATTTCAACGTTTTCAAAGTGAAATCAAGTAACTAGCTCAGTATGCAGCTCAGTATATTAGTAACCCGGCTTGTATTAGGAGGCCGGCTTATAATTGCTTAGCTCAAGAGCGCACCCGGCCATTAATAGAGACCCGGCTTGTATTTGAGACCCGGTTACTATTAGAGGAATTACGGTATTCTACAAATAACATGTGAGCTTATTCTTGGGGGACCTACTTCAGGTGTTAAGCAGTCGCAAACTTCACTTTGTAAGGAACAGAATGGAGCAGCTGCCCCAGCATTCCTATGGACTATGTGCATTAGAGGGTGGGAAAGCCAGTGGGTGGGTCCTGGTCGTTGTAAACAGCGACTCCTACAGTTCGGTCGGGGCGCCTGCTCAGCGAGGAAAGGATCTAAGGGGGGTAGTGTGATCCTTCCACACGTTACACCCTCTCAGTGAGAGTCTGCGCTGCCAGGTGAAAAGAAGCGGTTGATTGGCTCGGAGGAAGCATGTGATAGCCTCCACTCTCCCAGACCGACTGTAGGGGGTAGGTGCGCAGCGACCAGGAAGGGGATTGGGAATTGGCATAACGACTAACATTGGGATGGGAGAAAAACAGAGGAAAAAGGAGGGGTGGGAAATATAAAAATAAAAAAAATAAATGTAAAGCATGTTTTTGCTGTTTTCCTTTTCAGGAGGATCCGTACTCTTACTACAATTCAAACAGAGATGATGGTCAAGTAAGGCGTCAGGTAGAGCTAAGGTAATTAACATCTGTTTCTCTTATTAGGGGCCAAACACTGTAGGTACTTAATTACCAATTGTAATTTAGGCCTGCATGGAATGTTTGTGTAGTTTCTTCCATCATGGCAACCATTGTTTTGTACATGGCAATGGAAGATACAAGGGTTGCCATGTGTTGATTTATGAGAAATATATAAACAGAAACATAATAATTTGGTGTATTATTACTGGATCTTGTAATCAAGTCAACAGTACAGGAACAATAATATCATGTTTTTCCAGTTGTACCTACTATTAGGCATTTTGAAAGTGGTTACCAACGGTTACAGGCAGCCATACTAGAAGAAAGAGAGTGACACAAACATTCTGTGCAAAGCCTCTATTGTATGTTTTCTTCTTTCTTCTTCTTTCTTTCACCTGCCATGGGTGTCTATGGCAGCCCATAGAACCGATTGGTCACTTTTCATTAAACTTGACACAGTGGTTAGAGGATTGTGTCTACTCTTCACACACTCTTCTCTAGTGCCATCATCAGGCCAAAGTTAAAGAGTAAATAAAAATAAACACATGTGACGGTAAGTGCGTGGTCTGTAATTTCTTGAGGTTATCCACCCAAATGAGAGGAAACGTTCGTACACTGGCACCTATGGTCAATTAAGAAGTCCACCACTGTTTTCTTTCTTTAGACTTAAAAACATAAAAACCTACTGGTTAGCTGTGGTAGTCTGTGATACCGGTGTTGCAATTTATTATACTTTATACTTATAGCACATGCATGAGTCTGGTCTCCTTTGAAATGTAACATTCTTAGTACACAATAAAGAAAAATCATCATGCGATTAAATGCATACATTTTTTTTACTTTGAATTCTTTCTGTAGTTAATTAATTGAAATTAATGCGATAAAGTCCCAGCCCTAATCTTTTTATATAATGTCTTGATTTCAGAATTTTATCTCAAAAGCAGAATTTTGGACAGCTTTTTTATTTCTGCCCTTATGTGAACCGCTCACACAAGAACTCAAAAGCAAAATGAACCACTTCTCGGTTGGATCAACATGTTCATGACCTGCCATTGGCTACAAGGGTTATGAGTCCAAGTCCTGGCCTGGGTGGTACGGTCTATACCAGGGGTTCCCAAACTTTTCAGGCCTGGACCCAGAAAATAAGGCGTCAGAGAGCCGCGGCCCAATGCACATCGTCGGGCTTTTTTTTTTTTTTTTTTGTCAGGCGACCGATTTTTTAAGCCAAATATCACTTCAATCCTATTAAGTTAGTTCAAGTTAGTTATTCATTTATATGTGCTATTTATGAGAGGGCTAACTTGTTGCAAAATAATAATGATAATAATAATAGCCTCATTAAAATACTATTGTTGCTTCGGTTGTTTTCAGCGTTTTATGTGCATAATCTGTTATTTAGTTTGAAATGTTCGTTGAAATAAGTAGATTTTTCATTTTTTGTTTATTTATTAAGTTAACACTTTGATCGCCATGGGTTAAATTCATAATTTACCATCCCTCGCCAGCTCTATTTGTCTATGGAGAAGTTCCCCTTCTTTGCAGGGCTATAACTTTTTAAATTCTATTGCTAAATTGCCATTATTATGACCCATTCAATGTCCTATATGTATTGTTCAGGGTGTAGCAACATTAAACTTTTTCATTCACATATTCATACTAAAATATGGTCTAAAGTATAAGTATGTTTTTATCGTTTTCTGCAGCTTTCTCCAGAACTTGATTTATAGCTCCAAATGCATTATATTGATGATGAAATACAGTTTGATAGCAATCGGCGCGAGATAAAAAATTTCAACTGGACGTGGTTCTAGAAGTTACTACGTGTCATCTGATGATGACCGGATGGGCGGGGGATCGTTTATAATTCCGTGGGCAGCGTTAGATGATTCATCCAGAGTGGGTCATATGTTCATCATAGCAGTTTATATGGAACACGTTAGAATATAACGCTGAATCTTACCGTGGCTTCCTCGCGCCGCTGGCAGATGAGCGTGGAACAGATTTTTTTTCTATTATGGGATGGAGAAATGCCCGATCCATTTCCAGGTTGTATAATAGTATATACGTCCAAATCATGTTGTTTTTTCGAGTTATTTGCACCGATCGATGTTCACTGTGTCAAGACGGAGTCTCTCTAACGATAGCGAGTGCCCGGACCACATATGGATGAGCACTTCCGGTTCAAAGGCTCATTTCCGGTTGGCGATCTGCCGATCTGCCACCAGATGGCGCTCTTGAACCGCTAGAGAGTTGAGTGGAGCTTTGCAGTGTGTCTCAGGGCTCCGGACGGGAAATATGATTTCGATCACAGATTTTTGAAATATTGACATCAAAGACGAGTTACGGCGTCTTCGGCAGAATTAGCATGGCTAGGAATGACGTCTTAACTCGTCATCGGCGATCATAGTGTTAATATAAAACCATATAGTCACATTTTAGAATACAATAGAATAGAATTTTAGAATACAACTAGAAACACTGTCCTGGCCTGCTTCTAAGTTCAGTGGCCTGACAAAAAAATAAATAAAAATTATTTTCTTTTTTTAATCTCGCGGCCCTCCCGTGGCTGCTCGCGGCCCACCTTTGGGTCGCAACCCCGACTTTGGGAACCACTGGTCTATACTGTGACATTAACACTTTCACGGCCAACAACGTTTATATACGTTATTGGGCGCCAACGGTTAAGGGCCATAAACGTATATATACGTTTTTGAATAGTTTTAGCCTTTTTTAAATTTTAATATTCTATTCAATGTCACGGACCCGTATGTTGCCGTTAAAAGGCATACTGGGACACAGGGTGCAGTACCGGCCAGATCCTGCTAGTAGGCAGTATCGAGAGTGCAGTAAACTCTGTTCCAGACCGGGTGTTCCGTTTAAACCGCTCCGGGCACAGTTTACTAGTACAGGGAAGCCTAGGGCTTCACTCGATCGCATTGAATAGTTTTCGGGACAACGGATGGATATGTTGTGCTGGATTATGTCGTGGACCAGATGGACATCAGATGGACCAGATGGCGATCAAACAATTGGAATATTCTTTTTGGAATACCCCTGACCACAGGTAAGGACTATCTGACGTCAATTTCAGCTTGATCCAACAATGTTATCACACCGATCCCGCTAATCTGCGTGTGTTGTGGTAATAACAAATGCCGTTACTGGCAATCAAAGCATCAGAAACTACCCCCGCCCCCCCCCCCCCCCCCCCCCCTTCATGCATTCATGATGAAACATAATACCTAATTATATGCATTTGATTTGAAAATAATAGCGTGTCCAGGGACGAAACGCCAATGCTTTTAGTAGAATTCACGTTGCGGCCTATAGCCAGCCTCGCAGGAATTAACCCTGATCATTCCGAAATTATACTTATATTCACCACGGCAGAACGCGTGAACGTATTCATGAAAAAATTCATTATTTTTTGGATCTTGGACAGAAGATAGTTACTGTCAAATGTCCATAGTATTGTATCCATAGTGATAGAAGCACTTGTTTTTCATATGTGTATATAATGTAAATATCTGTAGATGACAGCAGACATCTACTGTGACAGATCTATAGATCTGTAAATGAGGAGACAGCCAGTGTGTGTCTTCACTCAGGCCCTGCGAGGGATAGTGCCAAGGTAATCGGCCGAGGTGTTAATATCAACAGCTAGGTCAGCTAGGGAGGGGAGAAACCGTTGCTATGGGGAAGAGATAGGAGAGACGTTAGAGTGTGTCAGAGAGAGCAGTTGCTAGGGAAATACACTTTTATAGCTGAGGGTTCTTCCGGGTTGAGTCAGACTAGGACGCAAAGCTGACACATAGGGACTTTGAGAGAGAGACAGCAGAGATCCCCTTCACCCTCCTAGCCGGAGGGTGGGGGAGGGGGAATGCCATGAGATTGCTAGCTTCGGCTAACGGGTAAGGCTTTTGGCTAACCACTAGGCCTCAACCACCATCAAACTGATAGCAGAATAGAATTAAGGAATTCAATAGACCTTTCAAAGACCTTTCAGAACTGTTTTCCATCTGGTACAGAGGCTATGTTTATGGAATAAACATCAACATCAAGGAAAAGGTATCACGTTTCCAGTATGTCGTTTTCTTCTGAGTCGGATGCAGTGACGGGGCAGAGAGAGGGTATCAGCCAGTACGATGAGTAAGAGATAAACACAGCACAGACTTCACGGGAAACGGAGAGATTACTGGCTGAGAACCCGATTATCTAACAATAGCTATAATATAGAATATAGATATAGCTCTACAAACAAGGTGACGCACAGTGAAAATATGTAATGGAAACCTGGCCTGGCTAGAACAGGATGGGGAAAGGCCTCGGCCCTGAATGAGTTAATGTCACTGTCTATCCTGTCATGTGAAACTAATTATACCTACATACTGTAGATAAGCTGAGTGCTATTCACTTTACATGACTTATATGACATTTTACAACTATTTCAAACTGTATCAACGACTGCTTTAAATGCCATGCACAGACATGCATATTCTGATGTTGACTGATATTACACAGATTTCTTTTAGTTGCGCCCAGCAGCTCTATGGTTGGTCGTCGGTCGGTCAACAAACATTTCCCCACCCTCCACAGGTTTTGACCTAGGAGGCTGAAATCGGGCATGGAGGTCAAGTGTGTGTGTTCATGCCAGTCGACTAAAAGGGGACGTGTCAACTGGAGTGACGCATAAAGGTTGCAGCTATTGCGAACGTTTGCTTGTTCTCTTATGCCCAACGCATTGCTGCTGAGAGTTTCTTTGTCCCTTGTCTGGCCTAGTTATCTCGTCCTCCTTGTCCTTTTTCTTCTTTGTGGTGTTGTTTTTCCCCTCTCTATTTTACCATGTGGTCAAGGGTTAAATTATCATATGTACTTGGACCCTTAATTGCTGCCTGCAGCTATATTATTATCTAAATTGTATTTGAAGTACAGTTACTATACTTACTCAAATATCATTGCCTTTTTTGGATCCCTGCAATATTGTTAAATTGGGAGTCGCACAGCGACTCTTTCGCCGTGGCTGGCTGCACTTCATATGCATCATGTAATGTTTGAACTCACCAGCAAGTGGCAGCAGCGTTCTGTGTTCTGTATGCCTCATGAGTAGGAGATGGTTTGCCTGGTAGATTTCGAAGTGTAGCAAGAAGTGTTGCTCTTGCGTTGTAAAAATGTCATTGAATCAAGAGTTTAAATCAGACTTATGAGTTTTATTTGTTTCAGCGAAGTTTGGACTGGTTCTTCAGTTGTGAGAATTCCTACATAAAAAAGCAGCCCTTCAAAACATGACACGGAAGCTATCACTAATTCTAAAGAATAGTCAAGTAAACATATAGAATCTTTAGAAACTGGACACTCGCACCACTACAGCTGTAATCTATAGTACAGATTAAAGATGTAGTGGTGCGAGTGTCCAGTTAGACTGGGTCGTCTTTGGAAATGTGGGAAAGTTTAGGCATTTGCTACTAAGTCTTGCCTTTCTATGGGGTTCCTGCTGCATCTTAAAATGTTTTTAAAAGTTCTTGAATATGATTTTGATAGGTCTTAAAAATGTATTGGATTAGAAAATTATTTCTATGTTGCGATAACTTCTCTGTATCACTTTTAAATGTGTTTGGCGGAAATGTCCAGGCTGCAAAGGGGGTAGTCCCCCCCCCCACCCCCAATAATTTGTATGGAATTACTTCTTTCATAGTCATTTTCCTTCATACCTTTTTGCCAGTTTGGCTGTGAAATAGGTATTAAATTCTATTCAGAGTGGTCTTAAAAAGTCTTAAATATAACTTGTTGAAACCTGCAGGAACCCTCCTTTTGTAGCTCGGCACAGAGAAGGTAAATCCAGGGTCTCTACACTATGCTATCAATGGCCCATTCACAATTAACCTTTGAAACATTTTCTCAACTGGCTCAAATCCACACAATCCTTTTGACTTTGAACCACCTAAGACCTAGTTTTGGAAACTATCGAAGCATACCTACTGCATGAAAACACTTATAAGAAATTATAAACTTGTCTTTTAGAGAATAAGCCAACGGCTTTAGTTTATTAAGCTATGCTATCAAACCACACTTGATACATTTTGGGAAATGTGTGTGACGTTTTCAACTTGGTAAGCAATGAGGATTTCTATTTCAGTTCTTATACTGTACCTGCGTTGTTGACAGCATTGCTAAAATAATTGCCACGGGTTGCCATTGCCATTGTGTATAACTCTTGACAGTCAACACCAGCGGAGACAGGCGTCTGACAGGATTTTGTGGGTCTAGCTAATGTACGTGTGTGTGTTCATATTTATGTTGTGAAGGTGGTTTAATAAGAGCTGTGTGCTACACAAAATGTGCACGTCAGTATAATTTTCATTGTAACGTTATCAGTTTTTATTTTTTAAACTCTCAAAATGAATCGACATCCACCCTGATCCTATTTTTATCGGCCCTGGGACAACAAGGGGGGGGGGGGGTCCTTAAGCTCGAGCTCTGCCTGCATTGCCAACTGCACCATTATAAAGATTCCCATGATGTGCTGTCTACCTTGTTAATGTGTACAGTGTCACTCCAAAGTTTTGAAGAGCACTAAACTAAAGCGATTCCAAAATGTAATATTCTGGAAGTGTCTACAAGGCCTAAGCGCTGCCAGTATAGCAGGCAATCAGCTCGCAGGCCAAGGCCCCCCTTCTCCGGAGTCGCACCAGGCCCGAGACAGGGACAAAGGGCACCAGTGTCTACTCACTGGGCCAAAGAGACAACCCCCCACAGGAAAACCAGCTGGGCCTCTCCCCTCACCAGCCATTCAACCACACACTCCTCAGATTCTCTTGAGCGGCCCATGCCCTCCCTGTCTTGTCTGTCAAAATGATGTCCTCGCTGCATATGTGAAATTGGCTCTGTGGCTGTCATTGTAAAGCTTCATCCTTTTATGGCAGATGATTTGATTTACTGGGCATTCGTACAAAATGGATGACGCAACATAAAAAGCACAGAGAGCACACAAGATGAATGTCTTGTCTGGGTAACCCATTAAGCTGGCCTGCTTATGTCCAATGGGGTCCACAGAACAGTTTAACGGAATGGCGACAATGCAAGACGAGACAAGAAACGGCATCGAGACGGACACATTTACATAAGCAGTTACAATTATTTAGCAAGAAATTAGTAAAACATACTATATATAGGTACTCAATTTGATGAAGGGATGGGTCTAAATTATTGGAGATTGTAGTGGATTACTGTGGTTGATTCAAATACAGTATATATTGCATTCTGTCTTTTCTCAATGTAGTGTGAGTGGTTTAACCTCTTAAGCCTGAGCCTAAGTAAATGGAAGATTGCTCCACTTCTACAAGGTCCATTTGCATGTTCCTGGTATCTAGGGACATCTATATGGATCTCAGGGAATGTATTCCCAGTGTCAGAAATATTGTGTCTGTTACTAGGTTTGAGTAAATTGTAATGAACCAAAGGAGGATATAAATTATTATTTTATTTTGTTCATCTTTGACAGTGAATAACACCGTGCTAACATTGACCAGATGTGAATACTTTTTCTTATTCAGCACCTTCTTGAGATCAAGTCTACAAAAAAATCTAAGCAAATGAATAAAGGGTAGATTATTTACAGGGTTTTTTGTAGATGCAGTACTGAGTCTCTTAGGACTACAAACTTGAATGACGGTGTCATTTCCTTCGCGTCTAATTCATCAGGGTTCCGCCGGGATGTGCCGAGATATTTATACACTTATACACTGTTTATTTAAAAATCATTGGTAAACAAACTTTATATATAAAATATACAATTTCACTGCTTTTTGATAGGGTTAGGGTCTTTACCCTTGGCTACATTTGAAAAAGAAATGCAACATTAATTAATACGGACTATTGATCTATGTATGACGTGATTTTAATTTCGTACCGGTATCGGACCGCTCGGGCTTTTTCAGTAACTGTCCTAACCGTAGAACCCGATGAAGACTTGCAAAGATTTGGGTTTGGGTTTCAACTCTTTTAAGTCACAATGCTGATGACGGCATCATCTCTGTCGTCTCCACGGTTGCAGAAAACACGGTGGGACGTCTTTGGAGTGTCTTCTTCGCTGGCATAAGGTGTCCCATGTGGGGAAGTGCCCAGACGTGAAACAAACGGCTCTTCTCCCACTCTCACTACCCCCTCAACCCTAACACAAAACGGAGGCATCGGCTCGCTGGCTGCTCCGTGATCCTTGGAGAGCTCCCACACAAATGCATAGACTGAACTTACCGTGTTAATGGAGTTCACTGTGGGGGGGGGACCTTGGCAGGCAGTTTCAAGAGGTGGGTTGCTCAATCTGCTCCTTTGTGGAGCTCTTGACCTTAGATGATGAATGGCAGATAATGAGCAAAATGGGAGCCTCAGTTAAGTGCCAGAAGTGCAACTAGTTAGGAGTCACTCTCCCTTTGAACCATCAAAGTTACCTTGCTAGGCTAAAACCTTGTCGTGTTTAATGGTTTTTGTAAACTGTTGGAAAATTGACCTCGGGCTGTTTGAGGTCTGTGTTAGTTTTAAACACGGGCAGACGGGCGATGTTTGTTTTTTTGGGGACCTAAGATGCAGATTATATGGATGAGATTATAGGATTGTTTTACATAGTTTTACAAGAGGCACTTGAATACATCTTCAGATGTAAAGAGTTGTACAGCTTACTTGCTCTGACTCTTGGGGCTCAGGGAGTACTACACCATTCTCTGCATTAGTAAGAGGTAACAGATTAGTGGTGTTTTGTGTTGAATGTTTAACCTTTCGTGATAATTGCTTGATTCCTGCTCATAGAATTCCTGCTTGTTGCTCTTGTTTTTCTATGCATAGTCTTGTTAGTTTAGTGGGACCACTGAAGTACTACAACGATGGCAATTAAGTTTATTTGGCAAATGGAAAGCTGGACTTTGCTACTTCAAACGGGTCTTGAGTCGTAAAAGCTTGAGGCCTTGTTAGGCCTGCTCTTTGTTTGGGGATGTGGTCTAAGTTCAGGCAGAGGTCGGAGGTCGTGACGACCAGGTGCCATTGGTTCATTTGTACCTCTGGTTGGTTCTAAAGCATGTCATGTGCAAGCATTCAGTAAAGGCAAATCACAGGGACCAGGAACAAAAACAATGACGTTTGGTAAATAAACTAACTGATCCTACCACAAAATGGCCACCTAGGCCTGGCCTCTCACCCCTGAAACACTGCAAGCGGACACAGAATTGTTGGCAGGTGAGAGGCACGTGGTGAAGCCACAGCAGAGGGGTTTTGAATGCATTCTGCGGGCGCTGCGAGTTAATCTCCCAGTGTATGTCTGAATGGAGTCTGCCTCCATGTGGATAGTATCCCTACCCCTCCGCGAGCTGCTCTTTGCTTCCAGTGTGTGTGTCGGGTTAGGCGGACCACAGTGTTTTCATAGTAGAGAATAGTATTAAGTAGAGTCATTTGTTGGTCGAAACAATACTGCCAGTACACACTCAATAGCCCTTGGCACTATTGGAAACATTTGTAATGCAATTGTTGTATTTAGAAAGTTGCAGGATCTCATTGTCGACCCACTAATTGAACCCTTGCACTGAAGAACCATATAAGACTGTTTGGAATTCTTTGGACGGTCCATGTATTTGCAGTTTTAAAATCAATCCAAATCACTTGGAGTTTGAATGTGATATATCACCAGAAAGTACTCTTAACTATGAATTAACACACTACTCTAACTTACCATCTTTAGATAATAAGGTTTGAAAACATTGTTCCTCTGAAAACATCAAACGTACTTAAATGGTTCTCCGTCTCCATCTGAAGTACTGAAGCAGTGTAACATGTAATAGATTAATTCAATAGTGGCTTCTGATTGGTCACTGAGCGCATTCTATGCATTCTATGGTCTGCTATTTCCGCTGTGGAAAATAATGGACCACTGTCGAGCATTTATTTATGTTGCTAGTGTTACGGCAACAGTTACATTTCTGATGGACTGTTTGCAGAAGGTTTGTAAATTGTAATACATTTTACTCTATTTAATCACCCTGTTGGGATTCATTTTGCAATAATGGCCAGTGTGCTTTACATTATTCCTTACATGAGGTCCTTTAATCATTGTTTAAGCTTTAATAACGCCTATACTGTATGATTACCATTATTACTCTACCAGTAACGAACAAAAATAACAGTGGTAAAATCACTATCACTAAAAACAGCTATATATTAAAATGGATGATTTACTAAGATCTGTTGAAGTTAAGGCTGTGGTTGGCTGTTGACCACACCATGTGAAACTGAAACTGGCATAGAAAGGTCCCTTTACAGTGTGCCGTAAATTTTTATTTAAGGGCGGAGTCCAAATTAAACCGAGTCCTTTTTATTAGCTACACATTTTGACAAATAAAGGCCAGTCTCTATTAGAAGCCAAGTCTAAATGTATTGTTCACACAGTTACCACAGGTGCAGCTTTTATTTATTTATTACAATTTGTATCATCATTTGCAGTCGTAAGTCATTGCTAAGCGAAGCGAAGCTCTCTTCACCATAGCCTTATACGTCGCTGCTGATTGTACTGTAGATTGCACTATTTCACTCTGTCCATTCTATTTTACTCTTTTATTCAGAACTATTTTATTGCACTGCACTTTGCATCATTTTACTTTGGCCATTCCATTAGACTTTTTATTGCACTGCACTGTTGCACTATTTTACTCTGACTCTTTATTATTGTCCATTTTTAACTCATTCAGCGCTAGGGGTCGTTGTTTACCTTCTGGGTAGAATGCCATCACTTTGTTCAATGGGGAGAAAGCCAAACTTGCGAGTGCTAAAACTATATGAAATATTATAGCTATGGATCTAATACACCTGTCGATTGTCAGTGAGTTTCTTCCAGTCAACATGCACAAAACTGATAATTTTTTCATACATACATTTCCGTTTTATACCGTGATGAATATGAGTATATTTCCAGAGCATTCTGTCTAATCTCAAGAAACTCGAGCAAACCGCGCTTCAATGTATTTCCTTAAAAATCGTGCCATTTGTAGCTTGATTTATGAATCGTTCTGAAAATAACGCTAGATTATCGTTATTATGTCTCCTCATGCACCCATGAAATGGGGCTTGGAGCGGGGCGCCCCCCCCGCCACCAACGGTAAACAGCACACGCACAGTCCACACAGACAGCTTCGATCACGGGAGAAAAAAATATCAGATCAACGCAAGATTGGATATATAGTGTCCTTACCTTGTCTCTGATGTAATGCAAAAAAAAGAATCCAATTATCTGATCGCCATTCCAAGTACTGGTCGCGGAGGTCCCTTCCACTTTATCCGGCATTGATATGGGGGGGGGGGGGGGGGGGGAGGGGCTAGTTGATGCATTGCTGTAAGTGCTTGTCCTGCCGGAGTATTTAAACCCCGCCCGCACGGCTCAGCTCGGCCCAGAAAACAAACTACATAGTTTCAAATGGAGTGCAATAGCGGCCGAAGGCGTTAGAGGGCGGTATTGACCGTCTGCCAGCTCAGACACATTCAGAACAGTATGCACAGGCTGCTCCGATGAATTATGAATGGCAATAGCGAATAAAAGAAATAACGATTAAAACCCGACTTTTCTCGTGATTGGCGCTCAAGCGATGGCGAGTTAACTCGACTTTTCTCGTGAATGGCGCCCAATGAGTTAAAAACGGAATCAAACCATAAACAAGGGGACCTATTGGGATGTTGGATCCTAATGTGAAAAACTGATTTTATATGTCTACACTTACTGCTTATTTTGTGCCTGTCTTTTTTCTGTTGTGAAGCACTTTGAGCTGCAATTTTTGTATGAAAGGTGCTATACAAATAATGTTTTATTATTATTAGAGACTTACACAACACAATGCTCACCAGTGCATAATGTCATCTACAGAAATACAGTGGGCCTGCATGACTGTAACTTTACTCCCCATTAGTAGCCTAGAGTTGAAGGCAACAGTTGTAAACTGAGAGACTTTCTGAGAACAACCATGTTCCATTACTCTCAACCCTTTCTAGTTCCAAACGTTAGATAAAATGTCCATGACCCTTGTAGCCTGTTGTAGAAACCAACTTACTTGTGTTTTTTTTTTAAACCGCCTAATCTATGCTTACAGTTATTATTTGTACAGTTGTTATATTTATTATTATAATTATGTGTGACACCATGAATCTAAGCCAAAACTGTTCAGGTGTTGGAGAAATTGTAGGCCAGTATTTTGTGTTGTTTATTATTAGTTCTTAACAAGAGCGTCAGTGTGTGGACAGTGAATGCAGCGTTGCAGCTTGGCCAACTGTGTAAACCCACAGCACAGTGATCATAGCATCTAATAATATACACACAACACCCACAATATTTCTGTCACTTACATTTGGCTACACTTTACTTTGAATGGACTATTTTCTGCTACCATTATAGTACCATTAAGGCTACCTGTAGCCTAATGTACAGTTGGAAGCTTGATTTAGAAAATCATTGTTTTAAGTTTGAGAGGTTTGATTGGGGAAGTATTGGGATCCACTATTCTATTGACCTATGAATGGGTAGTACTGGCTCAACCATTGGGTTCCTGCAGGTTTAGGTACAAATTCAAGGAAAGCAATAAATTATCTGCTCAAGGTTTGTCCAGTATAATCTGCTGTTGATCCCTGACGGTGGTCAAGATTGATTGGTCCTAGTCTCAGGCCATGTCCAGACAAAACCGATTTCGGTCATATCAGTCAAAGTATTTGATCGTATGCACTTTTCATCCACACGGAACTGTGTTCTGGGAGCCTGAAGACGCTATTTTCTGAAACCGGGTCCCAGAGTGGGAAAATCTGAAGACTCCCCCCCCCCCCCCCCCCCCTTGCGTCGCCGTCTTTACAAATTATGCGCATTTTCCTGAACCGATGACGCGATATGTTTATTAAACACCAGGAGGCTACTGTGATGAAATACACGATACTAGCTAGAGATTAGCGTCACATAGCGGGCCTTTTTCTGAAAACCCAAGTAGTAGCCAAGCACATACTGTTCCATAGCATACGCCTTCAGTTGATCATGACAAATCCTCTTACTTTGATGATTAAAAAGCCTCCATTATTTAGTAAATAGTATTCCCATGGCTGGTGTTGAGCTGTAGCCAGCCAGCTAGCGTTGATGCTATCAACATTAGCTAAATAGCTAACCAACTAAATACAATAGACAGTGGTATCCTGAGGTAACGTTAAATACAGACAACTTTTGCTACAATAAGACAGTGGTATCCTGAGGTAACATTAAATACAGACAATGTTTGCTAGTCGAAAGGACTGGACACCGGGACAAGTTAAACATCAATCAATTAATTTAATACAACAGCCAGGTAGTTTGAGCTGCGCGCACCATATTATATACGGCTTTGACACGTTCTCTCTCTCCTGCCGATTAAAATCCTCCTCATCGATTGCCTGTAGGCTGTAGCTGCATTTTGCGCATGTGAGCCGCGGTCTCTCTCTCTCTCATCTCCTTTGGAAACTAGCGTTACGTAACGTTAGCTCAAAAGCACAGAACCGGACGACAAAAGTTATTCTGCTAGCAACAAACAACGATAACACTTCCGGTCGGGGGGTTTCAAAATAAAAGAGCGGCGTCTAAAACAGGAAAGACATTTATTTTGTACATTTGTGGCATGTACTTATTTCTTAAGACTATTTCGTTTTTACGGAAGACTTTTTTTTACATAAATGAAAACTAAAAAGATCAAAATCGTTTTCGTCTGGACATGGCCTCATACACCTCTGTTATTCTGCCACTAGAGATAGTAGTGGGGGGCCCAATTTGCGACTGCAACCTTACCCTTTATATCCCGAGCTCCATAAGATCGTCAACATGTGGATCATCCATATTTGAAGAGCAGAGCTTTGCAGCCCCTTGGACAACAGCCAGACGGCTATGCCATCTTTCCCCCAATTGAGCATGAAGTTGCATCACACTTGGTCCCTTCCAACCAGTCAATGAACTCATCCTAGCTCCCTAAAGCTGACAGAATCACTGCTTCACCCTGATGAAGGTTTACCTGACGTGTGTTCAGGCCTGCATTGCCCTTAACATAAGCTCCAAGCTTATGACCTGGGAATTATGTCAAGGGAGCTGTCGTAGCTGCACTATGTAACTTGTGGCTCTCATTGTCTCAACTATCTGTCAAGGTAAATGTAATTCAACTGGATGTCCTAGTCGGCACAACAGTGCTGTTTGGAGATGGAGCAAATTCCCTGATTTGCAGGCTCAAGTCTGGCAACTCTGTGTTAAAGCTTAACCTCTTCCATCCGTGCGGTCTGGGGCCGGACCGCAAATGACATCATTATAAATCAATCTGTCTACTGTCTGACAAAAGTATAATTTTATTTTTCAAACGTATTCAAGTATAAACATCATAACCATGTCACAACAGCAGTTATAATGTATATTATCAATAAATTAGTTTACCAATAGGTTAAAGTGTTATTAGATCGTTTTTCGTTTTCGTTTTTCTATTGTTTTGGTCGCGAAAGTCGACCATTTTGGAAAAGTTTTACGTCAGGAATTTTTCCGCATGACACTTCCCAAAGGCCTCTATGGGGCTTCAAGCTAATTACTTCTGTATGCATTTTTTAATATATCTTATTACTCTGGATAATAAACCACAAAACGTAATGTTATTGGCATATATGGGAGCGCAGTTAGTTTGTTTCCCCTATTTCTAGCATGTAGCAACAATCGGATTTGAAATTAGTTTCAAAATGGTGGCACCCTGGCAAAAATTAAAAAGCTACTGTACATACAGTCGATTTCATTATCTGTTCTTATGCACGCCTGGTGATACTAAATCCAAATTTGAACTCAGGCATTTTAAATATAAGATTTGGCACAATCTATAAATGTGCGAATTGGCTATAATAAGGTAATTTATAAGCCTGTTATTCTATATTCTATAATAATATTTCAAATTGCATTGGTCCGGATGGGAGAATTCAGTACTGTATCTACAAAACCTTCTGTTTAATCATCTTCCCTTTATTAATTTCCTTAGATTTCTTGTACACATGATCTCAAGAAGGTACTGAACGAGATCAGTGGCAGTTTTTCATGTCTGGTCATTTTTAGCATGGTGTTATTCACTGTCAAAGATGCAAAGAAAAATCATAATTCATATTAAGATAAGATAAGATATTCCTTTATTGATCCCCTTGGGGAAATTCAGGCATCATAGCAGCATGGGGGGGGGGGAGGGGTACAGGTAGTAAAACAACACAGTATACAGGTAGTAAAAGACAACACAGGCAGTGTAAACAATTTGATCAATATGGTCAATATAATTTACTATCTGACTAGCTGAGGAATATTCACATTATTCACAGTGTCACATAAGGTGCAGTATGCATGAGGTAGTGTTATAATTTACTATCTACTGAGTATACATTAATCAAAGTACCAGGGTAGTCTACTTTGTCCCCCTTGGGTTCCTATAAGTCCCAGGTCAATGTCTGGTAGCTGTCGCTGCCCCCTGTTGTGGGGCCTGGAGGCTGCTAGTCGCTGCCCACTGTTGTGGAGCCTGATGGCCGCTGGTATGAAGGACTGTCCGAGGCGGTTAGTTGAGTGTCGGGGGGGGGTGAGTCTGTGGCTGAACGAGCTTCTCATCTTGACTAGCTCGTCGTAGAGGGGGTGGTAGGGGTTCTCCATGATGGCATCCAGCTTCCTTATCATCCCCCTCTCTACCATCACCTCAAGTCTAGGTAGCTCGACTCCCACCACGGAGCTAGCCTTCCTCACCAGCTTGTTGAGCTTGTTGGTGTCCCTTGAGTTGATGTAGCCTCCCCAGCATGCCACAGCATAGAAGAGGATGCTGGCCACAACAGACTGGTATAAAGACTGCAGCAGTTTGTTGCACACATTGAAGGACCTGAGTCTCCTCAGGAAGAACAGCCTGCTCTGTCCCTTCCTGTAGAGGGCCTCTGTGTTGTCCGACCAGTCCAGTTTATTGTTCAGGTGTACCCCAAGGAACTTGTATGAGTCCACCATCTCCACATCCACCCCTCGGATGGAGATGGGAATCGGGGGGGGCCTCTTCTTGCCCCTCCGGAAGTCCACCACCAGCTCCTTGGTCTTACTGGTGTTGAGTTGGAGGTGGTTGCTGTCGCTCCACCCCACGAAGCTCTCCACCAGGGCTCTGTACTCCTCCTCATCATCGTCGGTGATGTAGCTTACGATGGAGGAGTCGTCTGAGAACTTCTGCAGGTGGCACCCGCTGGAGTTGTGGCAGAAGTCTGAGGTGTAGAGGGTGAAGAGGAAGGGTGACAGCACAGTTCCCTGGGGGGCGCCGGTGTTGCTCACCAGTACGTCAGACTGACTGTCCTTTAGTCTGACGTACTGTGGCCTCTCAGTGAGGTAGTCCTTGATCCAGGCCACCAAGCCGTGCTCCAGCTGCATCGCAGAGAGCTTCTCCGCTAGCAGTGACGGCTGGATGGTGTTGAATTCTCCTTTTCATCACAATTTAAGGCGGATTTTCAGAAAATAGGGCTCCGGGCTTAAGGGGTTAAACCACCTCAGTGAAATCCATCATCAGCCCACACCTGCAGGAAGCCTTTCAAGTTTAAATAAAGGTTTGAAACATGGTGATTCTTATTCGGGTGTTCCTAAAAGGTTTATGATCTGTAGTGTCTTAGGATTTTTAAATGTAAAGCACCTCTTATGACCGGCAATTAGTGCTGGGCGATAAAACCATAACGATAATTATCGCAATATATTTTAATAATCGATAATAAAAATATCGACTTTTTTTCTCTCTTTAAATTATTTTTTATTATTTGTATTGTGACCTGCAACAGGGCAGCTTTAAAACCAGAGACAGTGGACAGACTTGTCTTTCTTGCCTGCAACTTAAAGTAATGGCTTTGCTTGTCCAAATGACAATACTGACCAAATTGAGATTAATTTGTCTCTTGTCCATTTATTTAGTTTGCTTTCTAATTTAAAATACAGTTTGAAACTGTCTGTACACGGTAGGCTATGTGTGCTAGCAGAGCTAGTCTCCAGTCGCAAGTCATGGTGCACATGGTACTTTTGCTTTCAAACCAGCTGCAGCCTGAGAACTGGAGTGTGAGGCGGGGCTGTAACACTAAAGGCAACGACAAAGAATTGCTGCAAAATAAACATACATTTGTTGTTTAAATAATAATAAGAAAAGAAATACTAATAGAAATATAGATAATATTAATTATCGATATCGAACGATATGAAAAATTATATCGTGATAACATTTTTGGCCATATCGCCCAGCCCTACCGGCAATGTCAACTCACTCACTCACTCACTCACTCACTCACTCACTCACTCACTCACTCACTCACTCACTCACTCACTCACTCACTCACTCACTCACTCACTCACTCACTCACTCACTCACTCACTCACTCACTCGTTCATTCACTCACTCACTCGTTCATTCATTCAGTCACTCACACTTAGCCATGGGAGACCAGTTCAATATATACAAGAATGCTTTGCATCTATGGTAATGGCTGCATTTATATAGTGCTTTTATCCAAAGCGCTTTACAATTTGTTCCTCACAAATGTGTGTCCTTGTTTTACGCTCTTATCTCTGTATCATCATTATTATTTATTTATTTATTTACTTGTGTTTTTTCAGGAGTGGTGGTAAGGCGGACCCCTTTCTCACTAGCAGAGGATTAGACCCTCCCGTGAGGTCCATGTCTCCAGCCGCCTCAGGCAGAGGAGACCAGACGATGCAGGCCCCTGGATACATAGGCCAAGGGTATGCTTTTTTAACACAGTAAATGTACACATTTTGTTCCAACCCCACTGGCATCAAGGGCTTGAAATCACTAGACTAGTGACTAGTGGTTCTCAGAAGTTATGGTTTGTTTCAGAAATGAAGGTGTGTGTTAATTAAGAGTGTAAATAGCATGATAGCCGGGCTCATTATTCGGGGGAATTTGCCACTTGGCTTTTGCCATTGGATTCAGCCCCATCCTTGAATTTAACACAAAATAAACTACACATTTTGCATGGTAAACGCAATAAAAAAATCTTGCCCACTAAAGTGACAATTAAGAGAGTTGCGTGCCACTGCCTTTATTGATTCTGCATCAATTTCAAATCCCACTGGCCGTACAATCCTCATTTGTCTTCAGTTAATTCACCAAGCTCGCACCATGTATAGAGCTATGACGAGCCAGGTACTATGGAGAAGATTGGACCAGTTCTGGAATGTGTTATTATTGTTGCCAGGGAGGACCATGACGAATACAGGCAGAGGGAGCCTTATACCGGGGTACGGGACCGCTCCCCCATCAAGAGGGAGAACCAGCCGTCCATGCTCAGCCGACCTGGATCCAACAGCAGCAATAGGAGCTATTCCCCGAACAGGGGCTACTCCTACCAGCAGCTCCAGCAGAGAAGTAAGTCCTTACTCTACTGAGGATCAGCTCACATTTATTTGTATTTCCTTATTGTGTCCTGTGTGGGTTTTGGCATCATGAATTGGGATACAGAATTGTATTGTCTAAAATAGATTTTTTTTTTAATTAAGTCAGATTTCTCACCAAATGATTGATCAGATATTTGAGAATGCCAATTGAAATGACAGTTTCATTATCTCCACCAGGTGGCATTCATTTGGCTGAGTGTCTGTGTGTGTGTCTTGTCTATCCGGAGCTAATCTCGCCAACTACATGGCGAGAGATGTGAATGCTGGAATATTTTTTTCACATCGGTCAATGACAAGTATTTTATTTGATTAATTTCCGTCATTGTCCATTGAAATACATATTCAGGAAAAGTTACACCTTTTTAACACAAGGGTGGTACTACACTGATTCGCTAGTGTGTAATGCTAGTGTAGTGTAATAGTGTGAAAGTGTAATAGTGAGCTAGTGTCGGTATGTACTAGTGTGCTAGTGTAATAGTGCAGTAGTTTAATAGTATAATAGTGTGTAAAAGTGTCATAGTGTAGTAGTGTGTAATAGTGCAATAGGAATAATACGGGGAGATCTGCTTTCATTGGTCTATGTTTGCCCCACCCTCTACACTTAAGCCCCAGCCTCCTAACATGTAGGCTACTAGAGAAGAAAAGTGTGGCCACCGCCTGTTGGAGATTTGCACTCTACTGAGCTCACGTTTCTAGTTTTGATACTGTATCACACTTCCTATTACCCTGCAATCCAATGCAGATATCAATTGGACTATTTTAACATGTGGGTTTACATACCAAAAATGGATATTGTGATATTTCTAAATATTGAAAATAGCCATAGAATATTGTGATCTTTTTTTTCTTTTAGTTTTATCTGCATCACCTGCCAGTTTTTATGCATCAGCGCGGTGCAGCTGTGGCCAGAGACATTATGTTTTCTTGTTGTCCGTTGGTCCGTCCGTCTGTCCCATTCTCTCTCGTGAACACAGTATCTCAGGAACGCCTTGAGGGAATTTCTTAAATGTTGTCACAAACATCCACTAGGACTCGAGGATCAACTGAATAGATTTTGGTGGTCAAAGGTCAAGGTCACTGTGACCTCAGGTCCATCCAATGGACCTGTCTCAAAACCCTGCCCCTTTTCTTGATCCTCCAATCACAACTGTCGCTTACCTCGGACAAACCAAGTTTGTCCGAGGTAAGCGACAGTTGTGATTGGAGGATCAAGAAAAGGGGCAGGGTTTTGAGACAGGTCCATTCTCTTGCGAATGTGCTATCAGGAACGTCTGGCGGGAATATCTTCAAATCTGGCACAAACGTCCACTTGGACTCATGTGGGACTTATGGGAGTTGTCAATGAACTCCGTACACAGACTACTACTCTCATTGGTCTAGGTCAACTACACCCCCACACTTAAGCCACGCCTCCTTATGTCCTCTCCATGAAGATATGGTAGGAAGAAGAAGTTCCAGGAGATTGGAAAGAGGGCTACCTCATCAAGATCCCAAAGAAAGGCGACCTTAGCAAATTGCGCAAATTGAGGACCGGGGTTAGACAAGGTTGTCTGCTCTCGCCCTTCCTCTTCCTGCTGGCCATTGACTGGATAATGAAGACCTCCACAGCACAGAGAAGGTACGGGATGCTGACAATTTGGCACTACTGTGGCACACCCAACAACGCATACAGGAGAAGACCAACAATGTGGCATCCACTTCCGCGCAAGTGGTACTCAACATCCACAAAGGCAAGACTAAGATCCTCAAGACCAATGCAGCAAACGACACCCAACGCAATCATGCTGGATGGCGAGGCTTTGGAAGGAGTTGAAGCCTTTACCTACCTTGGCAGTGTTATCGACAAGCAGGGGGGCGGCACAGATGCTGACGTTGGAGCACGAATAAGGAAAGCACATACAGCATTCGTGCAATTACGGAACATCTGGTGCTCAAAAGAACTGACTTCCAACGTCAAGGCAGTCATACTATACTGAGCAGAGACATGGAGAACTACAGCTGCAACCATCAGGAAAGTGCAGGTCTTCATTAACAGCTGCCTGCGGAGGATCATCCACATCCTATGGCCAGACACCATCAGCAACTGCGAACTCTGGCAGAGAACAAACCAGCTGCCCGCAGAAATTAAGAAACGCAGATGGCGCTGGATAGGCCACACCATGCGAAAGCCCGCAAGTACCATCATCACCAGACACGCCCTAACATGGAACCCGCAGGGCAAGCGGAAAAGGGGTCGCCCAAGAAACGCCTGGTGCAGATACCTGGAGGCAGACCCCAAGACCATGAAGATGACCTGGAACCAACTGGAGAGAACGGCTCAAGACCGATGCCTGGAGATCACTTGTTGACAGCCTATGCCCCAGAAGGGGTAGCAGGCGTAAGTAAGTAATTTACATTGGTCTGTGTGCCCAACCCCACACTTAAGCCCCGCCCCTTTCGTATATTGAGAACCGTTTGTCGTAATAACTCACAGGGAGATCGGCCTTTATTGGCCTATGTTTTCCCTGCCCACTACTCTTAAATTCTCCACTGGCTTCTGGCTGGCGGGGGCATACAACTGCGAGGCAGTATTTCTAGTTTGATCTTGATATTTTATTCTATCTTATTCTCTAGGACATGAAGAGGTTCATGGCCAAAACAGAGAGCTTGGTAAGTTTCTCTGCTACAGTAAGACTGCTACTTTACTGTCATATTTTCACTGATATGGAGAATGTGAAGTGGGCGGCGAGTTACAGATGCCGGTTGCCGTCTTGGAAGGAACACATGAATTTGTATTGAGAAATTGCTGTAACTGCAAAATGTCAAAAGTGGAGGAATGGATGAAGAGTTCAAGTTCAAGTTTCTTTATTAGTTGTCATACAGAAGTACAGAATACTTTTATACAAAATGCTTCTTTCTGTTACACTCCAGAGACTGTGCTAGACAAAAATAGATAAGTATAAAATAAAATAAGTATAGCAAGTATAAAATAGAAGTCACATACGTAGACACAAGTGTTCAGTATGTACATATGTACAATGTTCAATGCAGAGTAGAAGTAACTGAGTTACCATACAATATACTATACAATATACTATATAGTGCAAAGCAGAAATGGGATGAGGTACAATTTAGGTACAATTTACAGTAAGGTGTAATGAGGTATGGGTTGTAGTGCAAATTCTTTACCAATAAATATAAAGTGTTTAGGTGTTCTAAAGTCAAGTCAAGTCAATTTTATTTATATAGCACATTTCCAGGCAGCGGCAGCTGGCACCAAAGTGCTTCACAGGCAGGTTGATAAAAACAAAATAATGAGATGCAAGATATAAGATTAAAAACATAATAAAGCAATGAAAGTAATAAAAACAAAATAATATGATGCAAGATATAAGATTAAAAACATAGTAAAGCAATGAAAGTAATAAAAACAGGTAGGACACAGTAAAACAAAGAGGATAGAAGGGCCAGGGGTCTAGTGGTGATTAAGTGGGGGGGAAGGCCAAGGAGAAAAGGTAGGTTTTTAAAAGTGATTTAAAAGCCTCCAGGATCTGGGCGGTCCATACGCTGAGGGGGAGGCTGTTCCACAGTCTAGGCGCTGCGGTGGAGAAAGCTCTGTCTCCCCTAGTCTTGAGCCTAGTTCTAGGCACCACCAGTAGCAGCTGGTCAGCTGATCTGAGGGATCGGTGGGGGGTGTGGCGGTGCAGGAGTTCGGACAGATAGGGAGGAGCCGTGCCATTTAGTGATTTAAAAACATTTAGGGCTAATTTAAAATCGATCCTAAAGCGGACAGGCAGCCAGTGGAGCGAGGCCAAAACTGGGCTGATATGTTCATGTTTTTTTGTTTTGGTGAGGAGGCGCGCGCCTGCATTCTGCACCAGTTGCAGGCGGCGAAGCAAGGATTTGTCGATGCCCGTGTAAAGGGCATTGCAGTAGTCGAGGCGAGTGGTGACAAAGGCATGTATCACCGTCTAGGTTACTTTGGGAGAGGTATGCCTTTGTCTTCGCCAGGAGTCTAAGGTGGTAAAAACTGTTTTTGACTACGACGCTGACCTGTTTGTCAAATTTAAAATTGCTGTCGAAGATGACCCCGAGGTTCCTGACAGAGGTGGAGAGGTTTGGACCCAGGGGACCAAGTGCGTCAATGAGGGGGGTCGGGGGGGGCACTATTAAAAACAATGACCTCGGTTTTCCCTTCATTTAATGTCAGGGAGTTTTCAGACATCCAGCACTTGATTTCTGCCAGGCAGTCAAGTAGTGGTGTTATTGATGTTTTCCCTTGGGTGGGTTTTAAGGGGAGGTAGACCTGCACGTCATCGGCGAAGCAATGGAATAAGATGTTATGTTTTGCCAAGACCTGGCCTAGGGGGAGTATATATAGGAGGAAGAGAGTGGGACCCAATATCGAGCCTTGGGGCACCCCGCAGGTGAGGGGGGCCACAGAGGAAGTGAGTCACCAAGTTGGACAGAGAAGGTCCTATTACTTAAGTAGGACCGGAACCAGTCTAAGACAGGGCCCCTAAGGGCTACGTAATGCTCGAGGTGAGCTAAGAGGATGTGGTGATCTACCGTATCAAAGGCGGCTGTGAGGTCCATGAGTAGTAGTAGGGATGAGTTACCTGCATCAGCAGCTGAAATCAGGTCGTTTAAGACACAGAGGAGGGCCGTTTCAGTGCTGTGTCGTGGTTTAAAGCCAGATTGGAATTTATCATGGATGTTGTTGTGTTCAAGGAATGATTGTAGCTGTATGTAGACTATGCGCTGTGTAAAGTGGGTGCTGCAGTGAGTTGTTTGTTTAAAGTGAGTGTGTGCGTGTGGATGTGTGTGCTGTGAGTGCATTTGATGGTTGTTACATAGTGTTATTGTTTGTTGAGCATCCTGATGGCCTGGGGATAGAAGCTTCTTCTGAGTCTTTCTGTGCTTGCCATGAGGTATCGCTTGCCTGACCGCAGCAGTTCAAAGAGGCAGTTGTTTGGGTGGCTGGAGTCTTTGATAATTCTCTTAGCCTTACCCATGCACCGCTTGTTGTAAATGTTCTGGAGAGTGGGAAGCCCCCCTCCAATTGTGCATTCGGCTGAACGGGCCACTCTCTGTAGTCTGCTACGGTCTTGTGCAGTGCTATTCCCAAACCAGGAGGTGATATTGCCAGTCAGGATGCTCTCTATTGTACATGAGTAGAAGTTCTTAAGGATCTTCTGACTGACTTGGAACTTCCTTAGGCGCCTGAGGAAGTAGAGGCGTTGTTGTGTCTTCTTCACAACACTGTCAATGTGTGTGGTCCATGTCAAGTCCTCGGATATGTGGACTCCGAGGTACTTAAAACTGTTCACACTCTCAACCGGTGCCCCGTCGATGCTGAGGGGGCTGTAGTCCCTGACCCCCGACCTCCTAAAGTCCACAATCATCTCCTTTGTTTTGCTGACGTTCAGGGAGAGGCTGTTCTCTTGACACCATCCCGCTAGGACCTTGACCTCTTCCAGGTAGGCCCTCTCGTCGTTTGCAGAGATCAGGCCCACCAATACTGTGTCGTCAGCAAATTTGATGATTGTGTTGTTGTTCCGCTGTGCCACACAGTCATGTGTGTACAGGGAGTAGAGGAGGGGACTCAGAACACAGCCCTGGGGGGCCCCTATGTTGAGAGTGATGGATGAGAAGGTGCAGTTGCCTGCTCTCACCACCTGGGGTCTGCCCGTCAGGAAGTCCAAGTCCTCCGTGGACCTATTGGGGCGGTATGCAAATTGCAGGGGGTCCAGGTTGATGGGCAGGGAGGAGCAGATGTAGCCCTTTACTAGCTTCTCAAAGCACTTCATGGCTATGGCAGTGAGAGCTACAGGGCAGTAGTCGTTGAGGCAAGCAGGCTTGGATTTTTTCGGTACAGGGATAATAGTGGACTTCTTCAGACAGGTGGGGATGACAGCCTGTTCCAAGGACCTGTTAAATATGTCAGTGAATACCGGGGCCAGTTGGTCGGCACAGACTTTTAGGACGCGGCCGGGGTCCTGCTGCCTTCCTGATATTCACTTTCTTAAAGGTCCTCCTCACCTCATGTTCTGTTAGCCTGAACACTGAGTCTCCATCAGCAGCCCCCCCCCCCCTCCATTGCAGTGGCTTGTAGGCTGGTGTTGTTGTTCCCAGCCTCAAACATCGCATAGAAGGTATTGAGATCATTTGCTAAGGAGATGTCACTGTTCAGCTTGAGGGAGGTGCCTTTGTAATCTGTCATCGTTCTGAGGCCCTGCCACATAGCTCTAGAGTCAGCCTGTTCATATTCGAGTTACATTTTATCCCTGTAGCGCCTTTTTACTTCTATTACTACTCTCCTGACGTTGTATCTCGCCACCTTGTGGTCATTCATGTTGCCTGCCACAAGCCCGGCGTTGTATGCTGAGGTGCGCGCTTTCAGAGCCTCACGGACGGATTTGTCTACCCAGGGCTTTTGGTTTGGGTAAACTCTAATTGTGGTAGTGGGGATTGTTTCTTCCACCAAAGTACAAACAAAGTCCAGCACTGTCTCCGTGTAGTCATTAATGTTATCTGTGTTATCGCGGAACACCCCCCAGTCTGTACATTCAAGTGCAGCTTGGAGTGTGCCCTCTGATTCTACAGACCATTTTTGCACCTCTCGCGAGACTACCGGTGCGCGCTTGAGACTTTGTTTATACTCCGGAGAGAGGAAGATGGCGGCATGATCAGATTAGCCAAATCCACTGGCAGAATGAGACTTGTATCCACACTTAAATTGCGAGTAACAATGGTCTAAAATATTACCGCCTCTGGTGTTACAAGTCACATGCTGGTAGAAGTCTGGCAATACTCTTCTCAGCTTGGCGCTGTTGAAATCACCCACAACCACAATAGCAGCATCGACGTTAGCTGCTTGGATTCTATTTACCTCGTCATGGTGTTTGGAAAGCGCGTCACCTGTGTTTGCTTGTGGTGGGATGTACGCTCCGATCAGGATGATCGACGTTAACTCTCGGGAGAAAGAAAGGCCGGCACTTGACGGATATATACTCCAGGTTGGGGGAGCAGTGGTTCGAAAGCTCCTTCATGTTGCCTGGATCGCTCCAATTGTTGTTCAACATGAAGGCTATTCCACCTCCCCGCAGGGTTGTTTCTAGGGGTTTCTTCCGCGGTGGCCGTGGCGTTTTCCGTGGCGGCTCTCGACAAGACTTCCAGACCATCTTTTAACCCAGAAATCTGCCTGTCGACACACGCAGTCGACCAGAGTAATCCTCTCACAGTGCCATAGCAACCTCTCCACCCACATGACGTCAACTCCACATTCTCCATTGCTAAAGGTTAAACTTTCCAATACATTCAGGATTGTACTGTTGCGAATTCCATCCTTACTTTCTTGAAGGGATCTTCTTTTTTTTGTAGAACTTGGCATACTTACCTCAAGAGCATCTACAGCTAGTGACCACTGCTGTCCCTGTCGTCCGCCGTCAACACCACCATTTCTCCCAGGTGGCAGGCTCCTCATTCACTTCCATTCATTTTGAGGACCTAGTCTATATATCATACTTCTGAAGTAGTGCTGTCAGGCGATTAAAAAAATTTATCTAATTAATTACAGGATTTGTAATTAATTAATCTAATTAATCGCATTTTAATCGCATAACCATTTTATGTCTGATATTCTATATTCTATAATCATATTTAAAATTGCATGTGTCCGGATTGCAGAATTCAGTACTGTATCTATTTTAAAATCTGTATGATTTTTCAGGTCTGGTTAATTTTAGCATGGTGTTATTCAGTCAAAGATAAAAAAAAATGTATTGATATTCTCATTTGGTTCATTATAATTTACTCAAGCCTAGTAACAGACACAGGGCTAGATCCACAAAGAATGGATTGCACGGAGAAAGTTGCACCCTTACTTACAATTCATTATGAATTGAAAATGGGGGACCCTGATGTAAACAAGATGAAAGTCTTTCTCTGGTCTGCATCCCCTTAACAATTGTGTGTATTGAGCCGTACTGTATTGTACCCATTCTGCAATCTGTTGATACAATTTTCATTCAATCAATCACCGTGCAGATGCAGACCAGAGAAAGACTTTCGTCTTGTTTACATCAGGGTCCCCCATTTTCAATTCATAATGAATTGTAAGTAAGGGTGCAACTTGCTCCGTGCAATCCATTCTTTGTGGATCTAGCCCACAGTATTTCTGACACTGGGAATACATTCCCTGAGATCCATAGATGTCCCTAGAATCAGATACCAAGAACATGCAAATGGACCATATTAAAAAAAAGTCTGTAAATGTGTATTCTACGTTCTTATGGAATGAATGAGATACAAAGAAAATATTATTAAAAAAATAATAATATATATATATATATTTTTGTAATTAATTTGGAGTTAATTTTCATAACGCGATAATTTGCTGTGTAATTAATGAATCTAATTAACGCGATAAACTGACGGCCCTATTCTGAAGTATAAACAAACTACAGATTTCAATAAAACAGACAAGTCTGAGTCAAAAGTTACGTGTTTGTTTTGTTGTCTTCTTTATACATTTATAAAATAAAAGTAGTTCTGGTCAATTTGTTGTAGGTTTGACTGCACTGTGTATGGAATGTTTGGGGAGTGGTTACCATGGTTACATGCTACCTTGCCGGAAGTAAGATTCTAAACATTCTGTGAAAAGTTGACCGTTGGCCGAACTATACTTGAAGTGAGAAATAGTTTCTTAGTGGTAACAACTCAAAAAAGTACCTTTGACACACAAAAATATATTACACAGAATATTGCTGTATAGGTTGTTTATACTTCGCAAGTATGCTATTTAGAAAATTTATGAATGGAAGTGAATGGTGGTGGTGACAACTGATGCCAGGGACAGCAGTGGTCGCTAGCTTACTTGTAGATGACCTTAGATAGAGGTAGGATTTCTGAAACCTGACCAGTTCTACTAAAGTGAAATATCCCATTAAACTGTAACAACAGTGAAACAGTAGAAATGCCCCCTAACATCTGACCTGCTGCCAGCGAAGACTGTTTGTGCCTGAACTCCCCGACTTGCTGTGATTGGCCGAAGCGTGAGAAACCCGAGAGGGCATGGCTAATGGGAGTGCTACAGTCGAGCTATGAATTTCCTCTAGTCCTCTCCGAAAATGGCATTGGCGAAAGATTAATATAGGAATGTGTTGGAATCGCGTGGACAATCATTGTTCACAAAATGATTCACCACTTCACTTTTCTTGCTAAGACATCTCGGTTAGTCATCTGTCTGAGAGGGAATAAAAAAAGTGTGAAAGAATTGGACGTCACCGGTCCGAGCTAAGCATCTGTTTTCGGAGGAGGTGTGCGTTATGAGGGCCCAGGGTGTGCTGGAACATGTTAAGATGTTAATTACACTCGCCACGCTCACCGTTAAAAGTGCTGGGAAAAGGATAGCCTTGGGTTTATTGAGGTGGGTTTGGCTTTTTTTTATTCGGGGTCTGACCTCTCCTTGGTTGTGTGAAAGTGGTCTTAAACAGCTGTCTTTAGAATCACACTGTGACCTGACATTTGGCACATTTTCTTTTCCCTTGCAACTTCTTCTTCAAGTTATTGAATGTGAACCGGTGAATCGAGTGTGTTTTGTGTGCGTGGGTGAACAGTTGGCATGTGGCAGGCTCCCTTACAGTTAATGAATTGCAGTTGGCATTGTGGGACGGATCACACTTATTAGGCCTGAGGGGAAGGGAGCGCAGACCGTGACGCAATGTCTCCGTGGTCAGCACTTTGATTTCCTCCTACTTGTACAAACATATTAACAAGAGTTTGGAAATGTAATCTAATTCTTTTCTCTATTGAGGGAGTTTGTGCCCCGGTTCTATCCTCCTTCATCCTTTGCCTATTTTGAGCTGCATGCTCTAGCCGCCTTTGAAGACGCAATAAAACGGTTAGAAAACAGTTGTCCCCCCGCGACCCCCATCTGGAAGGCCAATTAGGCCAACACATCAAAGTGCACACAAAGGGTTTATTTTGGTGCCGAGGATCAGGAATACACACGGGGTCGTACTCACGGAGGTCCTGTGCAGCGTCTCCCCTCGCAGAACGCTGCTTTACAGCAATCCGTTGTGACGCGGACCTGGAACTGGGTCTTTTTGTAGGAAAGCCACTTTACTACAGAGTCAAATGACCTCCCAGACAGCTCTGTGCATATGGTCAGGCCAGAGGAATAGTCCTTTTTTGCGGAAGAATTTGCTGCCGTTGTAATTGTATGATGCGACGGGTGAAGGATTTGACTTTGACAAACCCACAGTCCCACAAAAATTGCTCCGATTGATGAAAATTACTCGGTCATCCCGGGAAGTGGTGATGATGTGTCATAATACAGTGATGATACGGTCTCTGCGGAGGATCCTTCTTTCCCCTCCTGTTTAGATGCAGTATTGATGCAAACAGAGGAATATTTTGCAATAGAAGTACTTTTAATTGTTTTAACTTCATGGCAAGAATTTCATGTCAAAATACAGTGTAATTATCCTTTTAATTATCCCTGTAAATCTCACTGGGAATCTTCCACTGAAATCCCTGTTGATACGATGATGATGATAGATGGACATGAATGGAATGGAATAATGAATGGGTATCGAAAAGGACAAAGTGAAATCCAGTGAATAAGCTAGCGGTGGCATTTTAGCTGCTCAACGGCCACAGCTGACATATGCCCTTGCCGGTGCCCCTGTTGGGGGGGCAGAAGTCAGGCTTTTGTGGCAGGGTACGCTTTGGGACTGGCCATCCGTCATGGTTCATTGCATGCAGAGCGGCAACGCAGCATGCCCAGTGTGCCTGATAAGACGGTGTGTGTGCGCCCCATTGACCAGCTGCCTCTGTACCTCAGTATCTCCACTTGCCATCCGACGTTTCTGGATGACGCAGATGCTCTGTTTTGTGTTGGCAACTTAAATGCTGTTTGTTATCCTTTTTTTTTTTTTTTTTTTAAATAACATCTTGTTTCGTAATATGTTGGATTCTAGCTTAAACTGAACAAAAGCTATGCACAATGAAATATGAAATATGCTGCCATGCAAGAACTGTTGTGATTGCAGATCATTCTGTTGTCAGCAGCAGTCAGGCAGGTCTCTTAACAATTACATTGTTAGGCTTTAATGTGCAATCTGCATTGCCCCTGCAGAATGAAATATTTTCATTTAATTTTGATGGGCTTCACACACTCTGGTTCAACTCCACACACTCTGCCTATTGTTGATTTGCAATGCATGAACATCTGCTTGTGAATCAGTCGCTAATCATTTGAATTATATATTGTCATATTTCATTTAGTGTGTGTTGTAAGCCAGTGTAATGCTATGCAACATGCTTTCCCTCGCTAGACACACAGGTCTGTTCAAGGTGGTACGAATAGTCAGATCTTCATCACATTGATGATCTTTTATCTTTTGTTAATGGTCAACATTGATCATGACTTTGAAGTGAAATTTACACAGTCTGTAATGTACAATGTGCATAGAATTTCTGTGCATCAGGGCGGCCGGGTAGTGCAGCGGACTAAGCGTCTGTCTACCACCACAGAGACAGTGGGATCGAATCCAGCTGTTGTGCTTCCGGGTTGGCCGACCATCCATACTAACACAATTGGCAGTGTTAGAGGGTGGGAAACCCGGTGAGGGTGGGTCCTGGTCGGCGACTCCTACAGTTCGGTCGGGGCGCCTGCACAGCAAGGGAAGGATCTAAGAGAGGTAGTGTGACCTTCCACACATTACACTCTGAGAGTCCGCGCTGCCGGGTGAAAAGAAGCGGCGGGCTGGGTACACGTGTGTCGGAGGAAGCATGTGATAGTCTCCGTCCTCCCGGACCGACGGTAGGGGGTAGGGTGCGCAACGACCAGGAAGGGGATTGGGAATTGGCATAACGACTAACATTGGGATGGGAGAAAAACGGAAAAAGAAAGGAGGAAAAAGGTAAATAAAAGAATTTCTGTGCATCTTTTTGAGAGTGAAACAGAACTACTTAAAGCATTCACTGGGTGTCTCGCAACCCGAAAGCCTTGTAGTTAGTAGGGGGAGAAAATAAACAAGTGTTTTTAATTATACCTTGGCTCAAAATGCATCGCCATGGGAGATTCCTTAAATACAGGGCTGGATAGAACATCCATGGGGGCTCTGACGGCGCGCGATGACTCCTCGTCATCACTGGCACTCATATGCATGATGCCAGTTCAAGGTTTGCCAGCAGTAGATCAATGTTAATTACATTCGCCACTAAAGTGCTGGGAAAAGGATAGCCTTGGTTTATTGAGCTGGGTTGGCTCGTGATTCAGGGTCTGACCTCTCTGTGTCAAAGTAGTCTCAAACAGCTGTCTTCAGAATCACACTGTGACTGACTGATTTGACATGTTTTCTTTTCTCTCGCAACTTTGCGAGTCATTGAATGTGAACCAGTGAGTTGAGTGTGTATATTTCTGAGTACCGGTGATGCTCGTATACATGCTGGCAGCTCGACGTTTGCCAGCGGTAGATCTATGTTATGGCCCACGGACCTAAGGCACCTGCTGTCAGAGCTGAGGTGGCTGATCAATCTGCTACCGTAAGCGATTGATTTGATAGTCATACGGGTTGCATTTACTAATGGGCTACATAGCCTGGTAATTGAGTTAAGTTGGTTTACGTTAACAGGATTTCGAAAGCTAATAATAACGTTACCAAATGAATGATTTATTTGGGCGTCTAACAAAGTTAGTAACATAACATTGCTGTACTTTGTGTGTTTTGTCTGCTTCGATCCAGCAAGCTAAGATATAGTATCTATATACCTTAGATATTGTAGATTTGCGGGTCTGAATCTCCACTCTTATCACACATTTTGCCACTTTACCGGTAGGTCACTGGCTGTGCAATGCAAGTAAGCTCCCACAGTAAGCATAAAGTTTACTTGAAAACTATAAACGTTTAATCATAAAGTCCTTGTAGCAGAGTTTTTGAGAATGAATCGGTGCAGGTCGGGGGAGCACTCATCCTCACTCTGATTGGTGAGAGAGAGAGCGCGTGTCCAGTGATGGACATGGTCTTGCAAAAGCAACGTTATTATTATTGTTTCCTCGCTTGGCTATTTAGCTTGTAACCGAGTCTGTCAACAGACACAGCCTGCTCCAACACTGTATTTGAATTTGGTCAATAAGCACACAGTCTAACTTAGGGCCCAAACTATTTGGATAGTTCAACTTTCAGAAGGCATCACTTATACTCATCTTTTTTTCCTACTTTTTTTCTTCATTAGGCATAATTCATTGCCAAATGCATTGGTCTTTAGTCGACCTTTTAGAATTTCAATCTTTCTTATCTTTATTGAGTATTGGAATATGATCATAGATGTAGACACCATCTATAATCCTATTCTGATGGTCAATAAAGATTGAAAAAAGTTTTCTTCTACACTGTACAGACTATACAGATCGAGATGTATACATCATAAAATACATGTATATTTTGGCACGGTCAATGTGTCCATCCGGACGATTACAATCTCTTCTCAGGCGGCGCAGAACAAAGTTAGTTTTGAGCCCTGCTGTAATAAAAACAAAAAATCTTCAGCTTGGTTTGTTTTTTTATAGACATATTGGAGCCAGTAGAATGCAATATTTTTATTTAGTCACAGCTGAACTTGTCAACCGCTATTGTGCGTGCGTTCCAGTGAGAGGGTGATTTATACCATCCATCCGCACCACAGCCTCCTGCCCGCTCCATTGTTCCCTGTGCAACTGCAACACAGTGCTTGGTGGCTCGCAGTAAAAAAAATAAAAAGAGAACGATTGTTCCCAAATGTGTTTTTAATATAGAACAGAATTAAAGAAAGTATGCTGTGGTGATCCTTGTGTGTTCTTTAGGTCTCCCTCTTCTCTTCTGTATTACGTTTCCCTCCTTTTCCTAAACTGCCTCTGTTTACTGTAAGCGTCTGAGGTCGATGAACTGAGTCTTCTGCTTTGCTCTTTTGTCTCCACAGATAAGCCCAGATCGCTGACTCCCTCTGGATCTAAGGAAGGATCACCTCACAGCTCAGTGCTCGTCAAGGTGTGACCAGCGTAGAAACTGCATTTGATTTGTCTCCACCAGTAATATGTTAATAATAATAATACACTTTATTTGTATAGCACCTTTCATACAAGAATTACAGCCCAACGTGCTTCACAGCAGTGATGTAGACACAACATAGACGCAGACATAAAATTTGCATTACAATGCAATGCATAAAGTGCAGACATATAATGAGTATAAAAATAGACAGAATAAGAGCAATGCAATAAAATAGTTGTCACATGACTGTTTGTTAATTGGATACAATGCCATTATTGTATAGAAAAATGGTATTGCTGCAATTGGTGCAATAAATAAACTAAACTGTGACTCCGTTAAAAAAAAAGCACCCTCTTTCAGTTATCCTAGTCATGACCAAACGGTTAGGAAACACCAGTTCATTACCCAATATGGCAAATGGAATTTTACACAGATTACCGTTTTTGCGTCTCATTGCGTTCCCGCATTGCAGGGCATGCAGCTCATGTTCTGTCCCTGTGGTTGGATAGGGTCGCGTTAGACGAGCCAATATTCACCAAGTGTGACCCGTTTCCTGGGAGGATCAACGTCTCTCAGACTTTGTAAGCGGAGAATAATAAGGTTGTCGGCTTTCAATGCTAATCGAACCATTGCATTGACTGTTAGACCAGTGGTTCTCAACCTGTGGGTCAGGTGATTGTTGGGGGTCGCGAAAATAATATATACATGTTTTATTCTCTTTTTTTTTTTTGTGACATAATGAAATTCTAAATCCTGAAATGGCCTGAAAAGGGGACATGAAAGAAGGGAGAAGTTACACAATTTACATTTGGTAATTTAGAGGAACGCTTTTATCCAAAGCGACTTACAGAAGTCACCAGGAGGGGTACATCTCTGGCAGCTAAGGGTATGTGGCATTGTTCATCAAATAGTATCGAGCTTGAGTGTTGCACTCTGAGTGCATAGTAGTATAGACATATTAGCAAGATGGGTAGTAGTATAAGTATAGTAGCATAGCATTAGGGTACATAATAGTAAAAAGTCATTTTAGATTTTCTTTTTTACCAACCCACAACACCACAAAGGCTCTGTTGAAGATGCACCCTGCATCGAAACCTTAGTCTAAAAGAAAGTTTATTGCCTTAAATCCGTGTGCTCCTCTTGGACAAAACCTCTTAAAGGTCCCATGCATTATAAATGGCCTTTTCCAGTGTTTAGCATTGTATCCTAGCAATTGGGGATTATATCAATGTGGTCTGTGTTGTTAATTATCATATTGACTCATCAGTCTAATCTCGAGTTCACGAGATCCCTCACTCAATTAAGCTGTTCTGATTTGACGGTATTGCTGACAAGAATAAGGTACTGATCTGCAGTAACGCCCCCTCTATGGTTGTAGCGCATAGTGTAATCCGGCACTTCCTCAAACAGAGGCAGAGAATGAGCGAGAGAGAGAGAGGGACCGGCGGGACCGTGCAGAAGTGTGTGTAAAAATGTGTGTGCCATCTCTCTCCCTCGTCGGAGCATTTACACACAAACTTGACTGCGTGTGTGTCGGGGACGCATCTCTCTCTCTCTCTCTCTCTCTCTCTCTCTCTCTCTCTTTCTCTTTCTCTTTCTCTTTCTCTTTCTCTTTCTCTTTCTCTTTCTCTCTCTCTCTCTCTCTCTATAACAGCCTGAAATCCTGAGGCTGAAAAATTATGCTTTTGAGTACTTCATTAGAAATATAAAACAATGAATTAAAAAAAGAAAAAAAACGTACAGATGTCTTCCATAGACTCACAGGAATTGTGTAAAGTTGCCCAAATAGTGCAAGGAATAGCAATGCATATCCCCTTTAAGTCTCTCCCCGATTAAAGGGAAAATAAGTCATTCTTTGGTCGAGGTTCATCATTCCTCCTTCTATGCTCAACTATATCAGGGGTCGCGAAA
The DNA here is from genome assembly GCF_963971535.1 of Notolepis coatsorum. Classification (NCBI taxonomy): domain Eukaryota; kingdom Metazoa; phylum Chordata; class Actinopteri; order Aulopiformes; family Paralepididae; genus Notolepis; species Notolepis coatsorum. The sequence continues at coordinate 90,650,891 of NC_140182.1, read as the reverse complement.
AGGCATCCTTCAGTTCTTTAGGGCTCATTAACCAAAAAGGTTCAGAACCACTGTTTTAGACCCCAGGTATAAAATGAAAAGCGAGTAACACACATACTATAGTTTTTCTTTGAATTAGACCGATGCAGGCCCTCGTTTTGTCCTTTGAAAATGCAGTAGATTGATGTATTCATGTCAGTAGGTGTTGGCTTTCATCTTTGGCTGTTGGAGTCCTTTGATCTGAGATGTACAGGGCAAGGCGTTCATGTTTACTGTTGACATGCAGCATGCATAATGAAGCCTTTACCAACACAAGAGCGGCAGTGACAGAGGAACGATGGCTCTCCTCAAACTCGCTGCAGACTTTGAAATCGGAACCGGTTTCTAAACCACGTGACCTGAGCGCTAACCCATTGAACTTTGACCTGCCAGGAGGAACCCCCTGCGTCTGTACCGGAGTCGGAGGAGGTGTCGGCGGCCAGCCAGGAGCCAAAGCCGACACCAGAGGAGGACTTTAAGGCCCGCCGGTCACAGGCCATAGCAACTAAAGCTCTGGAAATCGAGAAGGTAATGAGTTTTCCTCCATCCTACCGCAGCTAATTCTTCACTTGGCCGGCTGTGTGCTGGTTTTGCCGCATTGTAACTCCTCTCCACTCATTACCAGGGCTTCAGTTAAGCTCAGTGCAACTTTATTATCCCAGATGGGAAACTTGACTTGCAGTCGGGACAAAAGATTAAGAAAAAAAGAAAAAAACATGTACAAAATATTCTCCTGGACATACAATATACAGAACACAACTAAGTATATCTAAAGTGTTCAAATTTAACAGGGTTATTGCACAGGGAAAATATATTTACCATGCTAGATTACATGTGCAAATTGAGCAGGGAATGAAGGAGTGTTTACTCCTATTGCACTTAAACCGGGGTCTAAATCTACAACCTGAGGGTCGAGTCTCAAAGTGGAGTGGAGCGGGTGGTCAGTCGGGGTCTAAATCTACAACCTGAGGTAGGGCTGGGCGATATGGCCTAAAAATAAAATCTCAGATTTTTTCACACCACATCCGATTTACGATTTTAATCTATTTTTTTCTCTTAAAAAAAATTATCAAACCAAGATACATTTTCCTATTGGGATTAAAGTGCAAACCCAATCTTCACTTAAAATTGTTTTAAATAATTATATATATATATATATATATATATATATATATATATCAGTGGAGGTTTCTCTATGACGACACGTGAAACACAAATTCACTCATAATTCATAATTATTATTAATTTACATATACCTATATATATATAAAAAAAAAAAAAAAAAAAACTATATATATATATATTATTTTTTTTTATTATTATTATTTTTTTTTTTATTATAAATGTTTTCCTCTGTAAAAAAATGCCAGTGAATTTTTTTTTCTTCAAAAATGGCCAAAATTGACAGCTCTGAGCAGGCCTGCACTGCAGTATTGCCTGCAGTAATTATTCGTGAAGAAAACTTCACAGGTGTGACCCATTGTTAAATAAATAATAAATAACAGCGAATCAAAATAGGCTATTAACTTCATCTAAGAACGGTCTGTGCAGTTAAACTCTTGCCATTGAATGGAGGATTGATTGATTGACAGCCCTTGACATCCAATACACGGAGGTTGAATATGATTGGCAGCCTTGCAAATCCAATCAGAGATTTCTGCATTGCAAAGTCAAAATGGGTCCAGCTGCATGTGAGGAGGATAGGTTTAGCTCGGGCCAATCTCAAGTTTCTCAAGTTTCTTTATTAGTTGTCATACAGAAGTACAGAATACTTTTATACAAAATGTAACATAAAGAAGCATTTTGTATAAAAGTATTCTGTACTTCTGTATGACAACTAATAAAGAAACTTGAGAAACTTGAGATTGGCCCGAGCTAAACCTATCCTCCTCACATGCAGCTGGACCCATTTTGACTATGTGAAAGTTGAGACTATGAGAAAGTTGTTGTTTAGTAGGTAGTAAGCTGTACAGCTATAACAAGTCAGGCTAAATTAAACTTTGCGCCAACATTAGGATCGAAGTATAAACCAGCAACTGAGCAACATGAAGAAGTGGATTTATGCATCTGGATCAGAAAAAACGTTGTGGATGAAAAAGTAAGTACTGTAGGCTACAGTGCTTGTATGCTAACAGTAGCTAGGCAGCTTAGCCTACATCACAATGATAATCACCAAGCTAACTTACTGTACACACTGTAGGGCTGGGCAATTAATTGAAACAGAATCGCGATATCGATTCATAGACCTATGCAATCTAATTTCTAAGTTATGACTATTTTCTTTTATTAAAAAAAACGTTTTTTTTTTTTTTTTTTTTTTTTTTTTATTATTATTTTATCTGGGTTGAACATGATTTGTGGAACTCCCTCTGGTGTTGTGGTCGTGGTATTCACTGACCTTTGGGAAGTATTTCGACATGCACATGGGTATCTTAGTGGTATAGTGTATCTTGTAGACCAGGCCCATTGCAAGTTGCTGTACTCCGTCGTCTACTCTAAGCCATCCTAGGTTGTCAAAGTGGACAGGGGTGAGGTGGGTTTTAGGAGTAAGGTCAAGCAGTAGTCTGACCAGTTTGTTTTGTGATGTTTGTAATCTTGTTTTTAGTGCCTTTGAGGTGCTTTGGTACCATGAGGTGCAAGCATAGTCGTAGTACCCTTGAATGAGTGCTCCTGTTAGAGTCTTCAAGGTATTCTTGTTTACCAGAGAGGAGATCCGGTACAGGAATCTAGTTCGTTGGTTGACTTAGTTTTTACATTGGATCCCATTTTGTCACAGGAAAGATTTGCCTCTATAGGATGGAACCCAGGTAGGTAATTTCATCTTTCCTTTTAAGATAAGATAAGATATTCCTTTATTGATCCCCTTGGGGAAATTCAGGCATCATAGCAGCATGGGGGAAGGGGGGGGTACAGGTAGTGAAAACTACACAAGCAGTGTAAACAAATAGGTCAATATAATTTACTATCTAACTAACTGAAATATACATTATTCATTATTCACAGTATCACAGTATCCACATAAGGTGCAGTATGCATAAGGTAGTGTTATTGTCCTACTTGGGTTCCTATTAGTTCTAGGTCGATGTCTGGCAGCAGTCGCTGCCCACTGTTGTGGAGCCTGATGGCCACTGGTATGAAGGACTGTCCGAGGCGGTTAGTTGAGTGCCGGGGGGGTATGAGTCTGTGGCTTCCTTGTCACCTTCACCTAATATGTTTTGATCTGGTCAGGTGCGCTGTCACCTAAAATGTTTTGATCTGATCAGGTGCGCTGTCACCTAATATGATTTCATCTGGTCAGGTGCGCTGTCACCTAATATGTTTTCATCTGGTCAGGTCCGCTGTCACCTAATGTTAATTTGTTTTCATCTGTGTCCACTGACCACTGACACACAGTGGGGGATGTTTTAAAAATATTATTTAATATATAATATAATATAATAATTTGTGCTTCACCTAAAAATGTGGTCAGCAGCCTCCACTGATATATATATATATATATATATATATATATATATATATATATATATATATATATATATATATATATATATATATAGATATATATATATATATATATAAAAGGTTACTCTTGATCAAACAAAGATGAATGTCCCTATTGGGATTAATAGTGCAATAACTTGCTTTTTCACCAAACTTCACTTAAAACAAATAAAAGGTGCCTCTTGATCATCAAACAAGAATGAATTTCCCTATTGGGATTAATAAAGTGCAAATCTAACTTTCAACAAACATCACTTTTTGTAAAATAAAAGGTGACTCTTAAAAAAATTAAAAATAGGAAATCGATTTTCATAATTTTTTTTTTATCTTCCTAAATCATGAATTCGAATGAATCCATTAATCGCCCAGCCCTAACCTGAGGGTAGTCCCAAAGTGGAGTGAGGCGGGTGGTCTAAACCAGTGGTTCTCAACTGGTCTAGCCTCGGGACCCAACATTTTCCTTAGTCATTAAAGGATAACTCCACTTTTTTTTTAAATTAGCTTATTTAACATCTTCCCTGGAGTTAGACAAGAAGATGCATACCTTTTTTGTCTCTGTGCGTGCATTTTAGCTTTGGGAATAGACGCTCCGTTAGCATAGCTTAGCTTCATCACTGGAAGTGGGGGAGGACAGTAGCCTTACAGTGCCTTACAGTGTATTGCAAGGTCTGACATTGACCAAACTTGATATGCATGACCTTGGTGGGCTCTAGGTCAACTCCTGAAAAGGGGGTCAATGTCAGACCTTGCAATCAAAAGTTAGGGGCGCACTGAAATTATGGCAAGGGTTATTAGCCCCCTAACTTTTGATTGCAAAGTCTGACATTGACCCCCTTTTCAGGAGTTGACCTAGAGCCCACCAAGGTCATGCATATCAAGTTTGGTCAATGTCAGACCTTGCAATACACTGTAAGGCACTGTAAGGCTACTGTCCTCCCCCACTTCCAGTGATGAAGCTAAGCTATGCTAACGGAGCGTCTATTCCCAAAGCTAAAATGCACGCACAGAGACAAAAAAGGTATGCATCTTCTTGTCTAACTCCAGGGAAGATGTTAAATAAGCTAATTTAAAAAAAAAAGTGGAGTTATCCTTTAAGTCGCGACCCAAATTTTTGAACCACTATGATTTATTTCAAATCTTTTTTTTTGCAGTAATACGCAATCTTTCATGCACTGTTAAAAACATGAAATAAACACAAAAAAGTGCAACTAGGGCTAAACACATAATGAAATAAAAAAATTATAAATAAAATATGCTTCTTAGCAGATTTCTTAGCTTAACATAACAGACCTAAGTTTGGGGGAACTAATGGGATAACTGGGGTTGCAACAAAAGTGCAACTAGGGCTAAAAACCCAATGATGGTCATTGTCGCAAAATAATTGACCGACACGGAGTTTAGAATACCGAGGCGCCTCGCCGAGGTGTTCTAAACGTAGTGAAGGTCAATTATTTTGCGACAATGACCGAGTATAGGCTATACATTATCCCGCTTATTACATGGCTAACTTACTAACAATATACCTAATTCATTTTACACCATCGACAAGACTAGATCAAATGCAGACGCAGTTGTTGTGTGGCTTTGCTGTCGTAATTATTATCGCCGGCATTCGGCAGGTGTGTCTGATTGCACTGATGCAGTGTGTGTCAGTGGGCTTGATTGCTGCAGCTGCGAACAGCGGTCATTATTGCTCGGCAGAGGTCCGTTATCGAGTAATAACGGACCTCTGCCGAGCGCTATTGACCAATCACAATCAAGCATTTCGGCGAATGTGAAAACGCCATGTACCGGTAATAATAATAATAAATAATATGCTTCTTAGCAGATTTCTTAGCTTAACATAACAGACCTACAGTAAGTTTGGGGGAAATAATGGGATAACTGGGGTTGCAACAAAAGTGCAAGGGCTAAAAACACAATGAAATAAAATAATAATAATAATAAATAATATATCCTTCTTAGCAGACTTCTTAGCTTAACATCCCAGGGCCCTCATTTATCAACGTGGCGTACACACAGATATGTGCGTAACCCGTGCGTACGATCATTTCTAAGCAAAGTGTGGGATTTATCAATTTGAACTTGTGCTTGACTTTGTGCGTATATTTAAGCACAGGTCGGACCATGCGTAGCTGGCGCCCGTTGGTAGAATATATTATTACAACAAGGAAATAAGCTTCTGTGCATTAGTTTCAACACTGGCATGTTCTGTATGAACCGTAATTCATTATAGTTCATTGTAAAATAGCAACAGTAGTGGTCAAAACCCTATAAATAGCATTTGGAATAATAGGTATTTTCTCTCAGAATGAATGCAGCATGGTTTATATAGCGTTATCGGAATATACGGGGTGTACTGACTGACTGCGCTCCGCTTACTGTAACTCAACTCGTTATTATTTTGCACACAGACCGCAGAAACACGGGAACGTTTTGATTATATTTAAAAGTTACGTTAAACGAAACAAGTGGAATTTCGAAGCTGTAAGCAGAATACAAGTCATATGAACACCCACGATATAGTGTTCTTCCCCCTTCCTACTGTATAAGAAAGAATAAAAAACGCATTGCAATGAGACCAGAGTGTATGTGTATTACAAAACCCTTGCAATAATGTGTCTTAAATTAATGAAAAGCATACATGCTCTGGACACAGAGCATATATCGTGTGGGTGATATGACTTGTATTATGCTTACAGAATTCCACGTATTTAGTTTTACAATGTCAAAGCCTTTTAATATAAATCAAAACGTTCCCGTATTTATGCAATCTATGCGCAAAATAATGAGTTGAGGTAGATACACACTCAGAACGTATTACATGCTGGTATGCTGATAGAGTAAACTATTATATGAATATGATATGATATAAGGTATACACTGGTCCGTCACATACACTGGTATGCGCAAGTTACTGTTGCATAATGTAGGCTATGGCTGCTATTATATGTAATTCATATAGGCTACCTAATAGTATATGATTTTTAGAGGCATCTATTTTGTTGTCGGTACCGTATTAGGCTAATACCGACAACAACATGGGGGGGACCCTGATGTAAACAAGACAAATGTCTTTCTCTGGTCTGCATCCCCTTAACAATTGTGTGTATTGAGCCGTACTGTATTGTACCCATTCTGCAATCTGTTAAATAAAGTTTTCATTCATTCATTCATTCAAAATAGATGCCTCTAAAAATCATATTATAGCCAATCGAACACAACTAATAAAGGCATTCATATTACAGCACGGTTATAATGACACACACATGATGAATTGAAAATGGGGGACCCTGATGTAAACAAGACGAAAGTCTTTCTCTGGTCTGCATCCCCTTAACAATTGTATGTATTGAGCTGTACTGTACTGTACCCATTCTGCAATCTGTTAATAAACTTTTCAATCAATCAATCAAACCATCAACGCCAAACAGTGGTCAACGAACGGTCTTTATTAGTATTTTGAGCTGTCCAGGCAGAATTGCAGCAATGGTCTTAGGGAGCCATTGATATCTGACATCACCGTTTACAAGTCAGCCTTTTATTTATCCCATAACACGCGTTGTGTCTTCTTGGTTGGGCAGCGCCTCAGTGAACAATCTCCCGTGAAGTTTCTCAGAGTTCCGCTCGGGTCAGTCCATTATTTCACATCCCATGGGGGGTGTTTCATCACTTTCATGACCATATATGGATAATCATGCACAAGCATTGACGGTAGAACAAAGAGGTATTTATCAACACGGAGGAGCGTAGGACCTGTGTACGCACGGTTGATAAATCCCGTTTTTTTTGTGCGTGCACACATTCTAAATTCTGTGCTTACGTATGAAAATAGAATACTTTCTAAGAAAAATTTATTAATGAGGGCCTAGGGAACTAATGGGATAACTGGGGATGTTGTTTGCTCCTGACAAGAGTCTCCAGTCTGGGGTGATGGTAGACAAAGCAACTCTGAGGTCATGCTCAATGTCCAATCTGTTCCTCTGCTTTGTCTTCAGCTGGACCAGAGCTGAGAAGCCACTTTCACAAAGATAGGTAGTGCAAACAAAATAATTTAAAAACAAAAATATATATATATATATATTTTTTACCACACACATGGCCCTGCGACCCACCAGTTGAGAAACACTGGTCTAAACTGTCCAATATAGACTTGGCCTTGTGGAGAACTTGCTGGTCAAAGATAGCCAACAGGAGAGTCTGTGGGACACCTATCACCTCACCAGCCACCTTCACTATAGAGCGCAGGTGGTTTCTATCTCTGATGCTCAGGTTACCGTACCAAGCAATAATAATAATAAATAACAGATTCAATAAATTACTTGTAAAACAATTACATAATTTCCCTATCTACATTAAAAGCATTTTACTTCCTAAGGAAGTACATACACTGCTGTCCCTTCTTATATATTTTGCATCACATTTCAGATTATTGTCGATTACTGTTCCAAGAGATTTATATTGTTCCACAAAGCTGATGCTAGAACATTTGGTGAAGGTCTGAGATGGTGGGTGAGAAGATGTCCTTCTTTGAAGTCAATGGCCACATCCTTGATCTTTGTGATATTTAGTTGGAGGAAGGCGTCATCACGTCATCTACCACTGGCCCATGCTCAGATTCATCTTCATGGAGCGGGCTGATGATAACTATATCATCAGTGAATTTCAGGATGTGCCTGTCCTCCCGCTGACGTCTACAGTCATTGGTGTAGAGAATGTAGAGCAGAGGGGACAGGACACAGCCCTGAGGAGAGCCAGGAGCGCTGTTCTGACCCTCTGAGACCTACATGTTAAAAACTCTATAATACACAAAATTCACACCAAGATTAAAATACATAAGCAGTTTCCTAGCTAAAACATGTGGCTATATAGTGTTGGAAAATCCCTAAGCAAAAGTCTGATATGTGTACTGGGATCTTCTAGGTGTTTATACCAGCGTTTCCGTTAGAACATATTCGTGCCGGTCTGGATGTCCTGCAAGATTTCTATCCCCGGACATATTCGAGAAATGCCGGTCAGCCTGGTTTTCCTTTTTACCGGCTGAATGCCACCATCGGCGCCAATGTTAACGTTAATATCGCCTAATCTATGTTTTAAATTATGGCTATGTGTCTAATCTGCCCATCGCATTATCAAAGACTATTTTCCAGTCGGTGCTGTCAAGGCTGTTTATTGCGTCGTTGCCGTTTCAGAGCAGTTAGAAAAGCCCCCGTTTTCAGATAAAAAACAGCTCTTTCTGGAGCATTCTATGAAAATAGTCTTTTAGTGGAATATTCCACAACGTTGATATTCGTCGGCCTTTTTATGAATCGTTTTCAAATAAACGCTAGATGATCAATATTATACGTGCACGCAAGCACATTACGGCCGCGCGCGGATAATCGCCCTGTTGATTTCCTCTCGGACTTTTAGTGAAACCGAAACAAGAAGACATTTCACAAAACAGCTTATAACTTCATCAAACTTACTCTGATTATCCTAACACTGATAACATAGAGTCCTTACCTGACATCAGATGGTATCCAACTGGTATATTCCAATTCCTGATCACCATTCGAAAAAATCGATACGTGTATGGATCCAACGCGATACTGTAGAACCTCATGATCAGCGGGGATCTGAGGTTCCAGAATGAACTGTGTCACTGGTAACCCTGGCTGGATCAGTGAACTGGAAAATGTGGATATAATGTCGCACCTCAGCCAGGAGAATTAAACTTTCCACTCGGGCCTGAACGCTCGACATTTCTGTTTCTGTTTTCTTTCACCACGGCATCAGCGGTCTCTGTGGTGGGCAGACAGACAGGCTCAAAAAAAGAAAGAAAAAAAGATTCACATCCGAGCGGCGCCATCCGCGCTTTATCAGCGTGAAGCAACATGTAATGATTGTTTTGTTCATCGCATAGGCTATTTAATTTGAGCCTATTTTAATACAATTCAAATAATAAAATTGTGCTTAGAGAAATTATTTTCACCGGACATTATGACCGGAGATATTTAAATATTCGGACTTCAACATATTTTGCCGGTCAAAAACCGGTAATTACCGGCTAACGGAAACGCTGGTTTATACAGGATGTTGAGTAATGTGATTGAGGCATCTTCCACCCCAATCCCTGCTCTGTAGGCAAACTGCATGGGTAATTGTATCTGTGTCTTCTCATATCGGTCTTACTGGCTTTGGCCTCCTACACATCTAAGTAACATGTCTTTTGTTTTAGTGTTTTATTTTTTCGTTTGGAGTGAGAAAGGAAGGATGAGTTGGCAGGAGAAAAGTCCTCGGCACCTCAGGTTGCGGTGCTATTTGGGTTTTGCCCTCCCTTCCACACAGTAAACGCCACAGTGCCACTTATCTGTTCCCGTCGGAGCAGGGCACCAGTTGCCCCGGAGGATGACGGCGGCCCACCCACAGTGTGGTACTTTATTTGGCATTAGTGCACACATTCTTACCCTGCCATTTCTAACCAGATTACCGCTGCTGTGCGAAGCCCCACTAGCCTCTGGTGCAGTAACGCCTTCACTGTGTAACGTCTGGCCCCCTTCGAGCTCAGCTGAATACACACAGATCCGTAGCTCCAGTGGAAGATCCAAGCTCACTGGACCAAGGAGCGGGTCCATGCTGGTGCTGGGGCAGCAGCTGGTGCGGCCTCAGACCTCCTCCGCCCAGGCTGATTTAGAGCGATGGCTCCCGTCCATGGCAGTTTTTCTGAGCTCACTGCCCACCTTCACGCCCATTCAGCTCTCCCTCCCTCGGCTGGAGCTCCTTCCCATTGAGACTGAGCAAGAAGGACTCCATGTATACAACTCCGCTAGGACTTGGCCTCCGCTTTCAGCTAGCAGGGAGTTTGTCTCATCAGTGTAGTTGCCTGTGTCACTGCGAGAGCTCGCTGTAATACATAAATTATGTGGGTGATTCAGGGTTATGAAAGGCTGTCAGAAAACCAAAACATAAATTATGCTATGACACAGTACATTTCTGGTGCTTGGATGCAGCCATATTACATTTGGAACATCTTAAGATTTCATTGCAGGAGTGATGGAATAGGTTTACTTTAGAAAGCTTCATTCACTCTTTTATGGTGCCACGGATGACCAATGAAGTGGTTGATTTGTTGTCTTCTAAATTTCAAGCGGGGAATGAAAAAGAAGTCCTGTTTTCAGGACTTGTTGTTCAGGACATAGCTTTATTCTCAGATACTAACCGTTCAGGACATCGTTTTATTCTCAGATACTAGCCGCCCAGGACATTGTTTTATTCTCAGATACTAGCCGTTCAGGACATGGCTAAGTGCCTGGGAGTGATTTTCAGAGGAGTTCATTCATCATTTCAATCAGTGCAAATGAAACATATCCATTTCAGCTATTAGCCCCCTCCACAGAGAGGTCCGGTTTGCAGCTTGAGTGATTAAAATGGCTCTTTTAATATCCTCTAATTTGTACCAGCCCTCCAGTCATTACCCCACTTCCCTTATTACGCAGGACCCCTGCCTGCATCAACGCTCGTTTGTACAGAGCTCCAGTAAACGTCCATGTGAGAGCCGCATGTATAATCCCCCCCCCCAACTCTCCTCCACCCTACATCCCAACACACAAACACACACCCCTGTCTGTTACCCCATAACTCAGACCTCCACAAGCCTCCGATCAGGGTGGTAGCCCACTCTCAGGCCCCTCACTGTTGCCGTCTCTCGGGGGGCTCCAACCCGTCCTGTGTGGCCCTCCGCTATCAGGCTTTGGGATCAGCCCACTGGCTCCCACTGCAGGGAGGGAACCCACGCACAAACTTCCGAGCAACCTCCCCTCACGGCACACAGAGCGCGCGCGGGTCAAACGCACCCTTCCTGTTTGTTTTAGCAACAGGGGAGCACTTCAGAGAGAATAGAAGCCCGCTTTGAAAAATACTCCCTAGATTCCTTTGTGTTATAGCAAATATGGAGCGAGGCTCTTCCTCTCACGAAAACCGTGCGTGCGCGTGTAAGTGCACGCACAATCGCGGTGGCTTACGGTCTTTCAAGCTGCTGGTTTTGTCTAGGGAAATCATTTAATTTGAGCTCATTGTTTGTTACAAGGCCTGTTTCTCTCTTCCACTTTGAAGCCTCAGAATGTATAACGCAGCGTGTACGGGACGTAACGAAGAGAAAACATAATCAGTGTCACCGCACGCCCGAGTCTGGGGGGAAAGCTTTCGGGAAGTTTTTTGTTTTGAAAGATGGCAAACATAATCAGTCCTAGAAATGAATGGAGGGGCACTTGGTATTGAGACATGGACCACATGCTTTTGTCTCGTTTATATGCTTCCTCTCACATCGTCGAGCCTGGAACCAATTTTCCATCCTCTGCTGTTAACACTCAAGAGCTTGCGAGTTAAAAGTCAAATGTTTTGCAAAGGACTCCCCTTTTTTTTTTTTTTACACTTACGAGATGGTGTGGAAAATAATTGACCTATCTCTAACCCTGCCCTCTTCTCTTGATCCTCCAATCACAACAGTTGCTTCCCTCAGACAAACAAAGGATAGAGAAAAGAGGGCGGGGTTTTGAGATGGGTCCATTTCCACCTGAGGTTCCAATGCAGGAAAACTCAGATCTATGCTATATATATATATAGATATATATATATATAAAAAGACGTTTAATTATTTTCTATGATGGGCCAGGTGGTACGTCGTGGACGTAGGCTGGCAGAGAGAAGCTGGTGTTGGATGGAGTTGACCCTGGGCTTACTTGGCCACACGTGTTGTGAAACTCTGCCCTGCCTGCGGTTCGGCACCGAGGACTATCATTATGCGGGGGACGTGGATTCGCTCGGCATCAACTGCAGACATTAAAGCATCGGGGCAGAGTCCAAACATCTCCCACAGGCGGGGATATTTCTGTCGGGAGTTCTCGGCATTCCCGTGATTTCTCTTGACGTCTCTCTCTCCCTATTGTGTGTACAGTTTGCGGTCTTCCGGATGATTCCATGGCACCGTCTGTGCTGATACTCGAGTGAAGAAAGTGGCACGGGTCCGAGCCTGATTTCCTTTTAGTTCTTTTTAACTAGTTTGGGAGACGGAATTTCATTTTGCGGAGTTGTTTTTGTCACTGTAGCCAAGCACCGTGATATTAGATGGAACAGAAGCTTTTGTCTTTGTCTTCTTAACTGAAGCACAGCAAGCAGCGCTGTGACCTGCGGACTGTAGAATGTGGGTTAAAGGATGCGGGAATGAACAGATAGGTGTGTGTGTGTGTGTGTGTGTGTGTGTGTGTGTGTGTGTGTGTGTGTGTGTGTGTGTGTGTGTGTGTGTGTGTGTGTGTGTGTGTGTGTGTGTGTGTGTGTGTGTGTGTGTGTGTGTGTGTGTGTGTGTGTGTGTGTGTGTGTGTGTGTGTGTGTGTGTGTGTGTGAGAGACTATCTGAACATGTTGAAGCTAGTTCAACAGGGGTGTTTTCAGGGTAGTGGGGGGGGGGGGGGGGGGTGAGAGAGAGAGATAGAAAGTGAATGCAGGAGACCTTCAGACGTCTGAGGGCTGGAGGCATTGCTCCTCTTTTAATTTAGTTTTAATTAGCAGGTAGAGCAGAAAATGGAAGACCCCTCATTTTCTCTGTCAGGAGAGTATAGTGGAGTGTGTGTATAATTTCACTTAACCTTACCTGGCTCACTCCAATTTCACCCCCCCCCCCCCCCCCCAGCCCCTACTCCTAATTAGAATGCACCTGTGAGTGACATTATTGGATGGGGATTCTCAGTAGAGTAGGCTGGGTCTAGCTATTTAAAAGCGTAATGCAGGCTAATCCTAATAGGTCCTGGTTGTAGCATAGCTCTTTGGTGTCAACCAATTTATTTATTATTATTTTCTTTCTTTTTATGTATTTTAAATGTGCAACATTTTCTCTTGGATAACACTGACTATTCCCATGCCCTGGCCTAATTCCAACCTTATTGTTCCAAGTTGTATGTCGTATTGTTCCCATCGCTCCTTTCTTGACCTTTGCTGGCTGTTCTTGGCCCACACACCCGACTGAGCTGCCTCCCGGTGTTGTCCTCAGTGAGCTGCTTGATAGCGGCCATGGGGTAGTAGGTTAATTTTATTTATTACATGGCGTTTTCACATTCGCCGAAATGCTTGCTTGTGATTGGTCAATAGCGCTCGTCAGAGGTCCGATATTACTCGATAACGGACCTCTGCCGAACAATAATGACCGCTGTGCGCAGCTGGACCAATCAAGCCCACTACACACACTGTATCAGTGCTGCTCAGCATATGCACAGCTGCACTCAGTCATGCAATCAGACCACAGACCTGCCGATAATAATAATCACTTTATTTGGGCTGACAGAGCCACAGAACAACTGCGTCTGCATTTGATCTTGTCTTGTCGATGAATTAGGTATATTGTTAGTAAGTTAGCCATGTAATAAGCAGGATAATGTATAGCCTATACTCGGTCATTGTTGCAAAATAATTGACCGTCACTGACGTTTAAAACACCTCGGCTGCGCCTCGGTGTTCTAAACTCTGTCGGTCAATTATTTTGCGACAATGACCTCGTAGCTAGCTATACATTATCCCTTACTTAACCAGGCAGGTCAATTAAGAACAAATTCGTATTTACAATAACGGCCTGGTGAGATGACAAAAGGTCCTCTTGAAGGGTAACGGGGAAAGGGGATTTTTTTCTTTTTTAAATAGACATACATCACAGAGGTAGGGAAATAATTAAAACAACCAAATAAAATTACATGGTATGTAATACATGAACAGAACAGTCAAATTACAGTTGCAGGTGTGTCCAAACAACTCTGCGATGGAGTCCTTAAAAGTAGTGAGGGGGATCAATTTGTCCATTTTCTAAGTATTTTGCATCTCGTTCCAACTGCTGGGAGCAGCTAATGGACCTGTCTCAAACCCTGCCCTCTTTTCTTGATCCTCCAATCACAACTGTCGCTTACCTCGGACAAACCAAGTTTGTCCGAGGTAAGCGACAGTTGTGATTGGAGGATCAAGAAAAGGGGCAGGGTTTGAGACAGGTCAATTGGATGGAGGATTGACGGAAGGAAGTGTTATCACGGGGAACATCTAGCGAGATATGGTGAGCACTGAGCAGCTCTGGTGTTATAGGGAGCAGATGACAATTTTAACAAGTGTATCAAATAGGGAGGGGTCAGACCAAGGAAGGTTTTGTAAATTGAGTGTAAGCCACTTAATCTCTTTCAAGAGTGTGATGCTACTGGAAGATTGGCTCTGTCTTGTATTGAACTGTTTAATTACAGCAGTATAAACCGCTCCCCTTTCTTTGGACTCCAGATTCAGATTTTAACCCAATTCTTTATTTAATTTCTCTCTACACAATCGCTCAAACACACGTTGCTGTATCAAGTCTATATTACTTTATGACACTGTCTTTGAATACCAACCTTGTCATTTGAGTAGTCAATAAACAGTCCTGTGGTCATCATGAATTGGATTGATAAATGGTCTTGTGATTAGCACACACACAAGCATGAGTTAGTAGGGGTGAGGTGAAAAATCAATAAATGGAAAATGGTGCATTTATATAGCGCTTTTATTAAGTGCTTTACTATTTGTTCCGCACATTTTACCCGTTCACTCACACATTCACACACCGACGGCGGAGGCAACCATGCAAGGTGCCAACATGCTCATCAGGAACAATTAGGGGTTAAGTGTCTTGCCCAAGGACACTTCAACACGCTGCCCGGGAGGAGCTGGAATCGAACCGGGAGCCTCCGGATTACCAGACGACTGGTCTACCTCCCAGCAATACAATACAGCATAGTATCACAATATTTTGTGTGCCAATATTATATTAATACACTGATGCCAAGTATCGATATTTATATAATAATAGAGAAAAAACTAGATGGATAAGATAAAACGGATGTTATATATATATATATTCTTTATTTTTTCCAGTATTGCGAATATATTGCGATATTCTAGTATTGTGACTCTAGTATTGTGATAATATGGTATCACGTGCCTCTGGTGATTCCCACCCCTGTGAGTCAGCCTAGATACACATGATATCTAGTTAACAACGACAGTGGTTTTAAATGGCCCTGTTACAGTGACGGGTTCCTGGAATAGAGCCTGTTCTCCGCCGTGGTTAACCTCACATCCTGCTCCGGCCGGGGCGCTGATGTGAGTCGACAGGCAGCAGGTCTCGCTGCACCTTGAACCTCCACTTGAAGCCGGTACTTTTCAACACGGACAATATTATGCATTTTTCTTCTCTTTGTTCAGAAGGCGGGCGGGGGGGGGGGTGCAGCCCAGATTCCTAAAATGGCTATGAGGTCTTAACATGACACAGTTCTAACTCTCAGTTAAAACATTTGATTAAATCAGTTCTATGTAGAAGTAGGTCACATCTCTTGCCACTTTAGTGGAATTGATGTGAAGAATGACTCTTGTCTTCCATCTGACAAAGTCATTACCGCCTATTATTCCCCAAATAAAAAAATAAAAACGTTTTCCATAAAAAAAAAAGAAGAAGAAGAAAAGTAGGCTCTATATGCTTCTAACGATGTCCAGACTGCATACCTTATTCTTTTCTATTACTATTTTCTTTGGAAGGACACTATAGCCTCTAAAGTTGTGTATCTTATATTAATTACTTATGGTTATGGAACCACTGTTATTTAGATTCTTCTGGAATGAGTCATTTGCAGGCGTCGACACAGTGCAGTCTTCGCTGCCGCTCTAAGCCACAGAAAGGCCCACCGCCTGCCCCACGCTCTCCAGGCGTTCCTCTCCGCCGCCCTCCCAGGAGCGCGTCAGCTCGGCAGGATCAGCTGAACCCTGAAGGACCCCGCTGTCCCAGACTGCTCCTCGACGGGACGCACGGGGCCACTTGATAGGCTCGTGTGAAAGCGGGGCCAGACCCTGCCCTTCAAGGAGGGATCAAATGCAGGGCCCCACAATGAGCCCGTTGGCCCCCAGGTGATAAAGGTCTTGTGGGCTCGCACCTGGGACTCTAATAAAGGGGTTAACAGCCGTTTCTGCAGGGGGCAGTAAAACCAGAGCTGGACCCGAGAGCTTGTTACAATGTGGTGTGAAAGAACTTTGCGGTCCCTGCTAACATACTCTGACACCTCGGCTCCCTTTTGTTTTCAAGCGGACACACACTTGTGTAGGCTTGCGTGCGCGCACCCACGCACGCACGCTCACACACTCGCACACCTGTTCTGTTGAATACACCTACATGCCAGGAATGGGTTCATTAAGTTCACAGTTGGAATTGGAGAGACTTGGTCTGGAGCAGAGGGAAGCGCGTGTTCACGACTGGCATCAGGGCTATTTGACTTCAGATTCAGATTATTTTATTGCCACACCTTTTTTTAAATGTACATACATTCAGAAAAACTGCTTGTTTTTCCCGGCTCCTCAACCGTAGTAGATATAGTACACAAAGTTTATTCTATCTATACAAACTATAACTATAAGCTATAACTATACATACATACATATAAACTATAACTGTAAACTATAAAACTAAATATAATACACAACGTATATTCTATCTATACAAACTAACTATAAACTAACTTTAAATATAAACTATAAACTAAATAAGCTATAAACTACACTATAAACTAAACATAATACACACAACGTATATTCTATCTATACAAACGAACCATAAACTAACTTTAAATATAAACTATAAACTAAATGAGCTATAAACTACACTATACACTAAACATAATACACAACGTATATTATATCTATACAAAGGTATATGTTAGCACGCAGCATTATGTGTGTAATAAGTGGGCTTGTGTCTGTCCGTGAGTAGTCTGTTTGACTTAATCTTAACTGTTTTTAACTGATCTTTTTTTATTATTATTATTATAATGAATATTGACTGGTTGCCCCGCGTGTTCCTTCCTATGCAGCTGTACAGACAGGACTGTGAGACGTTCGGCACGGTGGTGAGGCTGCTGGTGACCAAGCAGCCCAGTCTGGACCAGCTGCTGCAGGCCCCTCTGAACCAGAACCTGGAGGAGATCAAGCAGCGCTGCCTAGACGACCTCAAGCATTTCATCAAGGAGCTGGATCAGATCATCCAACCGCCCGAGACCTCAACGTGAGCCAGAGACGGAACCACTGTCTCTGAAGTGGTTCTTCTGATGGACCCAAACTGGGCTTTTTGAAAGGAATGTGAGATTTGAGCCAAGCCATCCAGGCGTTTCTGCACATACAGCAGCAGTTCATGATCATGATCAAGTTGAAGAATAGATTATTGGTGTATATTTGTTCTCAGTGGTTGAACTACCTGTCAAGGTAATTGAATGTAAGACACTGGAGGTAAAAGCGGGTATTTTGAACAGTTCATCCCATTGGGGTCACACAGTTCAGAAGGCTTTTCATATTTCCCCACTTGATTTGATATATGTTGTACACCATTATTGATATTAGGCTGTAGTAACACAGCCTTTTTGTGCAAATCACATTTATTTGGTTTTAACAGAATTCTTGATCTACTTTGGGCTAAGATGAAACCAGGTTGAAACCAGTCTCCAATTATTGGAATATTTGAAGTTATTGTTTCGCTTCTTCACCCAGCTCAAGGCCCAACTGTTGCGTTGTTGAATCATGCTGATTCTAATCAATATGACAACCGAGTTATAGAGAATGGAGTATTCTTAATGACCAAACTCTTTATCTTGGTATAAATGTGGAAATCATGATGCATTTACAATCTGTATTTTTCTAAGTGTAAAGCCAACTTACACACGTCTTTTCAACTATAACATATTATGTTCATTGTTTTATATCTTTTGATCATGTAAACGTTATTTTTTTCATATACCATGTTGTTTGTCTTCATTGTTTTGATGCCCATTCCCCATAAATGTTGAATAGTAATAAAGAGAAAACATTCAAATCATGATATATTTTTTTATTACAATATTCATCAATCTTAGCCTTATATTCCAGTTTGTACATTTATACAGATTACAATGACTTGTTACAATGCAACATGACCCACAAATAGACCACTGGCCCTGGATAATACACACAGTGTCCCCTGTACGTTAGGGCTGCATAGGCCTGTACAAAAGAAGCATGCATGGAGGTCATTCTCATTATTTAATTTTTGAAACCCTGGTGGAACATCTTGCCAACAGTTTTATCTCAATGCCATTCTACTACAAAACAAGTTTTGTACTCGTGGGGGAGGGGGGGTATAAAAATAACCATTCTGTTTGTGAACTCTACAATATATACATTAATATCTGCAATGTTAAATAAAAAAATCTCCGTTAATCTAAATGATGGTTTATAAATAGGCTTACTCTGAATGACTTTGTTTTGTTTGGTGGTGGCGGTGTGTGTGATGTTATAGAAGCATACACATGTGTGGAATCTGAATAAGGACAATATTGTGTCATACAAATAGGTTGGTGCATCAGGAAAGAGTGCCGTGTAGAATCGAAGCATTTAGTTGCAAGCAGGCTGTGTCAGTAATTCAAATCTCGTTAATTCAAAACAATGGCAAATGAGAGGCAGAAGTGAATCGCAGAGCGCAAGTCAAAGCTGATGAGAGGAGACCAATAGGAGTCTTATGAAATGATACAGTTCTTCCCCTTGTGTCCCTTCTTCTTTTTGGATTTAGTCCGTGGGCCGTAAGGCGGCGAGGGCATGCCTGACACGGGGCTGGGCAAGTCATCAGCGTAATAGTGTCTGTGGGGCCTGGGCTGGGGGATGGGCTGGCCCAGGAAGAAGCCCTCTTCCTCGGAATCGGAGGAGGAAGAGGAACAGGTAGAGCACCAGTCGTCGTCATCCCCACACATCCCCAGGAACCTCTCCATGGCTGGGCCCTGTAGGCCATAGTCTGAGGCGGCATGGGGGTTGGGGTGACCGTGGGGGGGCTGGCCGTAGAACGCCTGGGGCCCCTTGGAGCCGGGAGCATGCCCTCTGTGGTCGTCTTTGTAGTACATCCTGGCCCTCTCCTTGGGCACCAGGTGGAGAGCGTTGTCCGAGCGAGACTTGCGGCTGCGGCGTCTCCTGTGGTGGTGATGGGGGTGTTGGTGGCCAGAGTGAAGGTCCTGGCCCTGCTCCTCAAAGTGGTAGACTCTCCGCCGAGTCCGCTCGCTCATCGGGGGCTGGCGCACCGGCAGGTCGTCATAATGGCTATTGTCCACCACGTCGTCGGAGAACTTGACCTGCTGGGGCCTGGACTGGGAGCGTGTCCTCCTGAGGGCAGGCATGTGAGGGGGTTTGGGCCTCTCCTCTGGGAGAGGAACCTCTTCCTCTGGAGCGTTCTCCACCTCGTCCTGGTCAGACATGAGGCTCTTCAGGGAAGTGGTGCTTCTGTGTAACATGGAGGAGTTGAGGGTTCCCATGTTACTGGTTTTATCACAGTCCTCTGTCTCCAGCTCCTGGAAGTTTTGTAAGGAGTACACCAACGATCTCTCTCTACTGTCGCCATCGACTGAGGCCCCTGGAAGAGGAAGCAGAATGAAAATGAATAAATGTCCACAAGGCCTTCCCCCTCTTAGTCAATGAATTGATTGATTGGTAGTTATTAACTGAAGAATTATGAGTACATTTGTGGGAAGCACTAGATGTAAAGTGGTCTTTCTAAATTAACAGAACGTAGACCAATCGCAGCCACTCTTATTGTCTGGGACCAAATATGGCCACGCCCCATTCCCAGTAAAAAGTGGGAATCTCTAGAATGTCTTTTGGGCGACGGTGTTTACGGAAGTGCCTCTCAAGGTGACGCTACACAACACTTTCTGTTGTCAGTAGATGGCAACATTGGTTTAAAATTATAAGGTGAAAATGTTGAAATCTACAACAATACATTTCCCAAGAGCGTTAGCACAGGTCACAGGTCACTGGGACGAGTCTATTCTTTGACGCGATCTGAACAGCGGTAAACTATTAATGCGACCTCAGTACAGTGACCGCGAATGGTAAACTAATTATCTTAACAAAAGTGCATCATTAGCATTATGTTTATTGTCTAAACGGGAACATAATGGTACAATTTAAGATTTGAATGTTATCCGCATATAAAGGACAAACAAAACATCGTTAATTTGTAAGAAACCCCAATGAAAACGGCGCAGGGTAAGTAATATTCGCTATTGTTATGAAAATGTGATAGAATCCTATAAAAATGTGGACGCACTTGGTCACCGTGACGTTAGTCCATGTGGGAAATTTCCTTGATAAGAAATTTTACAGATTTGTCGATTAAATCAACGAATCAATTAGTCGACTAAGAATGTATTTAATAAGCCCCAATGTACACAATATTGTACCAGTCAACTCTCTAAATAAAATATTCAGATTTATTGTCACGTTATCTTACACTGTACATCAATAGAGGACTGAAATTCCTCTCAATGTTTATGGCTTGTCTTATTGCAGCCAACCATTTTTGGCAGTGTCACCTTTACTCACCAGTGATATTGGAGAGAGCCAGAGAGTCCATGGAGTCTCGGACACTCTGATCCGTCTTCTTGAGCTCGTCGGTGATACATTCCAGAGAGTCAGCGTACCATTGCTGCTCCTCCGCCTGGTAGCCAGCTCCAGCCCCGTGTTCCAGCTCTAGTTCCTGGATCTTCCTACTGCTGGCAGGGCCTGGGTGGCTGCCATAGGCCGAGTCCCCCAGCCCGTCCTGGGACTGGGCCCAGTACATGTCGGCCTGGTACTTCTTACTGGCCAGACTCCCCCTTCCTCCTCCGGCTCCGCCGCTCCCGGCCTTGGAGGGCTCCTGCTTCACCTTCACGTCCGTCTCGTTCACCCACGGGTCGGTGGGTCTGGACTCATCGGCCTGCTGGAAGACCCCGTGCTCCCCGAATTTGAGCAGCAACTGGGTCATGTAGTCCTCGTGCTCGGCCCACTCCTCCTCCTGGTCCTCCGGGGCCTCTATCTCTTCACCGCGGCCCCTCCAGAACCGCTCGTCGGACAGGCTCATGTGGGCCAACTTGTTGAGGGTGTCGTCTGCGTTCCCACTGAAGCCAGGGCACTTGTAGTTGACGGAGGGCGAGAAGAGGAGCGACTGGCGGCACTGGTCGGCGGAGCGGCTGCTCTTGCCCATGCGTACGCTGCGGCGGGACTCGCGAGAGCGCGCCGACTGGAAGGCCGAGTCGGAGGAGTCGGAGGCGTGGACGTCCTCCCCCAGGCTGCAGGCCTTGGAGCAGTAGATACGGCCCTGGCGCGGCAGGAAGGGACACCCCAGCAGGGAACTCTTGCACTGGGCACAGCTGAAGCAGCCCTCTGTGGCATGCCAGTGGAGCCCGTCATAAGTCATCTGAGCATGGTCCACACCTGGACGAGTAAAATATGGATATACAGTTGGCAAAAGATGCAACGTGTGATTTTTTTTCTAAATGCTATACAGTTGATTAGATTGCATGCCCCCGAAAATATCACGTCATATTACTAACACTGCCGTGATAATGAGCGGCGTCTCACCGATGTGTTCCCCACAGGCCTCGCAGTACTCCGCGTAGAGAGACTCGAAGCAGCCGCAGCAGTACGGCCTCCCGTCTTTCATGATGTAACGCTGGCCCCCCAGAACCGTCTCGCACTCGAAACAAGCGAAGTGCTTCATGTGCCAGTGGCGGCCTTCTGCCTCGGTGCACTCGTCGGAAAAGATGATCTGCGGACACACAGGACACAACACTCAGATGAGAAGGCCCTCTTTTTGCTTTCATAGGATCCAGCCTATTCATCAACGTTGCTCGTTGATTTGATTCATTAAAAACCCGATGAGGAAATAAGTAGACAAATGTTATCGTTGGCTCGGACGAATCGCCTACATGAACCAAAGTATGAGTCAACACAGTAGATCTTTTTGAAAGGTCATAAAACTGCAGACTATATGGCTTGTTTTCTCTGTGTTTCAGTCTGACGGTCTCTCACCTCGTCGCAGGCGGAGCAGCGGGGCTTGAGCAGCTCGGCGTGGTGCCGGCCACAGTGGATCTTGCCGTCCTGGTAGAAGTAGATCAGATCCACCAGCAGCTCGGTGCAGGTGGAGCAGGCGAAGCACGCCGGGTGCCAGCACATCCCTGGGCCCGCCCTGGAGGCAAACACCGCCATTTCTCCCCCGTTGATGTTCTCGGCACACTGCAATATGCACGTACAATATGTTTTAGGATATGGTGCACATACATACGCATGGCTACAGTATTGGAGAAATCTGTCATCGGATGAACTGAAATTGTCTGCCTGAATATGTCACTCCATGTATCTAACCTTTCATTGGTTACCAACCACATAGACATAGCTATGGCTTTACACCAAACTGTAATTAGCAAGGACCCAATACTCATTCAAATACATTAAGATGGAGCCATGGGCTTAGTTTTAATGCCCCTTTCCTAATCGAATACACAGCCTGACGCATAGACACCAGGGTGTCATATGGCTGTTAAGTCCCATTGCCCTCTAGAGACGAGGGGTGAAATGTGCGGGAGACATCTGTGCAAGACAGTGTCAGCAGTGTACAGTATGTGGCATCTCTTGATGAGTGGAATTATGACCGTCAGGTCGTCATAACAGCTCAGTGTGGTCCACTTGTTTGCTTCTCTGCCCTCTGCCCTCTGCCCGTGTGCCATGTCAGGAGACAATGTCTGTTAAAATGTAACAATTGGTGCAGTTAAAGATGTGACCACAAGGGGATAAAATAAAGGCTTTTTTTCTGGGGGGAAAGAGAGGAGTGAGATCTAGAGGAGAGCTACCGCAGCGGGGCTGTGTTTTGACAAGGTTTAATGGTCACCCTTCGGCTGCTCAACGACCGTTGTAAATAGCGAGCTAAACACTGCGCCCAGCCACTCCAAACAACTCGGCAGTGAGACCTTCTGGACGCTGCTCTGCATGACTGCAAATCCAGCGTGTGTTTAGGGGACCTCTTACATAGCGCGGCCGATACTGCGCTCTTTATGTCGGCTTGTCCTGGGTCGTAGTTGAAACCGACCCCCCTGGATTAGCTAAACATGTATAGAGGACACGGCTACAAATCAGCTTTTCACTACCGTGGTTCACCAACACTATTGGGTTTCACTACAGCACAAGACTAGTCTTCTTGACATTGAGCGTTTTGTGTCAGAGCTGTTTGCTTGTGTGTCCCTCCTGTACAACTGAGATGTGATTGTTGTCTATATGTTGTCTAGAGATGTGATCTATGTGTATCTACCCTCTGTACAGCACTTTGGTCGACATGTGTCATGTTTAAATGTGCTCTATAAATAAATCTGATTGATTGATTGATTGAGAGCTGCCCTCTTCCCACTGAATAATTAATGAACCTATTTGCAATCGTGTCCAGTATCACGGTGTGTGTCGGCGATAGGTGATGGGAGGAAGACACTGCACTCACATGCTCGCAGACGCTGTGCAGGAGGTTGCGGGGCAGCAGCTTGAGGGTGCCCCTGCCCAGCGCCTCCTTCTTCCGCTGGACACTGAACATGTGTAGCTCCTTCTTCTCCTCCTCACTGAGGGAGTGGCAATACCGCACCTATAGGAACGGAAGAGAGGGGGATTTAAAGGCACGACTGGGACTATTTTGTTTTATATACCAGGAAAGGAGAGTTTATTTTTTGTAGTTATTTTGTTTGGTTTGTTGCTTGATTGGCTGGTTTGTAGATGTTTGTTGGAATATCCCTTTAACAGTTACACCCAGTGGGCTTGTAGGGATACCCACAGAAAAACCATCAGTCACCCCAAAAAAAAAAGCTTGCAGACGGTGTTAAGTACGAGAGGGGGCAGAGTGCATACCAGAACGTGCTGAACAAAGGCAACTCTTGACCCTAGCGTGGCCTTCCTAACCCCCACCTCCCCGCACACACGTCTCCACCCACAGGCCCTGATTGAGAACCGTATTTTTACAACAGTCCTTTTTGATGTCTCCCCGAGCCTTAACAAGGGAGAAAGCAGACGTTTACACAAACAAGGCCTGTGTTTAGAGTGAAATCAAGAAGACGGGCAACAAAGGGAGACAGCCGAGCTGCGGTGCCGCGGCGGTGGTGGCATCAAATAAAGCCTCTTTTCAAGCGGCGTCCCTCCCTCCCTCCCGCCGGGCCGGCGTCATAAAAAACCACTGCTATGACAGGAATCCTGCCGGCGGGGGCTCCCGGCAAACACAGTAAAATCATCCAGTCAAAAGTCGCATTGTGCCTACGCCCCGGCTACAAGGCCGTAAGACAAAAATCCCCCTCCGCGTGATGTCAACGTGAATGCCGAGGGCCCACTGGGGCGGGGTGGCATGGAGATGGCGAGGCCGTTAACGCCCTGGGTTTCCAGCGGGGGGCGAGGGGGACCAACACAGCTACTCAAACAAGATGGAGGGTGAGCAGCAGCGTGGTGCCATGATGGGAAAAGGGGGACCAGGCAGGGGGACCTTTTCTGTAACAATGCATTTAATGAGAGGGTCCCGCCGGGACGCATTTTATGATACTTACATTTACACACAGGCAATGCGCATGTGCACACAAACACACATATACACAAACACACACACACACACACACACAAATTTGTCTTACCTCATTATCATGTGGAGGCAGCTGGTAGAGGAGTTGTTTGATTCTGAACTTCTCTCCTGGACTGTTCACGTAGGGAACCTTGTCCTCGGGCAGACAGGAGAAGTACAACTGGACCTGGATGAAGCAGGACATGGAGACAAGAGATTTAGGTACTGGAACACCTTCTCACGTGGCCTACAGGGATAATAAGCGTAGGTGTAGTGCATCGAGGCCTACAGGGATAATAAGCGTAGGTGTAGTGCATCGAGGCCTACAGGGATAATAAGCGTAGGTGTAGTGCATCGAGGCCTACAGGGATAATAAGCGTAGGTGTAGTGCATCGAGGCCTACAGGGATAATAAGCGTAGGTGTAGGTGCATCGAGGCCTACAGGGATAATAAGCGTAGGTGTAGGTGCATCGAGGCCTACAGGGATAATAAGCGTAGGTGTAGTGCATCGAGGCCTACAGGGATAATAAGCGTAGGTGTAGGTGCATCGAGGCCTACAGGGATAATAAGCGTAGGTGTAGTGCATCGAGGCCTACAGGGATAATAAGCGTAGGTGTAGGTGCATCGAGGCCTACAGGGATAATAAGCGTAGGTGTAGTGCATCGAGGCCTACAGGGATAATAAGCGTAGGTGTAGGTGCATCGAGGCCTACAGGGATAATAAGCGTAGGTGTAGGTGCATCGAGGCCTACAGGGATAATAAGCGTAGGTGTAGGTGCATCGAGGCCTACAAGGATAATAAGCGTAGGTGTAGGTGCATCGAGGCCTACAGGGATAATAAGCGTAGGTGTAGGTGCATCGAGGCCTACAGGGATAATAAGCGTAGGTGTAGTGCATCGAGGCCTACAGGGATAATAAGCGTAGGTGTAGGTGCATCGAGGCCTACAGGGATAATAAGCGTAGGTGTAGTGCATCGAGGCCTACAGGGATAATAAGCGTAGGTGTAACCTACACCTCCCTTTCTGACCACAACATAATCCCATTGTTGTATATTTTCTGACAAGTCAGTCCATATTTGTGGCCGAACAGCTGTCTACCAAGACACCAGAGAGACGAGAGACACTCTGCGTCAGCTGCTCTATTTATAACTGGTGGGACACTGACTTCATAGATGGTGTTTAGTTTTAGAACTTTTATATGAACCTTTTCTTTTTCTCTTTTATGATAACAGTTCAGAATCGCACATGTTTATATGAATTTCCCCAAGTGGATTGATAAAGTAACATCATCATATATCAACATATCGCATACATACATATATTACAGATCACACTGCCACTTTGGAACGGTCTTGTTCTTCATAAATCCAGACTGAACTGTCTAATATGAATAACATATGTATTTCTCCTTTTCAATTAAGCCAAGGTGGTATGGAGGGAGGCAGAGTGGGGGGGGGGTGACTTGTCATATGCCTGTCTCTATAGGAACAGGACAAAGCTGCCTGTCTTCAAGTGTCTCTTTGACCCTTGGGGCTGACCGCTGAGCATGGGCTTTATGAGGGAAGGGTCATTACAGCCAGCCAGATAAAGAGGTGGGACGTGCTGGTCTCCTGCGTTTAGGGGGGCTTCCTGCTGCTTGGGCAGTCTAGAGGGGGGACCATTTACCCTGACAATCAGCCCGAGCGTTTGCCCCCCACCGTAAATTATGCACATTTCCATGCTGCTATTACCCCTCATCCTGCTCCCCGGGGGCTGGGGGAGGGGGGGGGGGGGGCAACAGTCAGCCATCACCCACTGTAATGATCACCCATAATGCAGCCCATTCAGGGGAATGACTGTAGTAAAGGCATTACAGTTGACCCATGCATTTCCATACAAAGGGTCCTGCGTGTTTGGGCTTTAGGGCTCTCTCTCTTCCACTGCCCTAGCATTGCTTCCATGTGTGTGTGTGTGTGTTTTTTTTAAAGGGGAGCAGTATAAGGAGGTGTGGTCCTGTGTAGTTCAATGGGTTAGAGCACTGGTTCTCTTTTTCATGTCAATGACCCCCAAATTCACATGGAATTGGCCAAGGACCCCCATTTGATAAGACTGTATCCCAGTGACCCTTATCTGACAATACATTCATTGTTGCATTTGATTCCAGAATTCCATAACTGTCTATTCACCTTGTGTTTCTAGGCAACAAGGACGCTGCCATCTTACTGCTTTAGTAATTCCACTTTGCATGTGTGTGTAACAAGAGTATTTAGAAAAAATATATATTAGCCTTCGAGGTCTGTCAATTTTAAATGGAAAATAAATGGCAAGCCACTTGCTCTCTTTCTTCACAATTATCTTTGTTACAAGGCGAATGAGCTAGCAAAGTAGTTTTGTCCATATATGTAATATTTACTTTGGGAATAGCCACACTAGCTAGCACCTTTGCCATGATGTTAAGCAACCGGGAAACAACTAGAGTGACAAAACAAGGTCAATACTGTAGGTGGAGAGATCAGAATAGTCATGCCTATATTATTCTCTCACTGTACACTGCTGGGGACCTCCCTCGGGTCCCCGGGCCCCACTTTGAGAACCACTGGATTAGAGTTCTTGGCGCTCTGAGCAAAGCATGGCTCTAACACTGACACTGAAGTTAGGGGGTGGATTTAGAGAGAACGTAATGAATAGTGAGGGAGAGAGGGGAGAGAGGGAGCACACAGCAAGAGAGAAACAGAGGAGAGAGAGGAGGAAAAACAGCCCCCCCCCCCCCCCCTGTGGATATGGGAAAAGTGCCACATCACACTGGCTGCCCTGCAGACACGCTTTATCAGTCCGTTAAGAGACAGCCAGCCCCTCCAAGACTGAGCAGCTCAATCCACTAAAACCTCCTTTGGCATCTGCCAGATCTCTGATAATCACAAGCAGACTTTGCCATCCCAACACAGTTTATTAACTAAACAAAAAAAAAGGCCCACTTCCTGCAGCTAAGTGGCTGCTGGGCGAGCCTGACGAGTCTGCCCCAAACTAGAGAAAGGGGCCAAACGTTTATGCAGTTTATGTCGGTTGTGTCTCCCATTGGTGTCATTATCGAGAGACCCAAGTTTGGGATGTTATTCATATAAATGTGCCTTTTATCTGGGCCAGGGAAGTGGGCTGGCGGGCGGTACAGAAAAGTTGGGATTTAAAATCAGGTCACGGCTGTTTTCATTCTCAATCAGGATCATTCAATATTGCAATCTGTTTTCATTTCTGTAATTTCTTTCAATATAGCCATACTGAGCGTACTCACTTGGGGCTTCCATGCAACTATAGCTGAAGAGCGTCTCAGCTCGGTAACTTAATGACTTGGGAGGCCAGAATGTAATATCGGCGGCAGGCTGTGGGGCTAAAGATTGTTTGATATTGTTTATAAATATATCAGGTAGGCTTCATGTCATCAGCGTATTTGTTAATATGCCTTGTAATGAACAAGTTGTCTCAAAATTGTGATTGATTAAATTGCATTCAAACAGATCAAAACAGAATGTCTTATTTAGAGGTGCAGTGATTCGGAAATCTCACGATTCGATTTTGATTCCGGGGGGCGATGATTTGATAAAAAATCTATTCTCGACTCAATAGCCTACATGCATAGATCTGATTCTAGATTACTATTTTTTGTTACTTTCCCCATTTGACTGCGGTAGACACACAATAAATCACACTGAATCATATGTAAACCTTGAGTAAGATTCACTTTCCAGTGTAGTCCACTCAATATGAAACATAAATGCAATAATTTGAACAGAAACATGTTACTGGCAGTCTTCTGCAATAACAAAGCAAAGCAAAATGATGATGATGATGATACTTTTTTGGAATTTATGCAGAGATTTTTAATCGGTAGTAATAGAATCGAGATTCTTACGTGATTTGAGTTCCCCCCACACCTCTAGTCTTATTACTCTCTGGAACCCTTTGCAGAACCAAAAAGAATGTGAATGGCCAACATGAGCGCCTCTGGCCCGAGGGCATCAGTGCGAAACACCTTCCACAATAGTCTCAAGCAGCATAGTAACTATGTCCACGCATTGTCTTGCTGACCTGTTCGGGCCTGAGGCCAGGCGGGACCCAGGCGTACTCCTCCAGGGCGCAGCCCGAGTCGTCATCGGAGGTGGAGCTGCGCTGGAAGCCAAAGGTCAGCTTGTTGCCTTTCTGCTCCATCATCACGTCCCGCTGCCGGGCCCCGCCCTGGTAACCAGCCGCCGACACCGCCGCCGCACCCTCCAAGCTCATCAGACCTCTCCTTCTGCTGGCAGGAAAGAGAGAGGGAAGGAGATGGAGAGAATGAAAGATGTGTAGAGGGAGAGCAAGAGAAGAAGTGATAGATAGAGGTGGAGCGAGGCGTGGGAGGAAACGGAGAGAAGAGAGATGGAAATGGAGAGAATGACACGTTAGTTAAGGATCCATGACCTCAACACATCCCAACACATCCCCTGCACAATGCCATTCCCCCCCCCCCCCCCCCCCCCCCCCCCCCCACCATCATCATCATCTCATTCCCATCTCGTGCCTGCTGTCTAGGCGCTGAATCACACCATCAGCGCCTCCTTCATGTGGGCGACAACCCCCCCCCCCCCCCCCGCTTCCAGAAGCCCATGATGGTATCTGAGCACGCCTTCCTCGGTTCTCCACCGGTGATGATTATAAAGACGACTCATAATGAGCACTGTTAACCCTTTCACTGACGCTGTGGTGTGGTGTGTGTGTGTGTCATCCATGCGTCCCCCTCGTGTGGCTTCTGGGGGTTTTAGGGCCATTAGGAAATTCCAGAAGCTTTTTCTTTTTACAGAGGTGACGTCCAGACTTGTTTTTAGTGACAATAGCCAAGTAGCTTTGCTACTCACTATACTGTTAAAAACGCACACAGGAAGCACACTCTATGGTTATGACGCGTCCACACCGTGCATTCCTTTTGTGTGAGGCGAATAGTTTCTTCCCTCTTCGGCGAAGACACAAGAGCAACGCCAGACTCTGCCCGTTCGCACGTCAAGGTTTTGAACCTTATCTGCGGAGCACATGTCTGAATGAGAGATCATTTTTAGCTCGTCGAGGTGATCGGCTGCACTCCGTCTCGCGAGGGCCTCGCTAACACATGGGATCCAGCGAGGGCTTGATCAGTGGAGCTGGAGGTCTGTATAAACACAAGCCCGGCCTTAGGGAAAACACACTCCCTGTGGATAAGACTGCCATATGGGGAATGTCCACAAGCCTCTCTCTCTCTCTCTCTCTCTCTCTCTCTCTCTCTCTCTCTCTCTCTCTCTCTCTCTCTCTCTCTCTCTCTCTCTCTTCTCTCTCTCTCTCTCTCTCTCTCTCTCTCCTCTCTCCTCTCTCTCTCTCTCTCTCTCTCTCTCTCTCCCTCTCCCTCCCTCCCCCCCTTCATCTCTGTTCTCTCTCTCTCTCTCCTCTTTGGGCTGTTTGTTTTCCAACCTGCCACAGGGCCGTGTCTGATCCTCCTTTCATCTGTTGGACAGACAGGGCACGTTGCCAGACAGGTGAAGGAGGGAGAGAGGGAGGAATGGATGCATGGATAAGGCTGACTGGTTCTTGGCTGGACACCGAAAAGGAGAGATGTAAATAGGGCCGAGGGAGATCAGAGAGTGGCCCTACGTTGACCCCCCACGTGTGTGTGTGTGTGTGTGTGTGTGTGTGTGTCTGTTTGACCACACACATTTACACAAGTGTATTGACACACACACACACACACACACACCCACACACACACACACACACACACACACACACACACACACACACACACACACACACACACACACACACACACACACACACACACACACACACACACACACACACACACACACACACACACACACACACACACACACACACACCAACACAAAGGAAGATCATTAAATATTGTTTGTAGGGATAGATGGACCCGTGCACAGCCGGAGCGTGTGGAATGAAAATGGAATGTGACTTTGCCGTCGTCATAGTTGTACTGTAGGCTGAGCTGCCAGGAAGCCTCCCAGGGCCAAACAAGTCACCGGAGATGATGAATGTGTGTCCAGTTGTGGTCATTTCTCATGGGGGTCTTAGCTGAGATCAAATGGGATCCTAGCCAATGTCCAGAAGTCTGCCCCCCCCCCCCCCTGCCTCTACCCCCTATGGCCAGCAAGGGCACACACGGCCGCAGGGAGACAGCTGAGAAAACCAGGCACACTTGACTGCAGACTTTGAAGAACACACAGGCGTGACAGTAGAGGGCCAGAACATCTCTGCGCTCTCCCCCGGAATCTCATGTATGCCTGGCTGCCGGGAGTCAGTGTGCCGTCCTCGTGCATCTATGTAAGAAGGGAATGTGCTCACTTGAACCACATGGACGCACAGGCCTGCGCACGCGGCACAAGTGCACATGCACGCACGACACTGTAGGTTAGAATGTCAGATGAGATGAGGACACACGCACATCTATCCTCTAGGTGATGAGATGAAGGGTCGATTCCGGTAGAAAGTTGAACTCGCACACTAAACGTTGCTCCCAGAAACACACACACACACTACACACACCGTCAACACTCAGACAGAGGGCTGGCAAATGAAGTGTCAGCTGTGTGCTGCTCCTGCTTTGCGTTTAGTGATGACTCTTTTTGAGATAGCACAGCGTGCCGGGCCCCCAGTGGAATGATTGACTGCCACGACGGGCCAGGCGGCCGCTGGCTATTCATACCAAGCCCTCTCCCCCAAGGACAAGTCAGCAAGCATGCCCTCACCACCATATCTCATGCCAACAACAACTGGCATGCCCCAAAACAAGCCTGCAACCTCTGACTGAGGCCTCGAGACACCAGCGTGACGGGACAGCGGAGGGTGGCGGGTGGGATGGTGGGCTCTGTAGGCCTCGTTCCTGACTGCATTGTTGTGCAACAAAAAGTGTCAGGTCAGCAGACTGGCTCATGACACCTCCCATTAAAAAGTCTGGCTGTTTTCAGACAATGGTGCCTTTGTGGTGCGGAATCAACTAAAGGCTTGTTCCGTCAAGAGTCTGTTTATCTCTCTTCAGCCCTCAAGATGCGGTCTGTTATCTGCGCATCCGCAACGGTTACAACCCCCCCGAGCCAGATAACCTGTCTTCAGACGAGAGAGAGAGAGAGAGAGAGAGAGAGAGAGAGAGAGAGAGAGGACAGAGAGAGAGCGAGAAAGAGAGAGAGAGAGAGAGAGAGAGAGAGAATGTGTGTGTGTGCGTGTGTGTGGGGGGGGGGGCTCTCTTGTTCTATTCACATCTATTGACTTGCAAATGTGACCGAAATAACCTGCAAAAATGTGGCCTTGTTTGAGAAGAGTGGCTTGGATTTCAGGCGGGAGATAGATCGCTAACTATAGGCAGGTTCAGTCTGGAGCCAAGAGACTCTGACCTCACTGGTTCACATTCTATCAGGCACACACTCACTCAGTCACCGCATTTGTTAGAAAGATGTTTGCTTTCACATGTCAGCCAAAGTCTCCTTCGACGACGTCTCGCGCGGCCAAAACCTGACTCAGAATGTCAGGGTTGAGCCAGAGAGGAACGGCGGATGTGTAGAGTGCTTGGTGTTGTTTAGCAATGCCTCTCTCTCGCTCTCTCTCAGACACACACAACCACACAACCACATCTGCTAGCAGGCTAGTTTCACCATGTCGTTTTGCTCCCGCTTTGACAGAAACACTTTCTGACAACAGGAGAAATAACTAAGCCAACTGTGCTGACGCTGACCACACCTATAGGGTCTTGCCAGTTCACTGACTCATCACTTGAGCAGCAGGCTTTTAAAGCTGCTCTCCCAAAACAAGGGAGCGATAGTTTGTAGGGTTAGCTGTTTAAGTCTCTCTCCCCCCCCCCCCCCCCCCCCCACCCCCTTCCACACTGGCCAGACCCCTGCGGTCCTGAATGTTTAACAGCTTCTCTCTTTTGTAAAGGTGCTTGTTAACATGGCTTTGGGAGCTCCAGGGCCTGCATATCTGACTGATCTGCCCACAGAGGGCTGGGGTGGGGCAAGGAGTGTAGGAGAAGGAGGGGGGGGGGGTGGGGGGGGGGGGTGGTTGTCATGTAAAACATGGAGGAAATCATGACGCACAATGTATAGCCTACATGTTTATTTTGAATGGTCCTTGGTAAATTAATTAAAATGAAAGAATAGTCACATGGTTATGTAAAATAAAATGTTTAGTCCAACAGTTTTCTATAACAAGGCTTTGCTAACTGCACCTCAGAAACTTAAATAATCACTGTCTTCTATATGAGTGAATACAGAAGCCAATGACTTTTAGCCTTTTTTTTTTAACCATCCAACAAGTCTTTTAAACGGAGCCCTCTTCCAAAATCACAGACACTGGAGCCTTGGATTAACAACCCTTGAGAAGTGCACAGAAAAAATAACCGCTTCTGGTCTGAATTACTGTCTCTATTCCTCTAGGAAATGGATGATGGACAAGCACACAAGCCAACACAGCGCTCTCTGTCAGTCTGGCCCAGCCCAGCATGTTTGACTTGGCTCACGCTGGCTCAGCGATGTAGGATAGGCTCTACTTGTAGAGAAAACAAGATATTCTGTTCAAAGTCTTGAGTTTGGAGCCGAACAAGTCTGTTTTTCAGTCAAACGAGATATTTCCCAGTTTAAAAAGAAAATACGCAGTATATTATTTAAAGGCCAATAAACGTAAATATACTCGAATGACAACTTGTCACCTGTTGGCACTTCATAAATTGTGCCCCTTGTGAAAAGTGATCCATGACGTTTAAGAATGGAGAAAAACAGGGTTAGTACCACCAACGAAGTGGCAAAGCAACTCGATTGGTTGCAGAAACACAATCGGGTGCTTTATGTAAATCAGTAGCCTCTCTACCATAAATGACTGTTTACATGTCAAACCTATTAAATAATTATCCATGATAAAATCTTCACAGGACATGCCACAGACAACATCTCTTACAATAGGAGGCTATTCCTTTCCAGACAGGGCACAGAGTTATATGAAATGGCCATGGGATTCAACCGACCACCAAGAGAACCGTAGAGCGTACGCAGCGCCAAGGTGCCACTATCTGGCCGGAGACTGCTTGGCCCCTCCATGGCAGGGGGTGGGGTGGTGTTTTTCCAACGCCAAATGGATGGGAGTGACATCCCCACAGAGCCCTACTCTCAGAGAGGGAGACCACCTGCACTCGGCCTGCCGGCGTCAGCTATACCCCAACACACACACACACACACACACACACACACACACACACACACACACACACACACACACACACACACACACACAACACACACACACACACACACGTGCTGCTGTCACACAGCTGACATCAAACGCACTCTGATCATGTTCACGTCCTGTTGGATCCAAATGACCACACATGCTCATACTGTACACACAGCATCTGAAATCTGCTCTTTGAATTCCTGCACCTTTCAGACCACATCAGAATGCAAGAGACCCGTCTGAAGACCGGGTCGGAGGAGCTTGGATCAGTGGCTGAAAAGCAACCAGAATCCACCCACCCAGTCCTTCCCTCTGAGCCTTAATTACTGATACTTACACAATGCCCACTACGTCTTTTTTCATGAATCATGCAATAACCCGCTGAATATTTCAACTATTATCCCATTAATAGGATATAGGGTTAAACTTCACTTTAAACATCAAGTCGTATGTTGCGAGCATCTTCAGCCTACCAAACATATGGATTGGTGAAGTAGGTTATATTAGATCTATTATCACTTCAGTTTCAGTTAAGGTACAATTCAATCCAAATCCAACAGCGGTTCTTTATTTCAGCCGAGGCACATTCCACTCAAAAACCAGATTACATCTGACCCAAGCCAGCACCCCTCCACAGACCAGTCGGCAGTCTTACCTGTGAGCTGCAGAGGCTTCCCCCGAGGATGAGCTGCAGGAGGCTCTTATCAACACTTGTATCCAGTCCTAGATACTCCTTCTGCTCCAGGCCCTGGGCTCCATGTCTCCAAAGCCTCTGTCTCGCTCTCTGTCTCTCTCTCTCTCTCTCTCTCTCTCTCTCTCTCTCTCTCTCTCTCTCTCTCTCTCTCTATCTCTCTCTCTCTCTCTCTCTCTCTCTCTCTCTCTCTCTCTCCCCCT
>NC_140182.1:90442182-90615623 GCF_963971535.1 Notolepis coatsorum | reverse complement strand
CACCGGTGAAGCCGGAGTCCACAGGAACTGCGCTTGAGGGGCACATGATCGGCGATGCCACGGCTCCTTGCTACCACACCGACCACCCCGCGTCCACAGCAGCCGTCACATGACACCCCTCCAGTCTCTCTCCCTACCAGTGGCTCGAAGATGGGGGGGGAAAGGGGTGAACGTCCACAGTCAGGCTCGGGTGTATCTGGTTTGCGTTAGGGATGTACTGACACGACCATACCGCTACATATGTACAGAGTTAACTATATTGTATATTGTTTACACTGCCTTTTTACTCTTTTTATTTTTTTTACTTCTCCACTGTACTATACTATGAGACCTGTATGTCTTCTACTACCTGTACCCCCCCCCCCCCTCATGCTGCTATGATGCCTGAATTTCCCCAAGGGGATCAATAAAGGAATATCTTATCTTATCTTATCAGATATTGGTCCAATAACCAAGTATAGGTATCAGAGAATTTCCCCCCCCCCCCCCCCCCCCCCCCAATACTAAAAATCTGATACGAACGAAGAACCAGGAATATGTGTAACGTGTCGGAAATCAAAACAAGAAGAAAGACTTCATCACATTATGAAGAAAATCATCTGTCTCAAATTATGCCCCCACCCTATTGACTAATGACCATCCAATCAACGCTTGCGTCAGAAAGCGACAAAAAATCTGTCATCTGCTCAGTCCACATGCTTGTCTGCAAATTAATCCCAGATGCGAGCTCTATGCAAAGCCACTGCTCTCACTAGGAAGCTCTATCATTAGCTTAGCATGGAGGTGAAACGCTCGACACAAGCTCAATATGAATATGTCTTCGTGAGAGCCCAACATAACTATATGAATATCTGTGTGTGTGGATATCTGTGTGATCTCGCTGGGATAAGGAGTAAGGACATCAAAGCAGAAACGAATAGTTCATAAACTCTCACTGGATACAACCTCTTTCCGACCACGACTGCCTGTTGTTCATCAGTAGTTACCCCGTCCGGTGGTCACCATGGGGTACTCCCACGGTGA
Organism: Notolepis coatsorum; assembly: GCF_963971535.1. Lineage (NCBI taxonomy): Eukaryota > Metazoa > Chordata > Actinopteri > Aulopiformes > Paralepididae > Notolepis > Notolepis coatsorum. Next base: position 90,614,600 of record NC_140182.1, on the reverse strand, counting down.
ATCATGTTATGTATCGTCGCCATTGGTACAACTTTTGTACCTAAATAATACCATGGTCTAATCCAATTTAAACCATGATACCAATGGTAATATTATCTACCAAAAAGTCACCAAAAAGTCACCAAAAAAGTATGGAAATACTGTGATACTTTTTTTGAGTGAAACTCCCTGGAGAGGAGCCACCAGGACAGTTGACCTCTCCTTCTCCTTCTCCTTCACCTCCTCAGGAATGTCAGGAGGTGAGGTGCTTCCTGTTGCCTCACAGAAAACAAAAACGACCGGTTTGGGTCAAACTCTGGACAGTTGCACCTTTGGTGTCGTTTGTGGAAGCTCTGTGACAATGTCCAAGTGTGACTTTCTCCCCCATATACGTTTATGGGAGGACATAGTTCTGTCTCTCTCAGAGACGTAAATCTTACAGTTTGCTATGGAGCTTCTGCTGTACAGCGGTTTGGGGCACTTTAAGGGCATTGAGCAAAGTATTGGAACATTTTACTGACTGGAACCTATAAAATAGCTAGACCTGCTTTCTTTAACATTTGAGCAGATGTTGTTTTATTTTGTGTAGATGATGTCAGTATAGTCTCAGGCTAGTGGTTCTGTGATCTCTCTCTCTCTCTCTCCCTTTCTAGCTCTCTCTCACTCTCTCCCTTTCTATCTCTCTCTCTCCCTTCTCTCAATCTCTCTCTCTCTCCCTTTCTCTCAATCTCTCTCCCTTTCTAGCTCTCTCTCTCTCTCTCTCTCTCTCTCTCTCTCTCTCTCTCTCTCTCTCTCTCTCTCTCTCTCTCTCTCTCTCTATCTCTCTCTCTCTCTATCTGTGTGTCGACAAAGACATTGTAGCAGCCAAGGCCAGGGAGGAGGAAGGCCCATTCACAGCAGGTCTCAGTTCTAACCACAGAGTTTTGTGCCGGTCCACAGCAGGTCCCAGTGCTGCTAACCGCAGAGTTTTGTGCCGGTCCACAACAGGTCCCAGTGCTGCTAACCGCAGGGTTTTGTGCCGGTCCACAGCAGGTCCCGGTGCTGCGCCCAGGAACCAACTCCAGTTCTAATGCCAGTGCCTTGGTCAAGGGCAACGACAGGAGTAGGTATCTTATACCTAGAATTCACATCTGTTATGGTGTGGTTTAACTGAAGAACCTGGAGGAAACCCACATTACCATACAAACTCCACGCAGAAAGCTCAGTCAGGTTTGAACCCAGGACCTTCTTGCTGTGAAGCAACAATGCTAACCACTGGGCCAAAAGACAAGATATTGACACTTGTTTTAAATAAACCTCTTCAAACAGGTTCAGCTGGATTGAAACAAGTGGAATGATCACATCCCATTGGCAGATAGATTTGTTTAACTTGTTTTCTGAAAAGAACATTTTAAGACTCAAAAAAGGTTGTTATGGTCAGGATTTTTATTTAATTGTTTTTTTTTAAACAGGAAGTCGCCTTAAATTCAAAACTAGTTGATTGGAGGGCTAACAGTTGACTAACAGGTTCAATAGGTTTAAAGGCTCAATACACATGTGAGTATAGGACTCACAAATCACAGGGATCCTTCATGTTCCACTGAAAGGACAACTTCTTGCATCACTGAAACTCAAAGAGTAACAATCCACATCCAAAAGGGCCTTTAGCCTTTAGCAATGGCCTGTGGCTCAACAGAGTGGATGAAGACACTCTTGCTTCATCTGCGAATGGTTCACATTTTATTTTGTATCTTTGATCTGCTACATCAGCATGAAGTATGGCTGACATCCTGAAACTCTAGCTAACGCTGCCCCCTGTATTGTTAGAGAGACCTGGTCCAGCTTCACGGTTCAAGGTTTGCCTCGGATATTTGAGAAATATATAAAGTTGGACAAGCCATGTATCCCTGACCCTTGACCTTAGAGAGCACCAGATGACCCATAGATCTCTGGCCTCAGGGCTTTACGGCTCATTCCCCTGTCATAGCTACAACGACCTGAACAGCACCTAACTAACACCTGGTCCGCCGCACCTCCTCACCGCTGTAAAAAGAGAAAAGAAAACACCCTGCACTAGCCGCTAGGTACTCCATGGCCAGCGTGCCCTGACAACGACAGGACAGGCATCATAGTCGTTGCCGCCGTCGTCATCAGAACCAACACACTGAGCGATAAAGACACATTCCTCTCTCCGGTCCCAACTCGTCCTCGAAGACGGGGACCAATAAAGCGAAAGCCACCATCCAATATACACACAGAAAGTACTGTTTTTGGAAAAAAAAACATGTAGGTTGATTGAATAAATGATGTAACTCTGTTTACATCGGTGGAACCTATAAGCCCTTACACAGGCCATGAAGCAGAGCAGCAACACAAGGGTCAGAGGGAAGGTCAGTCTCTCCTATACAACCCTGCAGTGTGTGTAGCAATTTACTGTCGCCGGGGGCCATTGTTCGAGAATAGCTCCCACTGACGTGTGAGAGCTACCTGATCATAAAAAGTAGGCCTGTCTCTGGGCTTAAATGGGTATTAAGAGGACACAGGCCAAACAAAAGCGCCAGTTATAAAGGCCAATAAAAGCCTGCCACTCTACTGTAATAACAATCCTTTTTTACGCCTCGAAACGGGGAGGAAAGGGTCAACTGGTGGAACAGACAGTGCATTGATATTGACTTAGTTAGATTGGCGATGACAAACCTGGGTCAGCCTGTGGGCTGGTTAGCCCTATAACCCTCACATAACCCCTTTTACGGTTTCACACTGACGCATCAGAGGCAGCTTCGAGCCCAGTTTCTGACAAAACGCATTTGGAATAATTGCAGGAAAATATATTCTCAGTTTAAACTTGACCTTGCTAAAAAAAAAAGAAAAGAAGAGAGAAATGGTGTTTGGCAAAGCACTTGAACAATCACGTGAAATTGTTAAAGAGCTCTATTTTACTGGATGGGTTACTTGATATTGGATGCTGTCTGACCTTTAAATCATAGAATGAAAATCAAATCTGCTCGCTACAATGACAATAAAATAACCAAATAATACCATGTGTATGATACTTGATTGCTAGGGGTATTTTAAAGTGCAATCAAATGATTATCGAATTCCTTCTGTTCTGTTATTGGATTCAAGTCCATAATGCTATGAAGTTATAAAAAAAAATTAAAACTCTACTTAGATGTCCACTTGAGACACAATTGAATAAAACCATCATATTTTATTATTCAAATCTACTGTACATTAATCTACTATGGTACTAATAGCTCTACTTGACTCGTTTCAACTGTCACGTCCCACGAAATCCGATGTCAAGTTTCCAAACGAATTACATAACTTTGTTGAACAAAGAACAGAGTATCAGTAGTACACTTTAAAAACAGGCCCACTGCTGTCTAACCGTGTTGCCAAATAACGCCGAGATCGATGTAGGATAGGGAGGGACGGGTCATCGTATTTCACCCTCAATTTGACACCCTCTCACCCAGTTGTAAAAGCAGAACCTCATTGGGAACAATAGGAAGTGGAGCGCCAGAGCTCCCGGGGCTCTTCCAGAAAGGAAGCCCCTTTATTTGAGGACACTATAACTCAACAAAGTGCCTGTGGCAGTCTACACACCAAACCCAGGCTGAATGCACAGACAGAAACACTGGATGGTCAATAGGAGAACCCTGTCATGTGTGGTCCCCCCTTCAAACTGGCTTCTACAGGGTCCATGTGTTTAACCCTTAACCCTTTCCCTGCCGCACTAGCGAACGGTTAACCCTTTCACTCCGACAATACACAGAAGGTTAACCCTTTCACTGCCACACGACAGCCGGTTAACCCTTTCACTGCCACGCGACAGAAGGTTAACCCTTTACTATCACATAAACGACTCCATAACAGTCCCATCAACGTCTTCTGCCTATTCCGTCTCTCGCCGCAAACTGTTTCTCTCCTGCTTTGTTTCTCACAAGAACACCTAAAAGCTGAGACCTTTCCCAAGACCAGGGGAAGCTGATGTCCACGAGGATATCTGGTAAGAGCGTGCCCCGTTCCTGCATCTCTATGAGAGATTAAAGATAATGCCCGTTCCTGTTGAAACAGCACCCTGTAAAAGTGTCCAGGTTCACAAGGTGAACCCTTCCCAATGCCGGTGACCTTTGACACCTCGCCAGACAGTCGCGGTATAACCCGAAGCTTCAGAGGCTTTGACATGCAAACCGCTTCAACCTTGCGCCCCCCTCCACACACACATCTGGGCTTTCCTCTCCCAAGTCTCCTTCGAGTTCAACAGTATATATCCTACACATGGCGGGGAGAACCATTTCCTGTGCGTTTCTAGCCCCCGAAGCTAAACTGGCACATGAACGGGACCGCCCCGTCGGCTCAGGCGCGAGCAGCACTCGGAGCGGAGTCGTTGTGGAAGAAGATGAGGATGCAGTTAAAAAAAAAAAAAAAAAAACGTTGGCAATTCCCACACATGGAAGCGTTTTCCCGAGACGCAAGGCTTCAAAAGGCGAACCACGGAATCCAACAATACTCTGAAAATAGTTAAGAGCTGCTCAGTCAGGATCCCACTAATCATTAACATTCCTAGAGAAACTCTCTGTTACAGTCTTTTAGAGCGCTCTAATTAAAGCCATGCTCCACTGCCACCGCACAGAGGGAACTCTTCACGGCTGGAAGTGGGGACGCTTCTTTTCCATGCCCTGCTTAATTAGACACAATTTAAGTCATTAAGGTGGTGGTAAAAAAATAAATAAAACCGCTTAGAGAATAGAGAAGAGGCCCCCGACGATCCTCCCCGTTTGGAATGGCGCCCCCGTGGCTCTGACGGGTGATGACCATTACTTCACCCCTACTGATGGCTAGCGGTCAGAGGTACAGCCCAGCGGGCTCCGGGGAGGTCAGAGGACGTCCAGGAGTCCCAGACTCTTTTATTAGACCCAAGGCTGAGTGAGATGTCCAACTGGGGACACTGCCGGCTGGCTGAGCAGGGCAGACCGACCGGTTTGACCGTGGCCGTGGGCTGGCTGCTGGGGGCGGGCGGGGGGGGGGGGGGGGGGCTGCTGCCTCGTCACCCTGGAGACCTCTCCGCTAGGCTACAGGGAGCCTATTGCAGACGATGTCGAAAGGGTCTGAGGTTGTTAGGTGTTAGTGTTGTGCAGAGAGAAGTAGCAGGACGGCTGAATACCGGTGTAGAGCTTCATTAAACCCACCTGTAAGACACACCGGGATTCTGTGTGAAAAAGAAGGAGTGAAATCACTATGAGAGGTTCATGGTGCACCCCCCCCTCTCTTCAGTATACTGTCGTTCACGAATGAGGACTCGGAACTGACAGTGACGTCAATTGTAGGGAGCATGTCACTGAAAGGGCAAAGGGTGGGGTGGGGTGGGTGGGAAGGGCTGCCGATGTGTGCGTGTGTGTACAGTATGTGCATGTGTATCATCATCGTCAGGTCTGGTTGAGGTCTGGTTGGATTCTGCTAAAGTCCCCCCCCCCCCGGGAGGCCTGAGTCAGAGGGCCAGAGGAGCAGACACACAGGCTTGGCTTGGATCATTAGTGCCCTGGGATCTGTCCATGCATGTATGTGTGTGTGTGTGTGTGTGTGTATCATGTGAGGAATGGAATACAGGGCACCACCGGCTGTCTTATCGTCCCCCACAGATTAAGGATGCCACCATACCCCCCCCCCCCTCCCCGGTGCAGGGCTTATTCTTAGAAACCAGGGCCTATACTATATCTAACCCTGTCAGCGTCTCTGTGTTATTGTTGGAGCTGCTAATGCTGAGGTCACTAATGACGGTTAAGTGGTTTCAATCAACTTGTTGGACACTGGCATTGGAGAACATGTGATGAAGCGTGAGGGATCCACACTCTGTCTGTGTGTGTGTGTGTGTGTGTGTCTGTCTGTGTATGTGTATGTGTGTGTGTGCGTGCGTGTGTGTGTGTCTGTCTGTGTATGTGTATGTGTGTGTGTGCGTGCACACTGAGGAGGAGCTGATCCTTTCCAAAGCATCTGAGTGGAAATACTGTATAATTCCTAATGCCCTTCCCTCTCTTTAGTTGCCTTTTATTCTATTTCAACATCAACAAACATCTGCAGGTCTGTTGTGATTGGGCAAGTGTGTGTTTACGCATGGACGAAACAGACATCAGACAGACAGACAGACAGACAGACAGACAGACAGACAGACAGACAGACAGACAGACAGACAGACAGACAGACAGACAGACAAGACAGACAGACAGACAGACAGACAGACAGACAGACAGACAGACAGACAGACAGACAGACAGCCACACACACACACACATATAACAGTACACACACACACATCTGGTGGGCCGCTCTTCTTGTTTTCTTTTGGAGCCCAGCCCCTAACAGGAAGAGAGTGTGAGCATAGCAAACAAAAGCCGGCCTCTTTGAACCGTCCTCTCACTAGTAGCTGCCATGGAAGTCGTCATGGCCAAACAAACTGTCTCTTTTGTCGGCCCAGCAGGACCATTGTGGGCCTTGCAGTGTTGGTATGTCCTCAGTTAGCCTCCGCCAATATTGACCCACCTGTACGTTTAGCCTCCAGCATCCTACGTTCACTGGGTCTATCTAACGGATGACATGGCCTATCCTGTCTAATGGAGGACATGGCCTATCCTGTATAATGGAGGACATGGCCTATCCTGTCTAATGGAGGACATGGCCTATCCTGTCTAATGGAGGACATGGCCTATCCTGTCTAATGGAGGACATGGCCTATCCTGTCTAATGGAGGACATGGCCTATCCTGTATAATGGAGGACATGGCCTATCCTGTCTAATGGAGGACATGGCCTATCCTGTCTAATGGAGGACATGGCCTATCCTGTATAATGGAGGACATGGCCTATCCTGTATAATGGAGGACATGGCCTATCCTGTCTAATGGAGGACATGGCCTATCCTGTCTAATGGAGGACATGGCCTATCCTGTATAATGGAGGACATGGCCTATCCTGTATAATGGAGGACATGGCCTATCCTGTCTAATGGAGGACATGGCCTATCCTGTATAATGGAGGACATGGCCTATCCTGTCTAATGGAGGACATGGCCTATCCTGTCTAATGGAGGACATGGCCTATCCTGTCTAATGGAGGACATGGCCTATCCTGTATAATGGAGGACATGGCCTATCCTGTCTAATGGAGGACATGGCCTATCCTGTCTAATGGAGGACATGGCCTATCCTGTCTAATGGAGGACATGGCCTATCCTGTATAATGGAGGACATGGCCTATCCCCTGCATGGGGAGATGCATCAGCAGGAGGAGGTTCACTAAGGGGGGGAAACAAAAGACAGGTCCTTGCATGAGATCCTGGTGACTGACAACTGGTAGATACTAGATCCCACTGCCCGGAAGAACATTTTTACATTTATTTGAATTTGCAGATAGTGGGAGTGGTTATGTTTAATGTTATGGTTAGGCATAGGTTTATAAACAATGTTTAAGGTGAAAGTGATGACAACTGGCGGCTTCGCAGCTTGGCCAAAAAGTGACGACCCCCAATAAAAGTCCGATGACCCCTATAGCATCTACCCTGACAGCTGGAGATGCACCAATACCCATACTAGTACACCAATACCTGGCTAAAACAGGGTCGCGGATACAAGTAGCTTAGCATTAGTTCATGCAGGACATGAAACATGGACATTCTGATCACAATAAACAAGGATACAACTCCAGGCTCCACCTGCATCATTCTATTATTTGCGTTCTCAGCCAAATCCATTGCAGGCTTGCATGGAGGCTTGCATCTTGAGAGCTGTGCCTATACTGTACCACCAAATACAACTGTGTAACCATTTGCCTCTATAATTGGTTTAATTATTAACTATTCTATTCTGGTATAGGTATGAATAGTTTAGGACTATTTAATTGTGGTATCGGTATGAATAGTTTAAGACTATTCTCTTCTGGTATATGTATGAATAGTTTAGGACTATTCTATTCTGGTATAGGTATGAATAGTTTAGAACTAGTGTATTCATTCAGGTATAGGTATGAATAGTTTAGGACTATTCTATGCTGGTATAGGTATGAATAGTTTAGGACTATTCTATGCTGGTATAGGTATGAATAGTTTAGGACTAGTGTATTCAGGTATAGGTAATATAATAGTTTATAGAATAGACTATGAAAAAGAAAAATCTGTTGAATTGCAACCCTGCGCTGTGCATTCAATAGCATGTACAGATAATTGAAGCCTTGCACTGAAGAACATTATAAGTTGAAATGTTTTGGTGTATGCACTGAAGAAGGTACTCAACCTCTGCTGTCTTTAGCTACAAATATACACAACACTTACCATCTGAAAACATGGTTCCTCTGAAATCTTAAAATAGCATTATGGTTCTTCTTCTGAGGTACTAAATTGCCAGCATCCAGCAATTCATTGGAATTACAACCCTCTGCCTGCGCAGAGTATTCCCCAATCACATGTGCAGAGCACTCCTCCATCACATGTATAGATGATCCTAAGCATCTTGCACATTAATGCAGTGCTGTATTTCAAAGGCTGTAGCGGTAACATGAAAATATAGCGGTGTTATATGAACCTACAGAGACCTTGAGGAATCCATAGATACCCACCATATCATACTTATCTGTAGAGACGATAAATATTGCTCCAATGTTGAACCTGTTGAGGTGAAGAACTGGCAATGACCATTTTCAAACCTTAACCTTTCACCTCTAGGTATCTGAATGAGAAGAGTTCAGCTCATAACTAAATTGTTGATTTAAAAAGTAAATGCAATTATGTCTGCTTATCATGTGGTGAAATGTTTCTGTTTATATCTGCATATGACATATACAGCCTGCGTAGAGTACAGCAAATCATATTTCCATTTTATTCACATGCATTCCCATGGAAAGTCTCCACCTTTAAATACTCGGTTATGTCATACACAATTTGTTACACAACATAATCACTAAGGAGAGGTTGGGAGTGTGCTAACTATTACTCATGTATAATAGACAGACCTTCCCTTCATTGGTGACATAACGTAGGATAATGGAGGGATACCTGACCCCTGTGATGCTAGCCGGTTTAGGTGACATGTGACTTCACTTGTCAGAGAGAGAAAGACCAACACTGTGACTTCCCCCATGTACTGCCTCACTGTTAAGACCAGACCTCACTTTACCTCCGCTCTACCTCCGCTCTACCTCGCCTCTGCGTAGAATAAACCAAAAGTGCGAGCAGCTCCGCTGTCATATAAATCCCTGGACTCTGTCTATCACTCTGCCCTCAGATTCATCACTAATGATAGATACGACACTCATCACTGTGTCTTTTATGAGAAGGTTGGTTGGTCCTCTCTGACGGAGAGGTGCAACAAACACAGTGTCAGTCATTTTGAAGGCCCTTATTGATAAGCTACCTCCTTATACTACATCATATTGGAATGGAATTTTGAAACCTATGGAATCTGTTCTAGTGACTGGCAGGTCCTTAAGCCCTCGGGTTTGTGCGGAACAGGTTAAATCTGCATTTTGCTATGATGGCCCTAGCTCATGGAATGAACTCCAACAGCCCTTAAAGCTTGAGATTCTCCCCTCTGTTGCAGTTTAAAACCTTGATCTCCAACCATTGTCAATCAAGTTGTACATGTTTGAATTGATTTGTTATCCTTGCTTTTTGCCTCGCCTTGTTGTCTTATTGTTCATTTACATGCTGTGTGATTTCATATGCTCTTTTTTTTAAAGCTTATTTCTGTATCTAAACTCGACGTGACTGTAAATGAGAGAAACCGCGGATCGTCATGCCTTTCAGAGTTTAAATAAAGGTTTGAAATGATGGGCTGAGTGCGTTCACAGATGCTAACCACACAACAAAGTTATCAGCACACCTCCAGACCCGATCCCATTCAGCACTTCACATGGCGTGTGAACGAACGGGGTGGAGTGTTTCATCATACAGCCAGGCAGTGGGCCGCTGCATTACGTCCTCTGTCATGCTCCAGTATAGCTGGTGATGCACGGAGCACTCTTCTCCGGCTCGGAGGGGAACATCACGTTAAGGAATTATCTCTGCACCACAGGATGAGCTCAGATGAAAAACCCTGTCTACCGCTGGAGGAGTGCAGCCCCACAAAGCTGGAAGAGGACAATGAAGAATATTGATATATTGTGTGGTTTGTTCGCCGTGTTAATCTCCTCGTGAATTATATGTCGGGAGTTATTTTAAACAAGTCAGCATAATTCAATTCCGCACTCCGCAAATTTTGGCTAAACTCAATATAATGTGCACATTCGTCTGTAAAAGACCTGATTGATTAGATGGATAAATAGTATGGATCAACATTTAACTGACGTAGAAGGTTTTGAGAGAAAAGCCTCTGGCAAACAACCAACTCCCTCTCCCTCCCTAGCTAGTAACCATTCTGAAAAGAAAAGCTCAGGAAATACCTTTGTAAGTCTGTACAAAACCCTGTGGCCAGCACAGTTCATTTTTAAATCCCATTTTGACCTTTTCCATATCATCCATTCTAGCTGACTCCACCCCACATAACAATGCCAACAGGGTTGGAGGAACAAGAGCCACAGGAAGGGGGGGGGGGGGGGGGTACAAGTGTTTTGCATACTTCCAACTGGGGGCCCGGAAAGCCCTAACCGAATCCCCTGTAGTGGGCCGGGGAAATGAGCTGCTCTCTTCTAATGACTATCTATCTCAGGGTAATGTGTCTTCTTTAGCTTCTCTCCCTGTGACGCCAGGGTTGCTTGGATGGATCCCTATACATGGGGAGAGCACAGGGGGGGGGGGGAACAGGCCCTCCTGTCCGTGTCAGGTCGGATCACACCAGGTTTTCACAAACCCATCATGGCCGGGGTCGTCGTCGTGGATGTACGGCGTGTTTATATATCGACCGTACCCCCTTCATCCAACACAGACTATAATGGGCCGCTTGCTTCACAGCGCCATACCGTATTCCTGCGAGGCCGATCAGCCTGTGTATACAATACATGTGTGTGATAATGAAACACGTGTGTCGAGTAGGACTTTCATCATCGTGGTGGTCTTGCTGCTGGTTAACTCCACCATTATGCCATGTGGTTAGTAAAGATCTGCTGGGGGCGTTCAACTCCATCGTGTGCGCCAACAAGCCCCGTTTCCCCCTATAACATCATCCTGCATCAGCTAATAAACTGAGTTGTGCCTGGAAGCATTAATCACTAACTACCTTTAATCACTTTAGAATAATGTTTAGCATGTCGATTCAATGTGGGCCACTGCTGCAGGCGGACCCCACTGACTCGGAGGCATGTTTCAAAGTTACGAGGGGGTGTGCGGGGTGGGGCTTTATTGCACGGCAAACATAAAGCTATGATGATGTCTCCCACTGACGTCAGCGGCGGTGGTGGCGGTTCTAGTGTTCCCACTCTCGACAACCGCACGGTGTAACACAGTGGCCTAAAAATGACCGAGCGGAGCAGGCCACCGTCCGTTTACATGGCTGACCGTAAATGTGAGGAGGACCACCGGCGTTTAAACAAGCCACATTTCATGCCGCCTCCTGCCGACCTACCACAAACAGTTTACAGTCAATGGGCTCTGCTCTCTGGAGTTTGTCTACCTGCTCCGTGCCACATCGCCCTATATCCAGAGACCAGAGCCACGGAAGGCTGGCTTCATCTGACAGCTCCTTACAACACACGTCCCTGTCCACCTCTGCTTTTAGCCCTGCTGCTGCGGGCGGCGAGCCGGACCACGTCTGGGGATAAAAGGCTGCCAGAGTGTTTGGCTTGCAGGCGATTTACGCGGACGTGAGGGTGATTCATTCTACCCCCTGCACAAACAGGCTCTGTGTACATTTCACTGGTGCTGCCGGGGTTTTAAATCAACAGTGAGGAAACATATACAGACGGGCACTGGGACTTATATTCTGCTCACTCACACACACGGCCGGGTGTCTGTGTGCCACACACCACATACACACTCGGGACACGTGTGCACACACACGCTCACACTCAAAGCAAATACACACAGGGACACAAGGTTACATGAACGTGTGCACACACTCCCGTTACTCTCTCTCTCTCTCTCTCTCTCTCTCTCTCTCTCTCTCTCTCTCTCTCTCTCTCTCTCTCTCTCTTTTTCACACACACACACACACACACACACACACACACACACACACACACACACACACACACACACACACACACACACACACACACACACACACACACACACACACACACACACACACACACACACACACACACACACACACACACACACACACACACACACACACACACACACACACACACACACACACACACACACACACACACACACACACACACACACACACACACACACACACACACACACACCAAGACGTGTCCCACTGTTTATGTCTGAGATCGGCTTCATGTCTGCGATCTGTCCTCACACCTCTCGCTGTGCAGGGACCCCACTAATGCAATTGGCACACAAAGGGCACTAATGTTATGAAGCTAACCCTCTGGTTAAAAGGTACATTATGATGTATTCTCATAGGAATAAGCAGCAGGTGCTCTCTGCCACCCAGAGATTTCATCGGACCGCTTTAGCAGTGAAATAAACCATCAACATAATAACGTCTCATTTATTGAGTTGGCACTCTTGAGAGCGCAGAGTTAGAGCTTTAGAGATATTTCCACTGCTTTGTCCAAGAGGATTTATAACCAAACCCAAAAAGATTTGGTTTCCTTCTTGGATCACAATGATACCAGAGGGGGGGGGGGGGGGGGGGGAGTGGCTTTTGATTCATGGTATCTTTTGATTCCCTTTATGACTCTGGAAACGAGACGATCACTGGGACATTTGGAGGAGCAATTGTAAATCATTTGGTTTATAAATAACTTGATATTCATAACAGAGAATTGACACCCATGAGGCGGGCCATTGACAGCGAGCCCAGGTCACATCTACTCAGCGCATGCCAGGCCTGCCGAGTCCTGCACATCTGTCTGTGAGGTGTAAGAGGCGCGTTACAGGGGAATCATTGCTACATCCCATAAAACCTTTGATAAAAGCCATCACCAAGATGAGTCAATTACAGATGACACAAGATCACGGAGGAAATAACGGTGGCATGGTATTAAATATTGATTATACACTTGGGAGTTTTCATTTAAGCTAATGTGCTGTTTATGCTGACATCTTTGAAATTACCTTTAAAATGAAAAGTGCTTGGGGTCATACCGTTGTCCTTCAGGTATCTTTAGAGTTAATATTGATTTTGGTATCAGCATAGAGGCTAGGCAATGTTGCAGGGAGACACTATGAAAGAGTTAATGTAGATGCAAACCAGTGAGCCTCTACAGTTTCACCACTAGGTGACGCCACCACCTTGATTTATGCGCCGTCTCTCTCCCTTGCTCCATTTCTCTCAAGAGACACTATTCACATCATTGGAACTGAATTTCTTCTTCTAGCTGGTGTGATAATGTGTGGTGACATTGCACAAATACATATATCCAGGAAAGATTTATGAAACTAGTATTATAAGATGTAAACTGTGCTTGCTTGCAAAACGGTGGCTGGTATTTTTCAGCCATGGCTACTGCAGATTTCTCCTCGCAAGCCTCAATTAGAATGAAGGCGCTTTGGGGGAGTTGACAGATGGAAATCAACTATAGTCACCAGGCTAGTGGCGAGAAAACCCCACACGCTCCACGCCTGGGTGCATGATTCCCTTGAACTGAAGGCACTTCATTTCACTTGACTTTCACTCTGGCAGCACCAGTCACATCCAGACCACATTCAGTTCAGAACCCTATCTGTACCCGCAGTAAAAACACGTGAAGCATGACTGTTGTGAGGTGTTTGTGGCCTGTTCTCACCTCACTGAGCTGAGACAGGACTATGATCACCAGTGAGCTGTTTTTCTTCCTCAGCCCTCCCCATCTGTGGCTGTATGACAGATTTCAAGCCAGCCAGACTGAACCAAGAGGGAGTGAGCCCCAAGAGAGCACGCACACACGGGGCTTCATGCCTTAATGTTGATGTTTATGGTCCCCTGTTGAGAACAAATATTATCTGAGAGAGTTTTGGTTAAATATAACAGAAGCTACTCTCCCATAACTTGTGGGCTTAGCACTCTGTTACAACTAAGCATGGACATATTTGGAACTTATGGGTGTGTCATTGTTTCTCGAAAATGAAAAGAGCTGTATGGAATGTTAAGCAGTGAGAGCTCCATAAAGAGTGGCGAATTCACTGGAGCAAAACACACGGCAGTTATCTATAACGAGCCTATGGGGACTACTGCAGTGATGATGTCCGTGAAGGTGAAGCCAAGTTCACACTTTTATCCAATCACAGACACACACACACACACACAAAACTAAAAACAATGAGGAAAGTGAAACTGACATGGAATGAGACAGGAGAGTGTTCTGAACACATTCTCCCTCCTCACACTCAAGGGAAGGGGGGTGTTGCGCTCTCGCCCTGACTTGGGGCCGGGATGGCGCACAGACCGCGGAGTGCGCACACAGAGCGCCGACCAGTTGTCACCAAAGTGACAGGCGACAGCTGAGTCCATACATCTGGAGCCCCGGGGGCCACACGTCCACTCCACACGCCCCACGGCTTCGACCACGTTGAAATGTAGTTTCTTATTAAGCTACGAGAACAGGGGAAAGGGAAAGTGCCTCTTTTGGATGAAGTGAAGTTGTTGCGTAAAAGCGCATTTTCAACGTTGGAGTTACGTGCGCCTATTTCCATGACTTACCGCGAATATGGGAACGTTTAAAGCAAATAAACTTATATTGGTCACTAAACAAATCTATTCAATTCAGTTACTTGTCCAAACTTCTATAACGAATGCGCATATAAAACCGTTCAAACAGCATAGGAAAACCTCGGTAACATGATAAAATGCCTAACGTCTACTCACCCCGAAAGTGTTCAGTCGTGATGGTAAACGGTGTATCCAGAACCAATATTCCTCAACTGGTATAAACAATACACGCTGCGTCTCATTGGCATAGGATGAAAAGTCCCGAGAGTGCACCACTGTGCCGCAAAGCTGTGCCAAGAGCTGCGCCAAAAGATGAACCTACACCGTTGTTGTGGTTGATGATGACTGCATTGGACAAGAGCGCTGAAATTGTTTTTTAGTTTTGAGTTGTTCACCTCCAGACGTCACAGCAGCATCTCGACCTTAAGCGGCGCCGCGTGTTAATGCGCTCCGCTCCCGAGCCACAGCAAAATGACATTAGCATTGCTCCCTGCCTATTGGCTTAAACAAGCAACCCCCCACCAATCCCCGAGAGACGGACCAGACTGAAAAACACTGAAGATATGCTGTGAGTTTAGTTTATTATCTTCTCATATATGGGGAGTTTTTCTAAGGACAGCTGGGTACTTTCTCCTGTAATTGAAAAATAGTTGAATTAATTTGATTGGACCAACTCTCTCTCTCTCTCTCTCTCTCTCTCTCTCTCTCTCTCTCTCTCTCTCTCTCTCTCTCTCTCTCTCTCTCTCTCTCTCTCTCTCTCTCTCTCTCTCTCTCTCTCTCACACACACACACACACACACACACACACACACACACACACACACACACACACACACACACACACACACACACACACACACACACACACACACACACACACACACACACACACACACATTTAGAATCTTTATTTATGTCCACATAAAGACAATGTTTAAAGGACACAAATATTATCAGTGCACTTGTACATTGTGGGTTATTCTGATACAATCGTGCCCAAATTGACAATGGCAACCAAAGTTACACACACACACACGGATGATGAACTTGGCAATCTACACACAGCTCATGGATACAGATTGCAGCATCTTCTCCAAATTGCCCGGCTGCCAATAATTGCTGACACTGAGCAATATCTTGCTAATTGTTTGGCTTTTCTCTTCGGAAGACCGGCCATCTGAAGGCCTCTAACACCCAACTTATGGACATGACCCAGGCTTCCAAATATGAAGACTAAAAGTTGTAGCCGAGTTGTGGTCTAACAGTTGATATTTTAACATTTTGGTTGTAAAGGCTTCCTCTAGACTGTAGTCAAACGTGCAACCAACTTCTAGGATGAGAACCTCTCTGTTATTCTCATTAACAATAACAACATCGGGGGTGTTTGCTGAAATATCAGAGAACAGTGAATTGTCCCTACACAGATTGAGCATATATGGCTTCACACTGGTGTGCTTATACAGCTTATATGTTGCAGGTGATCCGAGTGTGGAACTGACACTGTCTGCAATCAGATCCACGATCCTATCATGCCTACAAATGTAGAGCCCTTTGTATGCATGACAGCCATTGAGTATGTGAGACATGGTTTCTGTTGTCTGTTCGTGACCATAGTGTATGCAGTGTGGGCTATGACTGCCAGGGAACCAGACACACACACACACACACACACACACACGCACGCACACACACGCACGCACGCACGCACGCACACACACACACGCACGCACGCACGCACACACACACACGCACACACACACACACACACACACACACACTACCCCTTCATTTGAAACCGATATCAAACATTTAACTTTAAAATAGTTTTTAGGCTGAATTCAGTGTTGAGAAGCGGCCATAGCATCACCTGTAGGTGTGCGCATGTCGTGATGAATAGCTGTAATCTATGCTGCACCTGTGGCCCCTCTCGCTCTTCACCAGCTATAGAAATATGACCAGCTTTTTACAACCTTACTTTTCTATCCTAACCACCAAAGTGAAATGGTCACAATATGCTTTATGCTCGCCCACACAGGGCTTGTAACACTACTCCTATTTACTGTGGCCATGAAAGGTAAACCTATACGCACAGACTGAAAGGACGCCATTGCTCAGCTGTCTATGGGGTCTGACAAATGTTCAGGGACGTCTGAGATGTTGGGGTAAATGGTCACCACAGACATATCAGTTCCTTACCATATAATAGAAAGTACATTTCTTTTTAATTTGAATAAAAAAAAATAAAAAAAGATTTAATCTGCCCTACAGGTGTGTGACTCATTGAGAGACACGGTTCAAAAGGCTGGTGTTTTGGTGGATTTAACAATGGATACAGTCAGTGGATACAATCTTCTCAAACATCCCAATGTGATTAGTTAATGTGATGCGGTTTTTATGGTCCTGGCTGACAAAGACAGTTCAAATGGGTTCTACGTGGTCGGTATTAACTCACAAATGGATCTTCACTGCTGACATGAGATACAACCAAGAACCGTTCTCAGCTGTGGAGCCTTTGAAGAACTCCTTGACCGCCTGTGACACAGTGCAGCACGGTGAGGATGACAGTGCGCACTGCGCCCCCAAGCAACTCAATCAACTGTGAAACATTTGATGCTTTTGGATCCCCCCCCCCCAGTATATAAACGTGGGATACATTCACTTACGCTTTTGAAGTGTGTGATTTGTAGATGGAAAACGAGCTGTTTGGAACGTTAGTACTAACCGTTGTATTGTAGTCGTTTTATCCAGTCATCACACACAATACAATAATGCAAAATCATTCCAGACAGTGACTGAAAAGGTACAGGCTGAAGCATAATGTACACGTCCTATATTCTTATCAGACTAAGCCTAAAAAAATAAATAAAAAAATAGTTCACATTGGTAACCTTCTAAAATAGCTATACAAACTTTTTTACAATTTTTTTTGAAAACCAAAAGCAAATTACTCATTCTTAAATTTATATCAGCATTGTTCCACAAGTTAACCCCGACAATAGAAATACATCTCCCTTTAATCCCTTTCTTAGCTTTTTGAACAGTACATTTATCTAATCTACCTTGCCTATATTTTAGTACTCAAGTTCGGCATTGTTTGATAGACAATGTTACTTACCCTTAGCTGCCAGAGTTGTACTCTTCCTGTTGACAGAAGTTGTAAGTCGCTTTGGATAAAAGCGTCAACTAAATGACTAAATGTAAATGTATTCAAAGTTTAAACCAAACGTAAATCTGAACATGCGTCTGTTCTACTCCATTGTTGATAAACATTACCTATGTAAACAAACAATTACAAAATTATGTTGACCTGTTATAGTGTTATATGAAGAGCCAGTCAACGAGAAAAAAAACACATCTCTACTTCTATTACCTTTTCTTTTTTTTGGTGGTGGGACTACTCGTTGGTTTACATTTGGATTACGGAAGTGGGCTTTGAAATGGCTTTGCCTTGCCAAATTCCGAACATCACAGAGCCAAAAAACACAAAACATAAATTTGACAAATGCATCCATTTAATTGCACAACCTTTGACCTATACGGCTCTCCCTCACTGGGACAAACGCCACATCTCTGGGCTGACCCGGGTTACAACCCGACGACCAGTGTGAACGCATCGTAAGTGGGACCAGGTTTAGCGAAGCCAAAACCTGTCAGTCACACTCTCCGCACAGTCTCGGAGTTCAGCCGCGGCGTGCACTGCCTCTGCCTCTGACTGATTTCATATTAGACCAGAGGGATGTTGAGATCTTCCTTGGCATTGCACTTCAACGACTTCTATATATCTCGCTGGTTTCCTCCGCGAAATGACCGCGACGTGCCAAAAAACGAGGCCTAGAAAATTGAGAGTTGAAGTGTTTAGAAACGGGTTGGGGGTATGTCACAAAACAGCTCTGAGGCAGATAGACCACAGTGTCACGTCAAACCAGAGATGGTTTACTGCTCCCCTAATGACTTACGGCAGACTCAACCTGAACGTTAAACTGTTTTCTCCATCACTTATCTTGTCCCCCTCTAATGCTTATCACCTGGCTTATCTAATGGGATATTTATGACAGGGTTGTAAAAAAAAGAAAAATAGCTCTCACCATGGCTCTCACTGACATGGCTTTTTTCAACCATAAAGACACTCGACATACTTTCCATAGATTCATAGCCTACGGCTAAATTCTGACTGCTTAGTTAAATATCAAATGTAAAACTAAATCACTTACTTTGACTGGTTATAGGGCCGTCAAACAGTCAACGAACCGTTGTAATTTCACATGAATTCCCCCCCCCCCCCCCCCCCCCCCTTCTCCCCCTGGCTGTATTATGTTTGTCAGGTTTTTGTGACAGAACAGCAGTGAGTGAATGTGTCGGGTAAATCTTTAATCCCTCTAACCAGATTGGGATCTTAAGGTATAGCCACAAAATCTGCTCTAATTAGGGTGAAGATGTTGTTTTCCTTGCAGAATATTTCCGATCAGAGCGCCTTTTAGAAGGGTACCTGTAGTAGTAGTGATGACTTTGCAACTTTGCCACTCTCTCTTTTTAGTCTGTATGTCTGTCTCTCTCTCTCTCCCTCTGTCTCTCTACCTCTCCCCCTCTCTCTTTTTAGTCTGTATGTCTGTCTCTCTCTCTCTCTCCCTCTGTCTCTCTACCTCTCCCCCTCTCTCTTTTTCTGTCGCTGGGCAGGCTTTGCCCGTTAAGTGAAGCTCTTCGGCTCTCCCAGTGTTCCCATTATTAATTGAGTGAAAGCCTCTGGTGTGAAGTCCATTCAGCCCGTTCAGGCTCAGCTGTCCGGAGACAATAGCTCCATGGACCCAGCGCCAGGCCCCTGACTCCAACACCCAGTGTCGGGAGCTCCATGGACCCAGCGCCAGGCCTCTGACTCCAACACCCAGTGTCGGGAGCTCCATGGACCCAGCGCCAGGCCTCTGACTCCAACACCCAGTGTCGGGAGCTCCATGGACCCAGCGCCAGGCCTCTGACTCCAACACCCAGTGTCGGGAGCTCCATGGACCCAGCGCCAGGCCTCTGACTCCAACACCCAGTGTCGGGAGCTCCATATGGACCCAGCGCCAGGCCTCTGACTCCAACACCCAGTGTCGGGAGCTCCATGGACCCAGCGCCAGGCCTCTGACTCCAACACCCAGTGTCGGGAGCTTGTGGGGAATCCCCGCGCTCTGCAACAATGTAACTGCATCTATATTTCATATCCAGGATGTACAACTCCACTCCAGACTCTGGCGGTAAAACGGTAGACTGAATTAAGCTGTGACATTGGAACCACTACGTTTGGCTCGGCATGGGATAATAATATTCTGTCTCTCAATCATCCGAAAGAAATGATGGGGGGGAAATAATAAAAATATCATCTCAATGTGATTTGACAGGGTTATTACGGTCTCAACGACACGCACGGTTCAAATCGGTTCTATATGGTCCATATTAACTCGTGAATGGGTTTTCAAAGCTGACATCAGATACAACCAAGACCGTTTTCAGCTGTGGAGCCTTTGAAGAACAATTTGACCCACTGTGACCCCAGAGCAGCACTATCCACGATCGCACGGATGACAGTGTGCCCCCAAACAACTCAATCAACTCTGAAACATTGGGAATCTCTTTATTTTATGTATAAATGTGGGGTATATTCACATATTACATTATTGAAGAGTTTGATTTGTAGATAGAAAAATGCACTTACTGTCTGAGTCAGACAAGAAAATAGATACCAATTTCCTCCTTATGCATTCAGCAGAAAGCTATCTGGCTGCAAGCTAGCCTAGCTTAGCACAAATGAATGGAAATGGATACGGATCAGCTAGCCTAGCTGTTGTGAAGGGCCAGATTAAACCGAATATATATATATATATTTATTTATATATATATATTTAATTGTATTTGTATATTCTCTAATATTCCCTGATATCCCTTGTATATTCCTTGTACAATATGCATTGAGTATCCATTCTAGCCTACTGAACATCCCATAATAGTCTCCATTCTACTATTGGTCGAGACCTTGGTGCCAGGCTGCCATACCCCTCAGACCCAGTTCAAACGTACCGCTCGACATGTACGAACAAGTCCTAGTTCCGCGTAGGAATTTGGCTACCGCACCACTAATGGGACTATTTGTTCATAGTGCGTATATATACTGCGCTACTAAAGTAGGATTTTCTTTTCAGTCCAGTTTCTTACCCTCCAATAGAGTCACAGACGTAAAGCCTCCCCGCGACGCCACGTGTGGGAGTAAGGCCAAGTTCGCCTACCATCGGTATTGAGACATCGTGTATATTAATATTTGAATAGTCATATTTGGCACTATATCGTCGAGTTGGACGTAGTCTATTAAGCTAATAATAGTCTGTTAATATATAGTGCTTCGTGCGGTGAGAATACTACCGTAGTCAGTACCCCATCGTTTCGGGCAGAGAACTGGCTGCTTACCCAGGGTGGTTGACCCTATGTGAAGCTGCACCCGAGGAGCCCCAGAGCCGACGAGCGAGTGGACCTGTATACCGGATTATTCTACCGACGACAGCCCGCCTTCCCAGGCACGGATTATGCTTTGGATACTTTGATTATTCTATGGATAAAGACCCCCGACACTACCGTGTGTTGGAACCCCCCCCCCTGGAGAGGACGCAAGGTGAGGAGACGCTCTGCAAGACGAGGTCTCTCCACATCTCTCCCCCGTGGACCGGAGAGAGCCGGCCCACAAAGAGTCCACCTGCTTTCATCTGTGGTCCAAGGATCGCCGGCGCATTGAACGGCACTACAGTGGGTTCACCTGGGATGCCCTTGGCCGGACGAGGCAGCTGGATTCTACCCCCCCCCCCTCCTACTCCTGTCGGCTTACAAGCGACCGGATTAACCCCCTCTAGTGTATCCAGCCTATAATCATTAAAGTATCATTGCTGTTATTCCTTAACTATTCCAGGTCGTATATTTACCACCTGCGCCTTCAGAGATTGGACATTATCTATTGATATACCGACGAATACTCCTTGCCATAAAAGTGCATACTATTTCAATTCATAAATGTAATTAAGTGATTAAGTGCTTATTCTACACACCATCGCTGTGTAGGAAATAAAGACCTGTTTCTAATTCGTACATTTGTGTTGGATCCGTTTCATCTACGTGAGAGTGTTCATGATAATATATTTATGCCGTGTACTGGGTGGCCGAATATTAAGTACAAAGGTAGTGGTAGTAAGTATCATATCTAGTAATACAGTCAGGGAATTGTACCCCTCAGTTACAATTGGTCCTTCGAGCCGGAGGGTAATTAGTGTAATATTAATATAGTGTTATTAATATTGAAATGGCCTATGATGAACACTCCACGAAACGATCCTCCTAACCAACGCCCGCAGCGCGAACGACGGCTCCCTCAGTACTTAGAGGCTTACGCTGTCAGTCAACAACCTAGTCTTCTACTAACAGTAAACGCGGTAAAACTAGAAAGTAAAAGTATGTCTAACCCCAACGCCCAGACTACCCCGACCATAGAGGCCCCTACGGGCTCTAATGTAACTGACCAAGTTCACGGTGGGGACCAGTGGGAACCAGACATGACTTCACATCCCGCCAGTACTGAAGAAGTAGTCCCCGATGAGTCCCGGGAGGAATACAACGCTACCGAGAGAGAACTCGGCACGGAAGAAGACGGGGAGAGCACCGTGGAGATAGAGCTCCAAGGCTCCGCAAGGAGTACCCCGAGGGAAGGCTCCCCTATACAACCGCCTTCTCCCAGCGAGGCAGAGAGGACCCTACAGCAGGCATTCCTCATCAGCCTGAAAGCCTCTACTGAACGCGATAGACTCCAGGGTGAACGCGATCGATTGCAGATACAGCAACGGAGCGAAGAAGAGCACATACGCCTGGAAATAAGACGCATTCAGATGGAAGAGAATGTGGCCCGAGACCGAGCAGACAGCCAGCGAGCAGCTGCTGGTGCTCTACGGGACGCAGAGCGCGACAGACAGCAAGCGCAACTAATAGAACAGCTGATCAGACGGACAACACCCTCTCCCTCCGCCAGAGGCTCCAGGAACTCGTCTAGACACACCTCCAGGGCGGCATCCCCTAGCCGAGTAAACAACCCTGAACTTGACCAACAGACGAGGTCTATACCCCCCACAGACCACCTCCCCCCACCGGTCCAAGCGAGACCTAGCAACCGGGAAGGAGCAGCATATCCTGTGGAGAGGCTAAACCAGAGACTACAAGCACTGGATGACCTAACTGAAGACGAAGAGGAAGAGGAGGAGAACCGCGCCCGAAGACAGCACAGTACTCTACCGGACCAGGAGGTCCGGTACAGCCCAGGCTATACTCCCGCGGAGCTGCGCTACAGACCCCCGACTCTATACACGGGTGAGCACGACGCACGACCCGCACCGAGGAACAGCACCTGGACAAGCGGGCCATGGTACACTGCCGGTACCAGCCCATACCAAGGAGCGGGAGGAGACTCGCCTAGGAGGCCTCCCCCCCAACGCTCGCCGATGTATCCACAGTCAGCGTCATACATTGGCACGCCTATGGTACCCGACTTCACCCAAGAGAACCGGGCCCAGTATACAGAACTCCGCATGTGTCTGGAGACCATGTTGGTGGATGTATTGGATGAACGCCACAAAAACGCCATCCTACTGCAGCACTTAAAGGTGCCCCGCGCACATAATATAGCGCTCGCCTACGCGACTTCCACCACCCCATACACAGCAGCGCTGGTAGCATTGGACCAGAGGTATGGGCGCATATGGGATTACGTGATCCAGGAGATCCGACACATCGACCGCTTACCCCCAGCAATAGACAATCGAGCACTGGACGACCTGTCCATCAGAGTGCAGTCCCTGGTAGGGATGTTGGGAGCGCAAAGAGAGAAGGGGAAGTATGAACTTTACGCCAACTCAAATGTGGAAAGGATCCTGGAGAAGCTGCCGCCCGCTCGTCAGGAGCGCTTTAGGCGGCAGAGGGACCACAGAGACCCGAATGGCCCCGAACCGAACCTCCTCGATCTAGCAGACTTCCTGGCGAGAGAAGTCAGCAGCCTACGGCTAGATACATTCGGACGGAGCACCCCTGGCTCCAGAGAAGGAACCAGACGACTAAATGATGGAAGAAGATCGGTGACTGTGATGCACCAATCGGAGTCAGTACCGAGCAGCAGGAGCCACAGTACCCCCTCCAGAACGGAGAAGTGGAAGATAGTGTGCCCCTACTGTGAGAAAGAACACTGGCTAGCGCAATGTGACTCCTTCCCCAAGCTGAACGCGGAGGAAGCAGGTCAATGGATAAAGTCCAACAAGCGCTGTTTTCGCTGTGCGCGCTCACACATGGCAGCCGAATGCCGCTTAAAGAAAAGGTGCACTAAGTGCGATGGAGCCCATCTGGACATACTTCACGACAGTAACAGACGGCGCCCTTCACCTGCACCATCCAGCCGCAAAGCGAGCGTCATGTACATCGATCCCGCCAGCAGCAGTGGAGCCCGAGTACTCCTAAAAGTAGTGCGTGTGACACTAAGCTACCAGAATAAAGTCCTGGACACTTACGCCGTCCTCGATGACGGGTCAGAGAAGACCCTGCTGCTCGCCTCCGCTGCGGCCCAGCTAGGGCTGCGGGGAAGCGAAACCCAAATGACAATTCGGACAATAAGACGAGATTTGAAGACGATAAAGGGCGAGAATGTCTCATTCTCTATCGCAGCAAGCGGCCAGCCTGAGCGACGGTACCAGATTGCAGACGCTTTCACCAGCCAAGAAATAGGACTGTCGCGGTACACATACCCCGTCGCCAAGCTGATGGAGAAATATGCACATCTGCGCAAGTTACCGATCCCGCTCATAGACAATGCTATGCCGACCCTGTTGATAGGCTCCGACCATGCAGACCTCATTGTCCCGATAGACCGGGTTCATACCGGACCCCGAGGCTGTCCTGCAGCAGTCGAGACCCGTTTGGGATGGACTCTCCAGGGCCCGCTCGCCAAATCTCTCAACCGAAGTACAGCCACTAGATGTCTCCACTCCCGAGTCACAGAGGGAGAAACCGCACTCCTGCAACACGTAGAGCGGCTATGGAGCTTGGAACAAATGCCCTTTAAGAATGTAAAGAAAGACATTCGCTCTAAAGATGACATTTACGCCATTCACCTCCTCGAGACAGGGACCAAGAGAGTCCCGGTCAACGGCGTGTTGAGATACGCCACGCCACTCCTGCGGCGAGAAGGAATGCCTACTTTCCACGCCAAGACAGACGCCATAGAACGGTACCTGCTGAACACGGAGCGGCGCTTAGCCAAGAACCCCGCCCAAGAGAGTGTATACCGCGCTGAGATTGAGAAGCTCATCACAGCGGGACACGTCACAAAGATGGACATTAAAGAGGCTGACCAGACCACTGAATCGTGGTACGTGCCCCACCACGAGGTCCATCACAACGGTAAAGACCGCATAGTATTTAACTGCAGCTACCAGATCGGATCCCAAAATCTGAATAAAGAGTTACTGCCCGGTCCCACACTCGGCCCCTCCCTACTCGGCGTTCTACTCCGCTTCCGCCAGGAAAAGGTGGCCATCAGCGGGGACATTAAAGGAATGTTCCTGCAGGTGAGATTAGTAGAGGCGGACAAGCCCCTGTTACGGTTCCTATGGAGAGAGAAGCCAGGAGATGAGCACCCAGCCATCTACCAATGGGAAGTCCTCCCCTTCGGAACGACGTGCAGCCCCTGCTGTGCGACATTTGCACTACAGAAACATGTAGCAGAGGACCCAGCAGCGGACGAAGAGGTCCGACGCAGCGTAAAGAACAGCTTCTACGTAGACAACTGTCTACAAAGCCTTTCAACCCAGGAAGAAGCCGAGGCTCTCCTGATTAAACTCCGCGCCTCATTGATCAAAGGCGGCTTTGATCTCAGGCAGTGGGCCAGCAGCGATCCGCAAGTACTGCGCAGCCTCTCCTCCGAGGACAAGGCAGCCAGCAGCGAGACCTGGATGGCTACAATCCCGGGAGAAGCCCAGGAGATGACCCTGGGATTGGTGTGGCGATTCAAAACAGATTCGCTTCACTACAGACACAAGCCCCTGACTACGGAGCAGGGAAGGCCGGCGGCGGCGCCGACCACCAGACGGAGTGTGTACACAACACTCGCCCGACAATATGACCCGCTAGGATGTATTCTACCGTACACCACCAGGGCAAAAATGATTGTACGAGCATTGTGGGACAAGGACCAGGGCTGGGACGACCCCATTCCCGCACACCTTGCATCCACCTGGAGAGAGTGGGAGATGGAGCTCCACTCACTCCCAGGCGTTAATATGCGCCGAAGCTACTTCCCACCCACGGTGAGGCTAGAGACATGTAAAATGGACTTACACGTCTTCAGTGACGCCTCAGAGGTCGCATACGGATCAGTAGCCTACTTGCGGGCCCAAGACCAGGGGGGAGAGATCTACACAGCATTTGTCCTCGCCCGCTCGAGAATAGCCCCACGCAAGCAACAATCTATCCCACGTCTAGAGCTCTGCGCAGCCCTAGCCGGAGCGCACCTAGCCACGCTCATCCAACGTGAGCTCACCATACCGGTGTCTAGAACAATCCTGTGGTCAGATTCCACGACGGTACTCGCCTGGATCAAATCGGACTCATGCAAGTACAAAGTCTTCGTGGGAGTCAGAGTCACCGAGATTCAAGACTTAACCGAAGAGTTAACCGGAGAAACAGAGTGGCGCTACGTTGATACAAAACAGAACCCAGCTGACGTCATCACCCGGGGGATGCCCCTGGATGACCTCACCCGTCGCAATGTCTACAGTGACGGCCCCGCATTCCTAAGACTCCCGGAAGGACAGTGGCCCATGCCTATCCCGAGGGAAGCAAGTCCAGAGGAGGTGGAAATTAAGAAGTCTGTGTTCTGTGGATTGAGCACCGTAGCCTCCACCGACCCTAACATAAACGATTGCACGTCCATAGAGAGTGCACAACAAAGAACATTCCTGCGGTACCACCCGGAGTGCAAGTCCCCCGCTGATATGTCAGCAGCTAACTACGAGGAAGCAGAATTGCTTCTACTGCAGCGAGCCCAGAGAGACTCGTTCCCCGATGAATTGGCCTGTCTACAGGGAGGAAAGCCCGTCCCATCCGACAGCAGATTAATTCACCTGGCCCCCGAGAGCGACGCTCACACCCTCATCAGAGTGGGTGGTCGCCTACGCAGAGCCCCCAATCTACCGGATGACATTAAATACCCGATCGTATTGAACAGCCGACACAAGGTCACAGAGCTGATTATAAAGAAATACGATGAGGATGTACATCACGCAGGAGCAGAAAGAGTCTTCGCGGAAATCAGACGTCGTTACTGGATCCTACAAGGAAGAGAGGCGGTACGACGCTTCCAACGAACATGTCTAGACTGCCGCAAGTGGCGCGCGCAGCCCAGCATACCAAGGATGGCTGACCTTCCTCCATGTCGCCTCCGAATCGGTGACAAGCCATTCCACTCAACGGGTATGGACTGCTTTGGCCCGCTGCACATAAAGAAAGGAAGAGGAACCGAGAAGCGGTGGGGTATTGTATTCAAATGCATGACCACCAGAGCGATACACATCGAGCTTCTCCCGACCATGAGCACAGACTCATTCCTTATGGCCTTCCATAGATTCATATCACGGAAAGGAAGACCGTCTACCCTATTGTCCGATCATGGGACAAACTTTAAAGGCGGCGAAAGAGAGCTGAGAGAGAGCTTCCAAGCTATGGGCCCAGAACTTAAGACCCACCTCGCTCCAGCACAGGTTGATTTCCAATTCAACCCCCCAAACGCACCCCACTTCGGTGGCACTTGGGAACGAGAAGTGCGCTCCATAAAGACAGCCCTGTACGCAGTACTTGGGGCCCAGACTGTGGCGGAAGAAGTCCTAATGACAGTCCTCACGGAGATTGAGGGAGTACTTAACTCGAAGCCCCTCGGATATGTCTCCAGTGATGTGGCGGATATCGACCCAGTTACCCCCAACACCCTCCTGATGGGGCGGCTAGATCCCACATTACCCCAGACAATGTACCGGCCTGAAGAAGCGAACGGCCGACGAATGTGGAGGTACAGCCAAGTATTAGCCGACAAGTTTTGGAACAGTTTCCTACTGCACTACCTACCGTCTCTACAGACCCGCCAGAAGTGGGTAAAGGAGAGAGACAATTTGACAGAAGGAACAGTCGTCATGATTATTGATCAATCACTGCCCAGAGCTATGTGGCCGGCCGGCCGCGTAAGCAAAGTGATCACCGGTGCCGACGGCAAGGTCCGAGCAGCTGAAGTGCTCGTCCAGGGTCGCACTTACACCCGTCCCGTGGCAAGGCTCATAGAACTGCCTCGACTCCCAGACACAATCGATGATGACCATGACCCTACAACCCTATGACTTTGTGAAGTTGACTGACCCCTACAGCAAACCCTTATGTGTAAATAGACAACGCGATTAATCTGTCTCTGTTTAACTGATTAGGTCTGGGACCTATTCAGGGGGTGGCTGTTGTGAAGGGCCAGATTAAACCGAATATATATATTTATTTATATATATATATTTAATTGTATTTGTATATTCTCTAATATTCCCTGATATCCCTTGTATATTCCTTGTACAATATGCATTGAGTATCCATTCTAGCCTACTGAACATCCCATAATAGTCTCCATTCTACTATTGGTCGAGACCTTGGTGCCAGGCTGCCATACCCCTCAGACCCAGTTCAAACGTACCGCTCGACATGTACGAACAAGTCCTAGTTCCGCGTAGGAATTTGGCTACCGCACCACTAATGGGACTATTTGTTCATAGTGCGTATATATACTGCGCTACTAAAGTAGGATTTTCTTTTCAGTCCAGTTTCTTACCCTCCAATAGAGTCACAGACTTAAAGCCTCCCCGCGACGCCACGTGTGGGAGTAAGGCCAAGTTCGCCTACCATCGGTATTGAGACATCGTGTATATTAATATTTGAATAGTCATATTTGGCACTATATCGTCGAGTTGGACGTAGTCTATTAAGCTAATAATAGTCTGTTAATATATAGTGCTTCGTGCGGTGAGAATACTACCGTAGTCAGTACCCCATCGTTTCGGGCAGAGAACTGGCTGCTTACCCAGGGTGGTTGACCCTATGTGAAGCTGCACCCGAGGAGCCCCAGAGCCGACGAGCGAGTGGACCTGTATACCGGATTATTCTACCGACGACAGCCCGCCTTCCCAGGCACGGATTATGCTTTGGATACTTTGATTATTCTATGGATAAAGACCCCCGACACTACCGTGTGTTGGAACCCCCCCCCCTGGAGAGGACGCAAGGTGAGGAGACGCTCTGCAAGACGAGGTCTCTCCACATCTCTCCCCCGTGGACCGGAGAGAGCCGGCCCACAAAGAGTCCACCTGCTTTCATCTGTGGTCCAAGGATCGCCGGCGCATTGAACGGCACTACAGTGGGTTCACCTGGGATGCCCTTGGCCGGACGAGGCAGCTGGATTCTACCCCCCCCCCCCTCCTACTCCTGTCGGCTTACAAGCGACCGGATTAACCCCCTCTAGTGTATCCAGCCTATAATCATTAAAGTATCATTGCTGTTATTCCTTAACTATTCCAGGTCGTATATTTACCACCTGCGCCTTCAGAGATTGGACATTATCTATTGATATACCGACGAATACTCCTTGCCATAAAAGTGCATACTATTTCAATTCATAAATGTAATTAAGTGATTAAGTGCTTATTCTACACACCATCGCTGTGTAGGAAATAAAGACCTGTTTCTAATTCGTACATTTGTGTTGGATCCGTTTCATCTACGTGAGAGTGTTCATGATAATATATTTATGCCGTGTACTGGGTGGCCGAATATTAAGTACAAAGGTAGTGGTAGTAAGTATCATATCTAGTAATACAGTCAGGGAATTGTACCCCTCAGTTACACTAGCTGTTGGCCCAAAACACCTCTCCTAGAGTTTCAAGCTAGGCTTTTTGTTTGATTTAATTGGTTTATGCAGGCTAGATACATTTAGCAAACCAACAAGGAATGGTTATGACTCTGGTTTCCAGGTAGAGTGAGAATATTTGCTGTGGTGTTAACAAGTGGCTTACATGCGTTTTATATATTTGCTCTGCATTTTATATGCGGCTGCACGTTTGTTTGAGTTCAAGGTGGATGAGCTTGGGGGCACAGTGCTGGTTGTGTAAACTTTACTTTTCCACAATGACAGGTAGCACAGAACCACCTCTTGTGAACCATTTTAGAGTGTTTATATGTGAGAAGTTGAGAAATCTCATATTAGGGCTGTCAAAGTTAATGCTTTAAAGGGGAACTATCTTATAAATGGCCTTTTTGAGTGTTTAGCATTGTTTCCTAGCTATGTGAACTTATATTAATATGATCTATGTCTCAAAATTCTCATATTGGCGCATTCTTCCAATTCTCCTCTCACAATATTCACCCTCACTGAACTGAGTCATTTGAAAATGTGCCCTATATGTGATGTCATATAGTCACCGCTGCATGTTAATGTTCAGGCGGGGCCGGCCCGGCGCAGTGGTTTAGGAGCCCAGGCTCAAAACAGCTCGAGATCTTGAGGTAGAAAAATGCTGTTTTTGAGGACTTGATTAGAAATACAAAACAATGAATAAAAAAAATATATATATTACAGAGGTGTTCCATCGACTCACAGGAATTGTGTAAAAGTGCCCAAATAGTGAAAGAAATAGTAAAATAGTTCCCCTTTAACTTTGGAGATTAATTTAAATTTATCAAAGCATTCAAATAAATTAATCTAGATTAATCTATGGAGTGAAAAATCTTCAATATTAGCGTCGTGGATATAAGAAAGAGGTCTAGCTGAGTCAATGTTGATGGTTTTGTTGAACATTTGTATTTCACAGGAGAGAAACTGTATTCAAAGAAAGCTATTAAAATAGTTTTTGAATCTAAATATACTTTCTTTGTGTTGCTTTTACATTAATTCCATGATTTTACTCAAGTAAATATCTGTTACAAGCTTCTGTCGTAAGTAGAAAATTGCTATTTTTAATCTAGATTAATCTAGATAAATTACAGAATGTCTTTAGATTAATTCGTTTTTTTTCTTTTTCTTTTAAAATCTATTGACAGAACTAGAAAACATGTTTTCCAGTAATTAAGACATCAATCTTTTTTTTTGCCTAACAGCATATCATTTAATTTCACACATTCTGCAATCAGTTGTGTTCTGGGTTCACCTGGAAACAACAGACAGAGAAAGAAAATAAATAAATCCACATTGGGACTCATTCAACCATAATAGAGGGGGATTCTTTTCCAAAGAGAATATCTTGTTTCCTGGTGTTTACACAGGAAATCTGTGGTCCAAACAAAGGCAGGAACACAAACAAACATGCCTGGGACAGAGGCTGAGAGGGCAGAGGAGAGGGACCACTCCACCGGTCACCTGGCTGCTCTCCATACTCAAACACTGGTGACCAATTAGAGCACACTAGCTGCGCCAAAGCCCCCAAAAGGCCCAAGCCATTCTGTCCACGTTGACTCCATGTGTTGTTGGAAAGCTTGTCACAGAATGACAAATGGGATCACATTACTAAAACAAACGAGCTAATGCATGGCTGGAGATACGGCAAGTCAGTCAGCCTCTTGATGGGTTTCTACTGTTTCTGTAAGAATCCCATGAAGCAGGACACTAGTACTCTGGGGTCAGGATGAACTGCTACAGTAACAATAGGCTATTGGTATTCTGTTCTCTGGCCTGTTGATCTAGCGAGCTGTGAAATACCACGGCCATTATAATTGATATGTTACACTATGGCCTTTGTGGTCTATAATTGGCTCTCTGTCCAGCTTGCCAAAAATAACTACCAACAGCCACGGGAACAAGAGAAGGCTTGTTTGCTTACAACATGTTCATTATGGGATTGTTATAAGGTGCTGTTGTGCTTACAGCATATTCATTATGGGATTGCTATACGGTGCTGTTGTGGACAATCAAAGTAGAGGAAGTGTCCAACTGTTCCTATAGCAGTGTCACTGTGTTAGTTTGTCTCTGTCACAAGTGCCTTAGATGTTACATTTTGGTATCCATGATCTCTATGGGAATCAAATCCCTAATCCTCGTCCATTTTCTGGTTCCATAGCCATCAGTCCATTGGAGAATTTGACTCCTAGAATGTCCTACACTTACAGGCTGGATGTCAGCAGCAGGCGGTCAGACAGGGCGAACTACTTCTATGATGTTTTCTTCTTCTCTTGGACTTGTAGAGGCACGGAGGACCTCCTTTCAACAGTCACTCCAATTTAATGACTTTTCCTGCTATCCTGACTTTCTGTCTGCAATCACACGTCAACAGTAATTTATGCAAGAGCTGTGCCCTAGAAATGAAAGTTCAAATATTTGCAAGTAGTGCTCCCCTTTGATGTTTCGTGTAACCTTGAGGAAGAAATACATATTCAGTGAATATGGTCTCCTGAAGCAATTTAGCGTTGATTTTGCCAGAGCAAAGTAGGCTAAAATATGGACAAATGATGAAATAACTTTTATTAGTCAAAGAACATAATTCAGAAAGGATGGGGATACAATAAACAAGCCTGCTTTATAGTTTAATATATAATTCATATATATAATATAATAATATAATACAAACACACCCTTTTACATACAAATTTTTAGCAGCTTGTGCTAACTATCCCTCCCCGACTCTGCATGTCCACCCAGACACCTTCACAGATGGTTGCCAGTCAGAAACCCATCCAAACCCCATTAAAGCCGGTCAGAGGTGCTGCTCCTGCATTTGCATAACACGACTTTGATCTCTGGCCAATTTGTGTCAAGCTTTCAGCTGGGGGATCTCTGGCTGGGTACAGTGTATGCTTGCCATGGGTAAGAGAGTCTGGGGGAGTATACGGGTCGATGGCACACAATGCACCCCCTATCCCAGGCATCTCTGACGTGGGGCAGGCTGGAAGGCCCCCAGGCAGGGAGACTAGAGAGCTGAGGAGGTCTGCTGTATTACTCCTACAGAGAAGACTCAAGCTCTAGCCTTCACCACCGAATGTTTCAATGTGTTCAGCACATTTCTATGTGTGTTCCATCAACACAGTTCGGCCCGGTGCACCTTCATCCGCGTGGGCAGCAAACTTCCATGCTGAATTTGTCACACTCCCCCGAAAATGTCGAACGCCTCAAAGCATAAATCATCGGAGGATCGCAGAACCCTGACGGTGGTTTGGTTCCTTTACTATTTTCCATCTCTGTGTCTTTCCCCCTGCCTTTCATTCTTATCCCAGACGGTGCAGCGCTACCGCTATTAATTCCCCCAGCAGTGGACTGGAGCTCCTTTATGCACGCTGCATTCCCGGAGCCGGGCCTTCTGTCGCCTGTGAGATAGCGCAGAGCATGTGAACCTGCACCACTATTAAGATTCCTCATGCTGCCCAGATAAGGGACATGAGACGGACCTCTGCTTCCTCTCTGCCTCTCTGTCTTTTTCTGTCTCTCTCACAGCCTTTTTTTCGTCCCGTCCCCCCGCCCTCACTTCTCCTTCCCGCCCACTTTCCCGCTCCACGTTTCTCTCTGAATCTGTCTACTCCTGTATTTGCACTGTTCCTCTCCTCATCCCAGTGTTCAGGGGGGGGGGGGGGGGGGGGGTTCGATGTCACTGTCCGCAGCTCTGACACCCTGGCTGCTCCTATAGAGAGAAGCCCCCCGCCCTTCTGCTGGGCCACCATGAGACACTGTTTCGGGAAGAATAAATATGTACGGTGGTAAATTGCGAGAGACAAATCATGATTTGTTCCCGTTTCAGTTGTGCCATGAATTACACATACATTGTTTGTCAATTCAAAGTAATTGGGGGTCCCATGGTGGTCCAGGGGAAGGGGAGGGACTTCGCCTCTATATAGCTCCTCTATATAGCTCCTCTATATGCTCCTCTATATGCTCCTCTATATAGCTCCCAGTGATGGGCAAGCTACTTGGAAAATGTAGCAAGCTACACTACAAGTTACTCTCGATTAAATATAGCTCAACTACAATGGAAGCTATCCCCAGAGAAATGTAGCAAGCTACACTACAAGAACATGGCAAAAATAGCTAGCTATATCGGCACTACTTTTTTTTTTTTTTTTTTTTGTGATCAAGTTTCCACCAAACAAATAGGCAGGAAAAAGAATTCTCAGTTTGATTGTTTATTATAAAAGTGAAACAAGCCCTCGGTCTGGCTTTTTGTGTCATCCTTTTAACATGAACTTGTATTATGTACAAAATCCAGGAAGGCAAGTTTAGCTGGGTGCAGCCTCTACAAAAGAAAAGAAAGAGACCATTTGGTTTTATCAGTTTTTATAGTATAGTTTGTTGATTACTTTTGATGCAGTAATGGTCTTTTTCTTTTCTATTCTATCTTTATGTATTATTTATCCCTAAACTCTGCATCTTCTGAAACCTGCACACTTTATCAACCAAAAACACACTTCTTCAATATCTGAATTGTAACTGTTTTACTTCATTTTACTAGTATTATGCTACCATGTATATACTACTACCAACTATGCTAATATGTCTATACTACTACAGTATGTACTCAGAGTATAACACTCAAGCTTGACACTGACAAACAATACTACTTATCCTTGGCTGCTAGATATGTACCACTCCTGCTGACAATTTGTAAGTTGCTTTGAATGAAAGTGTCACCTAAATGACCAAATGTATTTAAATATGTAACTCACAAAACATTCCATGGCCCCAAAATTGAGAACCACTGCTTTTCCCTCTTTTTTTCTTTTCTCCACCCCCATAATATTGTTCATTTTCTGCCTACAGTGAAACATCATCATGATAGCAGCTATCTGTTAGTTAAAGCTGTTGACAAAAAGTGTACTGACTTGTGTGCTGTTTGGGAACAGTTGATTTTCATCAGCTCACCTGAATGTGTGTTCTCAAGTTAGTGCTGGACGTGTTGAGAGCAGCATATGTTTTAGCCGTTTTTTCAGTCAAACTCATAAATGTGTCCCAGATAGGGCCATGGAGAGGCATTGTTGTTATTGACATCATCATCTTCATCAATGCCATCGAACCCCTCTGCCATTTCGCGCGGACTGGTTCATGTAATCCGTTAAATTGCATTCATTCAGTACGTCTGTGTTTTGATTTTCACTTCCTGCTTTGCGGGTTGGAGTCCCGCCCCAATCCTGCCTCTGATTGGCCTACCCTGTAATGTTTTGGCCTACCATACCCAATCGTGAGTCGTCATACTCATATCTAAACCAACCAACCCAATCATAGTGGGTTTTTTACGGGGAGTTTTTTTTTCTCCTCACAAATCTTCTAGTCTAGACTGTTTCTCCCGACAGTAGCGTGTAGCGTTTCCTCGTCGCTACGTCACTACTTCGTTCTATAAATAGCTCCGCTACAGAGACCGCTACCCTGGTTAAAAAGTAGCGACGCTACCAGCACGCTACTGAGAATTGTAGTTAAGCTATGTAGTGTCGCTACTTGTAGCTAGCTACTGCCCATCACTGATAGCTCCTCTATATGCTCCTCTATATATCTCCTCTATATGCTCCTCTATATGCTCCTCTATATGCTCCTCTATATGCTCCTCTATATAGCTACTCTATATGCTCCTCTATATATCTCCTCTATATGCTCCTCTATATGCTTCTCTATATATCTGTAAAGTGTCACAGCCAACTAGTGACACTAGTTAATAATGACATCCTGTTCTCTCTGTCAATTATGGAATGTAAAAGGTTTAAGCATATGTTTATGGTATATATCTGTTTTAGATCTAGGCATATGTTACTGTAGGTGTCTATATGTGAAGATCCGTGGCAGAGGAGACAGCTCTCTATGACGGGTGCACACTTGTATAACTTGTATACACTTGTATCTTATATAAGCTGTATATTCTTTATACACCTTAGGACCATGTACTATATAGCCAGCAGTCTCCCTCGTCTGCATCCCCTTGAGTTGGGGTGAGTGAGAACGAAGGGGGCCCCTTCGGAATGCCGGGAGGTGATGGCCTTGGAAACTTCTCTGAGCAGGGTGCTTTCCACAGCAGGTTGGCACACCCTGCGTAGAGTAGACAATGATAGGTACAAGTATGTGCATATATATGTGTACACTGTATACTATATATATATATGTACTGTATTATACATGTATGTGTATCTGTATATATCTGTAGTATGTGTTGGGCTATGTACTATATATTACGGCAGTCTGCCTCGTCCTCGTCTCAGAACGAAAGAGGCCCATGGAGTGAGGGAGTTAACCCTTACAGTGAGGAAGCAGAACAGACATGCATTCATGTTTAAATGATGTAATTTTTTTTTTGGGTCGCGGCCTGAAAAGTTTGGGAACCCCTGGTCTAGCCTGTACCCCCCAGACATGTTGCTGGCCCCGTCAAAACAGTATCCTATCAGCCTCTCCATGGGCAGGTCGAGGCGTAAAAGTATTTTATACACAAAAACAGCGTCTCGGCTGTTGTGTCTGGGCCGGGCATTGTAAAAACCCCAAAAGAAGTTCTCTGAGGGTGTAGGAGGGAGGAGGATGTAAGACACGCTTCCCCACCGCTCCTGAGTGTGTGACTAAACTTGCATATTATACTCTTATCAAATTGAACACATGTGTTAAGTAGGTGTTTGAACAGTCATCCAACCCGAAATTGATGAAATATCGGTGATATCAGTGCGGAAATATAACTTATAATGCCGTATACAACATGAAAAGGAGGCCTAACACCAGACGTCCCGGAGGCCGGTGACGAAACCGGGATCCTAACTGCTGGACTACTACAAGCCATGATGGGCTCTCTTAAGACCGATATCTTTGCTAAAATAGACTCCCTTTCAAACTCTCTCAGATCGGAGATGCTGGCAGTCAAAGACGAGCTAAAAGAGTCTATTGAGAAAATACAAAACAAACTTGATACGCAAGGAGAGGTTATAGTGGAGTTGGAACGCGGCGCCACAGATAACAGCACCCGCATCCGTGAGCTGGAAACCACTGTCGGCTCCCTGGTGAGTGACTAGGGTAGAATTCCTAGACAACCGTTGCGAGGATATGGAGAGCAGAATGCGGAGAAACAACATCCGACTGCTAGGTGTACCAGAGGGAGTAGAGGGTCCACGACCAACTGAATACATAGCCGGGCTGCTCCAAAAGCTACTCGGCCTGGAGGAGAAGCCGCTACTGGACCGAGCTCACCGCACCCTGCGAATCCGCCCCCGAGAAGAAGAACCCCCACGACCGTTTGTCATCAGAGTACATTTCTTCCACGTTCGCAACGATATGATGCAGCAAGCGGGGAAAAGGTCTCCCCTGCTCCTTGATGGGAAAAGGATCTCCATCTTCGCAGACTATACAACGGCAGTAGCTAAGAAGCGAGCTAGCTTTGGTGAGGTGAAACGCCTGCTGAGAACCTGCACTGAAGTGAAGTATGGACTTGTTTATCCTGCAGTTCTCAGGATAACGTTACCGGACAACTCGACACACCGATTCGAAGACCCAGCTCTGGCAACCGACTTCACCCAAAAATATCTGAAAAAGATGAACGTGCCTAAATAACCAAAAGGTCGCATAACTGGTCGTACTGGCAGGTTAGCCGACAAGCTAACTAGCAGGCTAGCTGGCTGTGCTAGCTGTTTGAATGAGCCAGCTAACCTAGAATGGATTATCGAGGACTCTCGGAAAATGTTAAACTTTCACTTCTTGTCCTGGCGGGTGAGTAGGCTACATAAACACGAACACTATATAACCTATCTTTTGTGTTATCCACAATAAGCAGCATACAACATTATAACTGTTTACCACTAGTAGCCTACTTAGCCGACAGGCTAAACACATGGCAGCGTTGGCTGTTTGATTGATGCAGATAGCCTAGCTGTCCTAGCAGAAGCAACAGATAACATGAACTGTTGCTTCGGCACTCTTCATCTTTTTTTTTTAACTCTTACTTTTTCTCTTACCTTTGTCGAGGAGTAAACTACACAATTGACTGCTGCTGTAACGTGTCCCTCAAACGTAGATAGGTGATGTAACACGTATCCTCTATTTCACCTAGTAAATATAACATTACTTAGACCTTTCGAAGCTATATTTTCCAATATGTTATGGCACCAAACAAGACTCTGGCAGCTAATCAGTTGACTTTTGAAAGTCAACGAATGAGTGTTTATAAAAAAAAAAAAAAAAAAAAATGAATCAAGTGAAATGTATATGTTTTTTGTTATTGCTTTTCTTTTGTATATACTTTCTATGTGTGTGTATATGTGTATATATATATGTAGGTGTGTATATATGTATATACACTTTCACACGTGTATTTTGAGGGCTAAACAGCTCTCTAAAAATGCACCAAAAGTTATATTCTAGGTGGACATAATGTATGTACTGTAATACCAATGCTTAACAGTTCACACACTGGATTTATATTTGATGTTCATGTTTGATTTTTGATCTATCTTGTACCAACGGTCACACACCTCAGGTAGCATAGAGTAGAGGTAAAGGAAATATGACTCCTCACAGTGATGTGGACATATTTCGAGCTCGAAAAGGAAGCTACTTAGTAAGGGTTAAGGGTTGCCCGAGGGGCCAAATCGGGCATGTTAGGGGTAGGGTAATTTCTCTCTCTGTATTATGGTACCAACCAACTTTATTCGTTTTTATTTTTATTTTTTTTCTTATTTCTATACTGTTACATCATGACATCCGAATCTTTACAACAGTCTCAGGGAGACAAAACAACTAATGCAAAATGGCAGATACCTTAATTGAATATATTTCATGGAACTGCAGAGGCCTTCAAAAGCTTACTAAAGTAAAACAAGTTATGAACAGGATAAAACAACTAAAAGCCAAGATTGTGTTTTTACAGGAGTCACACTTATTAGCGAACGACACACCTAAAATACAACGGAGGTGGCCAGGACAGGTCTTCTCAACATCATACTCTACCAATGCTAGAGGTGTAATGACACTAATACACAGGTCTATCCCATTCCAAATTGAAGAGGTGATAAAGGATCCTAACGGTAGATTCTTGATTATACGAGGTCGCCTTCTCTCTGAACACCTCAATCTAATCAACGTATATGGACCAAATAATGATGACGTTAACTTCTATAATAACCTATTTCTAAAAATCTCAACACTACCAGGCAAATATATTATCGCTGGGGACTTTAACTGCACCCTCGACCCAAAGGAAGATAGATCATTCGGAGTGGATAACACCCACACAAGATGCAGGAAAACACTACACTATTTTATAAAAGAGCTGAACCTACTGGATATATGGAGACACCTAAATCCATCAAAGAAAGAATTTTCCTGTTATTCGAGTACATACAAAAGTTACTCCAGAATAGACTACTTTCTGATATCAACAGAACTACTACCTAACATTAGAGGATGTAAACACAACAGCATAGTCATATCAGACCATGCAGCTGTATCTATGGTATATGTGGAACCAAAACTGATACACAAACCTCATAAATGGAGATTTCAAACAAAATGGATGAAAGATCCAAAATGTTTACTTTTCTTGGGAGAACAAATTGATATATACTTTGAAATTAACACGAATCAAACGTCAGCCACAATTAGATGGGAAGCCTTCAAGGCATATATTAGAGGTCAAATTATAAGCTACACAAGTAGAACGACAAGAGAAAGAACGAAAGAAATTAGAGATCTGGAATCCAAAATAAAAATGTTTGAGAATGAAAGGTTTCAGAAAGGACAGAACGAACATCTCATTTCAAAACAATTATTAATACTCAGAACTCAATATAACGAGATAACATATGATAAAGCTGCTGCAAATGTGATGAGGCTAAAACAGAACTATTACGACCAAGGAGAAAAACCTGGTAGACTCCTTGCATGGCGCATCAAAAAACAACAGACTGAGAGGACAATCACTAACATAGAGGACGGTAATGGAAATAATATAATCGATCCATTAGAGATTAACACAACATTTAGAACCTTTTATGAAAAACTATATAGCTCAGAATATAACATTAGTGAAGTTACACAAACTACATTTCTTGATAACCTTAACATCCCCAAAATCTCTGAAGAAAGAAAAAAAAACCTGGATGAACAATTAAACATAACAGAGATATCAGAGGCCATAGGAGCATTAAAACCTGGAAAAACAGCGGGACCAGACGGCCTCTCAATTGACCTATATAAACACTTTAAAGATAAATTAGTGACCCCCCTTTTTGAGATGTACCTAGAATCCTTTGAAAATGGTTACTTACCCGCATCAATGAAAGAGGCCCTGATTATCCTGCTCCCAAAACCAGGCAAAACCAATACTAAATGCGAGAACCTCCGTCCTATAAGTTTGATAAACAACGACACCAAAATCCTTAGTAAAATCTTGGCCAAAAGAATAGAGAACGTACTTCCAGAGATAGTGGGAGATGATCAAAATGGATTCATAAAAGGGAGACAGGGATTTCACAATGTTAGACGGGTCTTCAACATCCTATACAACCAAAAAGGAGAGAGGGACACAGGTCTTCTCTCGCTCGATGCGGAGAAGGCCTTCGATAGGGTGGAATGGGCTTATCTTTTTGATGTTATTGATCGATTTGGATTTGGAAATTACTTTTGTAACTGGATCAAATTACTACACCTAAACTCTGTAGCTGAGGTACTAACAAACGAAGTGACATCTAAACCCTTTAATATCACCAGGGGTTGCCCTCAAGGCTCGCCCTTATCACCGCTCCTGTTCATTTTAGCTATCGAACCGTTAGCAATAGCAATCAGGGCTAACAGACAGCTACATGGGATTGAAATCGGTAATAACGATCACAGAATAGCCCTTTTTGCGGACGATGTCATTTTGTTCCTAAAAAACCTAGATACATCGATACCTGCACTGCTGGATATAATTGATCAGTTCGGTAGTATCTCTGGATATAAACTAAACGCCTCAAAATCATCACTTATGCTGCTTAATGATAACGAGAGAAAAACCGCTGACCAACAAGAATTTCCTTTCAAGCTCTCGAACAGCTTCACCTATCTGGGCATCAAAATAATACCCCAAATAGAAAATATAGCATCAATAAACTATGAACCTATGATAGACTCTGTATTCAAATCCATAGAGAGATGGATGTTCTTGCCCATCTCTGTGATAGGGAGGATAAACATACTAAAGATGTCCATACTACCAAAGTTCCTATACTTATTTCAAAATATCCCTCTGGCACCACCGGTAAAAATGTTCGGAAAGATTGCGTCTCTCATCTCAAAATGTATATGGCGCAAGAAATGTCCTAGA
Organism: Notolepis coatsorum; assembly: GCF_963971535.1. Classification (NCBI taxonomy): domain Eukaryota; kingdom Metazoa; phylum Chordata; class Actinopteri; order Aulopiformes; family Paralepididae; genus Notolepis; species Notolepis coatsorum. The sequence continues at coordinate 90,573,527 of NC_140182.1, read as the reverse complement.
GTCCGCCTATCTCTGTTGTATCTTCCATTCGATGCAGGGGGGTTGACCTGTCCTAACCTTCATTGGTATTACCTGGCTGCACAATTGAGAACTGTAATGCTTTATTTTTCTAAGGAAGAACCACCATCATGGATGGGAGTGGAAGCATACCCAATGCAACTACCACTACATTTATACATGTATTCAGCTGAGCCAAAATATTTAAGAAAACATACTACACACCCCATAGTGCTCAACATGATTAATATATGGTATGAGGTAAAGAAATTTATGAAAATAAACAACTCCATGTCGCAATTCAGCCCAATCTGGGGAAACGTCTCTTTTAAACCAGGAAAACTGGATGCCGGATTCAAACTATGGGCAAAAGAAGGAATAAGTCAAATATCTGACCTTTACAAAGATGGGGTCTTGATACCTTTTGAGGAACTATCAATAAAACACGACATCCCAAGGAAGCATTTTTTTAAATACTTGCAACTGAGAAGTTTCATTTCCTCTCAGCAAAACCAGTCACTGGCAATTCCTACACTTTCATCTTTAGAAAAAATTATCATCAAGAACTGCAACAGCAAAGGCCTGTTATCAATGTTCTATAACTGGATTATATCTGGTTCAGACGAGACGTCACTATCTAGATTGGAGTCATGGAGGCTGGACTTGGGAGAGGAGATCTCAAACGAGGACTGGAACAGAGCATGCGAGGAGGCTCAGACACAAACAGCCAACACTAGCTTAAAACTACTTCAATACAAATGGCTGATGCGGACTTATATAACCCCTGTCAAATTGAATAAATACAACAGCAACACACCAGATAGGTGCTTTAAATGTACCAAGGATCGGGGAACTTTTATACATTGTATTTGGGAATGTGACAAAATCAAGAAGTTCTGGGGGGAGGTGGTGAATAAAATCAAAGATATCCTGTCAGTGAATATCCCACTAGACTCCAAAATGATATTGTTACATTTATATCCAACAAATCTGAACCTGAGAACCAAACAATTTAAATTTATTGATTTTGCTATACTACAGGCAAAAAGAACAATAGCTTTCAATTGGAAGAAAATAGACGCACCCACAATCGGTGCTTGGATTAAAAACATGGCACAATGCATGTCTATGGAGAGAATAACGTATATCCTCAGGAACAATATAGAGATTTACGAGGATATATGGAAACCATTTAATGAATATCTGAGAAGGGAAGATATAGGAGGGCTGCTATAGGATGAGTCCCCCCGCTCTCTCCCGCCGTCAGCCGTGACCCGGACCCCGGGAGAGACCGGAGACACGTCAGTGAAGGTGTTGTAAAGATGTCATTTATTTTTATTTATTTTCATTTTTATGTACATCTTCTTTTCCTCTTTTCAATTATTTATATTTGTGTACGAGCTATTCTAATGGAGGTACAAATGAATGTACATATTATTTCTGTATGAGAACAGTAAAAACAAAACCAAAGATGCTAAGAGAGAGAAAAAGGGGAGGGGGGAGGGGGGTATGTGGGTATATGTATAATCTTGTGGAGAAAAGGAATTAAGAATAACTGACTACAATGAAAACCTGAAATGTGTACTGAAAAACCCAACAAAAATATCGTACTAGAAGAAAAGGGAGGTTTAAAGGAAATAGAAGGATACAGGAGGAAGGAGGTTCAAGGAGGGTCCCTGGACCCATGACGCGCATATTGACCTGAGTCAGAATTAAATTTTTTTTTAGAGCAAGTATTATAATTTAAATTTGTATTTAATTTAATTTAATTGTATCATTGTAAGTAGCAATTGTTATTACTGTCTGTAATCTAACCTTTTCTCTGGTTGTATGTTATGTACGTAACCCTACCTGTTGATCCGTGGGGTGGGTTTGGGGGTGGGTTTGGGGGAGGGATGGGTGGGGTAGATTATACAAAAAAAAGGGTGAATGAATAATTCTGACTTTGTAATTGTACAAACTTGCTTCACCAATAAAAACGTTTGCTTTAAAAAATAAAAAATAAAAATGATGTAATGGGGTTTTTCCCAGAAGAAGGTAATCTGTTAACGACTAGAAGGGGAGGAGTCCATCCTTACTACGTATTGTACGTTGGTTGGCTAGTGAAATGACATCCCTGTGACATCACTGTTTTTAGACCAATAGAAATATGATGCCGGATCAATATAAAAATGACTGTTCCTCCTTCGAGAAGCCAGATTTGAAGATTTTGCTTGCAGACACCAGGCACAAGCCGTGTTAGGCCTTTGAGATCTTAAGAGAAGAGATGTTTTTGTTTTATACTTCTTTTAACTGAGTTGGACATTTCCAATGCAGTCTCTTTTGTAACTTGCTTTTTCTAAATAAAACAGCTTTTTCTAATATACCTTTTTGTATCCATTCTTCTGACCAGACGGGTAAGCATTGAAATGTTTTTGCATTGTAACTTTACCCATTGCTTCGTGATGTTCATGATTTATGATGTAAAAACTTTAGAAGTGTGTCTTTAACCAGTCGGCAACAACACGGTCCCGTAATGTTCCTGATTTATGATGTAAAAACTTTAGAAGTGTGTCTTTAACCAGTCGGCAACAACACAGTCCCGTAATGTTCCTGATTTATGATGTAAAACTCTAGGAGTGGGCCTTTATCTACACATTATCAAGTAAAGCTACAGTGATACTACGTGTGACGGATAAGGGAAATGGACATCATCTGAATAAAGAGTGTCCATCCCAGTGCAAATAAAATAAAAGATTCCGCAACTTCAATCACTTGACCATGGTCAATGACTGGTGGGGTCGGAACGGTGCATTCGCTGGGTCTGTCGGTCAGGTGTAACAACAACATTTTGTAGACTCATTGGGTTCTGCATGTCAACCACTTCGCAGGACGCTGCTTGATGTCAAGATGAGCAGACCAATGAGTTATGAAGTTATCAATCTGACCTAAGACCTAGCGTGGGCACTTATCAATATCTCCTCTATATATCTCCTCTATATGCACCTCTATATATCTCCTCTATATATCTCCTCTATATATCTCCTCTATATATCTCCTCTATATGCACCTCTATATATCTCCTCTATATATCTCCTCTATATATCGCCTATATATCGCCTCTATATATCTCCTCTATATCACCTCTATATGCTCCTCTATATATCTCCTCTATATATCTCCTCTATATATCTTCTCTATATAGCACCTCTATATAGCTCCTCTATATCTCCTCTATATGTCCTCTATATGCTCCTCTATATGCGCCTCTATATATCTCCTCTATATCTCCTCTATATATCGCCTCTATATATCTCCTCTATATATCTCCTCTATATGTACCTCTATATGCTACTCTATATGCTCCTCTCTATATATTCCTCTATATGCTCCTCTATATATCTCCTCTATATGCCCCTCTATATATCTCCTCTATATATCTCCTCTATATGCCCCTCTATATGCCCCTCTATATGCCCCTCTATATAGCTCCTCTATATGCTCCTCTATATAGCTCCTCTATATGCTCCTCTATATGCTCCTCTATATGCTCCTTTATATATCTTCTCTATATGCTCCTCTATATATCTCCTCTATATGTTCCTCTATATATCGCCTCTATAAGCTCCTCTATATATCATCTCTATATGCTCCTCTGTATGCTCCTCTATATATCTCCTCTATATATCTCCTCTATATATCGCCTCTATATCTCCTCTATATGCTTCTCTATATATCCCCTCTATATCACCTCTATATGCTCCTCTATATGCTCCTCTGTATGCTCCTCTATATGCTCCTCTATATGCTCCTCTATATGCGCCTCTATATAACTCCTCTATATCGCCTCTATATATCGCCTCTATATATCTCCTCTATATATCTCCTCTATATATCTCCTTTATATGTACCTCTATATGCTCCTCTATATGCTCCTCTATATCTCCCCTCTATATCTCCTCTATATGCTCCTCTATATGCTCCTCTCTATATCTCCTATATATGCTCCTCTATATAGCTCCTCTATATGCTCCTCTATATGCTCCTCTATATATCTCCTCTATATGCTCCTCTATATATCTCCTCTATATATCTCCTCTATATGCACCTCTATATATCTCCTCTATATATCTCCTCTATATATCTCCTCTATATGCTCCTCTATATATCTCCTCTATATATCTCCTCTATATATCTCCTCTATATGCTCCTCTGTATATAGCTCCTCTATATGCTCCTCTATATGCTCCTTGTTACATCCCAATGTATATATTCCCCAGTGTGTGTCTCCATGTGTGTGTGTTCTCCATTTTGTTTCCTCCCTCCAGCCATTGTTCCCTTCCCTGCCAGGCCAATCCTTCCATTATTGCAAAACAGCACCGATTGGTGGATGGCTTTCCAGACTCCAACACTCAATCCACACCACCCAATCATGGATCACCCCACACCTGTTAAAACGTTAGGTTATGACTATAACCAAGTTCTGTTAGTTAGGGGCGATGCTTGGCATCGCTACTGCACTATCTCGCGTACGTGCACGCGTACTGAATAAACCACAAATGTACCTCTAATACCAGTATTAGTCTGACCACACCCCTCATCAGCTTACCTTCATAAGCAGGTGTGTGGTCACCTGCTCTCCTCCTTCCCAAGCTTTCACCACAAGGTGAGGACAAGGGCTGCAGCGGCGTCCGATGCCAAGCATCGCCCCTAACTAACAGAACTTGGTTATAGTCATAACCTAACGTTCTGTATCGTTAGTGGCTTAGCTTGGCATCGCTACTGCACAAGGGAGGCCAAGCGGAGCCACTTGGCTGACAAATACACCCCGCTGACAGCCCCCCAAAACCATCAGAACAGGGAGGGCCGAGCCCCCCCGACCCCCCCTAATGGAGGGTAGCCCCCCTATTAGGGACGTCACGGGAGGGCGACGGACCCGACCGTGCGAAGAGGCACTCAAGCAACTCAACGCACAGGGTGAGCAGACCGTGGCTTGACCCCACGACTACACACACGCACAACCCGCATGCCACCCGGGAACGAACGGAGGAACAACCTCGTTACTGCCCCCAGAATCACGGGGTCAAGGGCAAACCCAACCCCGTGGCAAGGCCGTAGCAGCGGAGCACGAAGGAAGACCCAGACCCACCAAAAGGACTGGACTCCCTGGAATGGGGGCCCGGAGAAGTCCATGATGCCAGCATCAAGACCCCACCAGGTGGGCACGTAGTGCCCCGCCCCCCACATCGCCAGCGTATTCGGACAAAGGCCCCTCAGTTACTGCACCTGGCATTCCCAGGCGGAACCAACCAGGCCAGAACCTGCCCAGCTTCCGAGATCGGACGAGACCGGGCGTGTTCAGGTCGGTATGGCCGTAAGCCGAGCGGGCCCCGTCCCCCCAATAGTACACCGCCTGGCACACTGACCCTGCAGAATAGGCAGTCAGCATGGCCGTAAGCACACAAAAAAGGTTAACCAACGGAAGCAGGCAGCGCACCGGGGAAAAACCAGGCAACAGGCTGTTAACCCTAGCCTGGAGACTGCGGACGAGACAGGCGCCAGAGGGGACAGCTGAACACAGCCGCCCCGGCGGAAGGAGCGTAAGCTGGCGGTGTTGCATGACCAAGCCTCCATTTAACAACCCCCACCCAGAGGGGTCGAGGCAGAGAAGGCTGACACGATTGGCAGACGTCATGAACGTGCAGGGGCACCCTCAACCGGTGAACCCGGGAGTTGACACTGCTCCAACACACCATGGAATCAACCACCTCGGTGTTACCCAATGCGGTGGTTGTTCCTATAACCCCTCAAGAAAAAACTCCAAAACACACCTGCGGGTATACACCGGCTATACCGCAGTACAAGTGTTTCAGTTTCCAAAAAGGGTTAACCCAGGCCTACGGGTCGCAAACATCACTTCGGACCGGGCCTGGCGGTACGGGAAGCACAGGGTCAACAGAGGAGGTCAAAAAACCACCCCCACAGGCCCCTCTTCGCCATGCGTGAGAGAGGAGCGAAAAATAATGGAGAACCAGCCCCTAAGCACACCGTACCTGGTATTCCCCGGCGGTCTCCCAACCAAGTACTAACCAGGACCAACCTGTGTAGCGGCCGAGATCCGACGAGATCGAGCGCGTACAGAATGGCATGGCTGTAAGCCATGACGACAGTGCTGAGTAAAAACATACCCAACCAGGGTCTCCATAGCGCTTAACCCTGTGACACCCAGACCGACCTGGCATTTTTCCCCCTGAAAAAAGCCCAAGTCCCTCAGGGTACCAGAACAGCAGATCTGCATCCCCGGCGGACAACGGGTTCAACTGATCTGGACCAGCGTGACCAGAACCAGTCCCGTGCCCTAACCACGCCGACATGCCTACTCCAGGAGAAGGGCAGATATGCGTGTTGATCTTAACATGAAAAGAAGGCGCCACCCAGACGTCGGGACGAACCGCGCCTGGTGGCCCACCCCAAGGGCGTGAGACCCCACTACATATGTTCAGATCCATCCCGTCATCATCCCCCAGACATGAACGAGAATCCGTCGACAACCCACCCAGGTCATGGGATGTGGTCGCCGGAAGAGGAAAAACCCCCATCTCAGTTGCTTTATAAAAACGCTGTTTCAACCACAAGCAACTAAGGCGTGCCAGTCAATCGCCTGTTTACAGCGAGCTAGCACTATACGTGCGTCGGGACACACCCCCATCAATGAACAGGCTATTTAGACCTGTCATTGAATCCCCAAGGCGCCCAGGGGAACGACAAGAGGGGTGTGACACTCCCTAACTCCAACACTTCTGGAATAGAAAGAAGGAAGCATCAACAGTATGTATCCCAGTCTACACAGCCGGGGTAAAAAATGTTCACATTTTTACATCCCACCACCCTCCCATAGGAAAGAGACGGGGATCCCCAGAGAGACTTCCCACGCGAGCTGTACAGATTGAAAAGAATATATTGCACCTTGAGCCATGTAAAAAACTGGTTTTAGGGCCTCCGGGGAAGAGGCACCGAACCCATACACACTCAATAAACGAATTGAATCGAATATACATACAATAGAAAAGGACCCTTCTAGAGGGTCCACTCACTTTGACAATCTGAGGAGGAAGGCTCTGTACTCTGATGGAGGCTTCCTCACATGGAAGAAGGAGTCCGAACTCACAGAAGGCCTGAGTAGGCGCTTGGTGAGGAGGAGCCCTGACCACCCCCCCTGAAAACAGATCCATCACATGGACCTGAACAGCACACGGAAGTCCTACCAACAGAGACGCGCACGGTGACGTACTCTATGGCGGGGGAATTCCTGCGGTGCACACGCCCAATATACCAGGCCGTGGGACCAGGAACTCCCTCCCCCCCCCCCCCCCCCCCCCCCCGTAACGTGCCGAACCGCCACGTGACGGGAACCTTGAAGGACAGGGGGTGTACCCCTGACCGACAGAACAATGGGGAGAGGAAAGGTTACCAGTTCACCCCTTTACGACCCCACACCCATGATACGACGTAACGACAAAAAGAGAATATGACACAGTCATAGTCAGCTCTATGAAGCGTTTCACAGCTCCACACAGCGCACGAGCTAACCTGCTATCTGATTTTTACTAAGGAAAAACACAGAATAGAGAGGGCTCTAAGAACCCCGGTCCAACATACACATGTGCTTCTGTGGCCAGTACAACCCAGTTGTAGGTCACATGACACACACAACCCATCATCACCTACAAAAAATGGCAAAAACACTCAACAGAGGAACGCCGTTTTTTTCACAATGAGAGAATACATCATTCTTGATTAGTATCGACCACAGGCCTTGCTAAGCACACATGACAGCAACCAAACCAATTTCCCTTTAGGAAATAAGTTTCTCCAGCAGATTTAGCACAACCTCAGCAATCAAGCTGAGAGTTACATCGTATCCCTACCACACAAAAGACACAATTAATGCACAACATGTCTGATAGGAGGTGATAAAGTCCCCAGGGAACCGGGGGGGGAAACACAATCCTCCTATTTTACCCTCAATACGGCCAGTTAAAACAGGAAAACCTGTTAATGTGTGAACTCACTGTTCATTGTCATTACAGTCTGAGAAAGAACATTCTTTTACTCACTCGTCACCAAGCATAGCTTCATAGGTCAGTTGCCTTAGTAGTGAGTACACGGTACACATAAACACCATGATGTTTCTCACACAACAACCAGATCAATACATCACGATCTGCACGGAGAAGCTAACTGCCAGCAAAAACAGCTCACACACAACCCGCAACGTATCTCAAATGCATTGCAACAACACACGTTTTGGGAAAAAAAACACCGTTATTCACAATACATTTAGCAAGGTAAAACCAGAAGACGTGTTATGAGGTCTGGCCAACCCCGTACCTGCCCGGAACGCAGATCAGCGAAGTGCAGTCACAAGCCACCGTAGAACACAGCCGTCCCGTGTTGTTCGATCCGGGCAGCGTCGCCGCTCCACCAGTCGCTACAGTCCTCTTTGTTGACGCAATCCCCGTCTAGGCTCAGGCAGGGTCGACGAACATCCCCTGTCAAGGATGACGTCGTGGTCAAGAGTGTAAAACATGTTAAAATCAAAGCACGTTCAACAGAATAGCATCAAGCTAACGGCTGCTCCAACCGTTCGGGTGCTATTGCTTCCGCTCGCGAGACGCCGATCTACGACGCACGCGATCAGGAGCGAGCTCCCGGCGGCGCGCGAGAAGCCAAGCTACCCCGCGCCAGGCCACCGACCGGCTAACCGTAAGCTATGAACATGTAAACAATGACATAACACTCACCCAGACAGGCCGCCGTTCTGAACCCTCCTCACTTTTTAAGAGAAAAGAGAAAACAAGACGTCAACACCGCTTCACAACGGTGACACTACCACGTCCGGCGGAATCAGCACAGTACCAACTGGCCTGTATAGCTGACTTTGAACATGAATCTGCCGCTATCGCACATTACATGCACATATCCCCTCGTGAAGGAATACTCTCATTTGGATATGAAAGATGGGGTCTTAACACGGTGACAGAGAGAATCCACTCGTCCAGAACACACAGGGATCACCAGTGTCAATGGTCGCGGCCCACTAGTTAAAACTATAATGGTCGCCAGACCAAGGCCTTCTGTCGCCTAGACGGCTAAACAAAGGACCCTAGCCTGGGGCCGGTTTCCATAAACTTTGTCAAGTAGCCCCCATAGCACTAACAGACAAGTGGAGCCCGCCAGCAAACACTACTCACCCAACCTGGAACGCACCGCTCCTCACAACAGCGGCATGTCCGACAGTTCAGCTGTGGCCTGACAGGTTTCACCCCAACAAACACAGCAAGGAACTGCAGTTGAGAAGCATGCAGCGGCGTGCTCCCAATACGAAAACCGGTGGAGGGTTTGTAGAATGATCATCATCTTCTAGACACTCCAGTACGAAGACAATATCGCCGTATTTTCTCGAAAATAGTGAGAGAGAAAATAAAGATATGATGTCAACGTATCCTTGTTTCCCAAGCTGTTCCTAATCCAATTTCTTCCATCATGGTGTCAAGTGTGGGGATCTACCGAGGCACCTCTTCCTTGTGGTGAAAGCGAGAAGGAGAAGAGCAGGTGACCACACACCTGCTTATGAAGGTAAGCTGATGAGGGGTGTGGTCAGACTAATACTGGTATTAGAGGTACATTTGTGGTTTATTCAGTACGCGTGCACGTACGCGAGATAGTGCAGTAGCGATGCCAAGCTAAGCCACTAACGATACAGAACATGGCTTCTCACTTCAGTCTTTCTCTCTCTCTGGCATGAGGCTAGGCATGTTGTGTTTTTGGTAAACCTGTAACTTTGACAGTATTGCATTTCGTTTATTGGCCTTTGGTGCTTAGTAGTAATTTCCTTGTGTGTGTATGGCCACAGAGAGAGCATTGTTAGATATAGTTTGTTTTTGTATATATTCTGCTTTTGTTTCTGTATAATTAATGTGTTTTTCTCTCTTTCTCAGGAAGCACAGATGGGGTGAGCTGCCATTTCCTTTGGACATTGTTTTCTCCTGTTTTGGTTAGGTAAGAGTAGTTTAGGTAATGTAATCTCTTTTACCATAGATTAGATTGTGTTTATTTGGAGTATAGTGGTGTTTGTTTGTTGTTTTGGCCTGGGCTCACCCCTGAGCTACATGTGCTTCCTTTGCCTCTATTCAATAAATATCATTGTTGTTTACAAACCTGGTCCATCTTTTCTGTCAACCAACTGTTATGTTACAGCCCTTTACCCTTAGACACACAGGGGTCGTAACATAAATGGGGGCTCGTCCGGGATCTTGTAACCCGTGTTCAATTGTTGGTTGATGGATTTGGTGAACTGTGTTTGTTTACACTTGTATAGTAATTAATTGATTTGTGTGTAAAAATGGCATTTGTGTAAAAAATAATGGCAGTTAGTACTTTTGATCTGGGGAAATTCTTGAGCAATCCTACTTGGGAAGCGCTAGATAGCTGCCGCAAGGCAGACTTAGTGGAGATTGCCACACATTTTAAACTCTCGGTTCAACAAAAGCATCTTAAGCAGGATATCAGGTGTCTTGTGGTAGATAAGCTGTTGGAGCAGGGGACGCTTGTTTTACCTGCGGTCTCTGATGAACATGCAAGTCCTCCTGGTGAACCTACGGAAGCACCGCCTTCTGAGGAGCAAGCCCAGGGTGCTGAAAAGGCAGGTGTGAACGTCACATTGCCACATTTTCACTTGACCTCTCCTGTGTCAACTGGGTCTCGAGAAGGGGCCCAGGTCAAGGTTAGAATAGCACGTCTCCAGATGGAGGCTCAGGAGAAGGCACAAGCACGTGAGGCGGAGTATCGGCTTCGTAGAATGGAGCTTGAGGCAGAAAATGAAAGGGCTGTTAACATTCGTAGGTTGGAGCTTGAGCATGAAGTGGAAAAAGAGCTCAGACTGCGGAGGTTGGAGCTGGAAGTCCTAAGGAGTGAATCCAACTCTGCTACACCGACTCCTCCACAAGGCCCGGGTATGTCCTCCTCCACAGCTTATTCATCACACACTTTTGATATAAGTAAACACATTGCTTTGGTGCCTCCGTTCCGAGAGACAGAAGTTGATACTTATTTTAATGTGTTTGAGCGTATTGCTGCTTCATTGCGCTGGCCAAGAGAGGTCTGGCCTTTGTTGCTTCAATGCAAATTGACTGGTAAAGCCCAAGAGGTTTGTTCAACACTTTCCCTAGAAGATAGTCTATTGTATGATACTGTGAAGGCTGCCATCCTTTGTGCATATGAGCTTGTGCCCGAAGCTTATAGGCAGAGGTTTCGCAGTCACAAGAGAGCTGTCAACCAGACCTTTGTAGAGTTTGCTAGAGAGAAGGGAACTCTCTTTGATAAATGGTGTGCAGCAAGCAAGGCCTCAGATCTTAACTCTCTCAGAGAACTCATTCTATTAGAAGAGTTTAAGAATCGTTTGCCAGAGCGTATTGTAATTTACCTGAGTGAGCAGAAAGTGTCCACTCTGCAGCAAGCTGCTGTATTAGCTGATGAGTTTGCGCTAACCCATAAAACTGTGTTTGTAGATAGGCGTGACTCGTTTCTCCCCCATGATTTCTCTCAGAGACCTTCTGTCCCCAACCATTCAGAATTCACACACCCCAACCAAAAATGTCACCTCCACGCTCAAAAGAGGAGCGGACATGTTACTACTGTCATAAATCTGGTCATGTTATTTCTGACTGTTTAACATTGAAACGTAAGCAGCAACCGTCCTCTCAGAACTTTAGACAACCCAAAGGGGTTGGTCTGATTAAAATGGCACCTGATTCCGATCAACAGATGCACAATGATCAGGATGTTCTCGATCCTTGTTTCAGGCCATTTACTTCCAAGGGTTTAGTTTCCTTGACAGGGGATCCAAAAGATCAGTGTACAGTTCAGATCTTACGAGATACTGGAGCCTCACAATCCTTTATCCTCTCTGATGTACTACCTCTGTCTGAGAAATCTTCCTGTGGTTCTAGTGTCCTAGTTCAAGGTATTGAGATGGGTTTCGTGCCAGCCCCGTTACACTGTATTCATGTACAATCTGATTTGGTCACTGGTTTCTTTAAAATAGGGGTGAGACCTTCCTTGCCAGTTAAAGGCATTTCCTTTATCATGGGAAATGATTTAGCTGGAGGACAGGTGAACGCTGTGCTGGAAGTGTTGGATCACCCAGACACAGATTCTCTGCCTGATGACTTGTCACAGAACTTCCCTGAAGTTTTTTCTGCAAGTGTTGTCACTCGGGCTCAATTGAAAAAGAGAGGTGATGAAATTAATTTGTCTGACTCTGTTTTTGCTTCAGCCTTTGTCAGGGAGGAGTTGCTGGCTCCAACTTCTGATACCGCTGACAAACCACCGACTCATAGTAAGGTACCCCCACAGACAACTGTAACTAGTTCCGACGCTTTGAAGTTACTCGTTACTCGTGAAATGCTAATTACTGCCCAGAAGGCTGACCCTTCTCTTGCAAAATGTTTCTCTTCTCTTGAAACAGAACAGAGGAGAGAGTTGCATTCTTATTTTGTGGATGAAGGAGTTTTGATGCGTACATGGAGGTCCCATGGTACTAGACTGGCAGAGCATGCACAATCGGAGATAGGGCTACCAGATCAGGTACCAGACTGGAGCACTGTTTATCAGATTGTTGTCCCTGCAGTTTATCGTCAGCATGTACTGTTCTTGGCCCATGACCACCCTTGGTCTGGACACTTGGGAGTCACTAAAACATACAACAGAATACTTCAACATTTCTTTTGGCCCGGTTTGAAGTCCGATGTAGCACAGTACTGTCGTACCTGTAGTACTTGTCAGATCACCGGAAAGCCAAACCAGGTAATTCCACCTGCTCCCCTCTGTCCTATACCAGCGGTCGGTGAACCATTTGAACATGTCATAGTTGACTGTGTTGGTCCGTTGCCAAGGACCAAAGCCGGCAATCAGTTTTTGTTGACAATAATGTGTACCGCCACCCGTTTCCCTGAGGCTATCCCTCTTCGCAGAATTACAGCGCCTGTAATAATTAAGGCTTTGACGAAGTTCTTCTCCACGTTTGGACTGCCTAAGGTAGTACAAACGGACCAAGGCACCAACTTCCTGTCTAGGTTATTTGAGCAAGTGTTACAGTCCCTGGGTATCCGACATATAGTGTCCAGTGCCTACCACCCTGAAACTCAGGGGGCTCTAGAACGTTGGCATCAGACCTTAAAGTCCATGCTGCGTAAATATTGCTTAGACACAGAGAAAGATTGGGATGAGGGTGTCCCCCTTGTTCTATTTGCTGCGCGAGAGACCATACAGGAGTCTCTTGGTTTCAGTCCTGCTGAGCTCGTTTTTGGGCACACTGTTAGAGGGCCTCTGAAAGTTCTTAAAGAACGGTTCATGTCAAAGGGTGCCAGCACACCCACTAATGTTCTAGATTTTGTTAGCCAGTTTCGAGAGCGACTGCATCAGGCGTGCTCTCTCGCAAAAGAAGCGCTCTCTTCTTCCCAGAGAACTATGAAACGGCACTATGACGAGAAAGCTGTTTCTCGATCTTTCCAGCCAGGTGATAAGGTTCTAGTCCTGTTACCTATCCTTGGTTCTGCTCTTTCCGCTCGTTTTTCCGGACCGTATGCAATAGACAAGAAGATAAGTGATACAGACTATGTGGTTCGCACCCCTGATCGTAAACGTCACTCTCGTGTTTGCCACATCAATATGCTTAAACCATATTTTTCCAGAGATGGTGTGCAGGTGAAGACCTCAGACCAGACAGCCGGACTGGCCGTCTCTGCTGTTGCCTCAACTCCAATAGTTCCGGACTCTCCTGACGTTAGTGGTGAGGATGTAGATGGCTTGGAGTTGCGCAATGCAGCCCATCAGGGTGCTAGATTGTCCAACACTGAGATGTTATTGAACCTGCCCACTCACTTAACACACTTACCTGAGGAGCAGCGAGAGGACATCACAAATTTGATTCAGGCCTACATGGCTCTGTTTGGTGATGTTCCCTCCTGTACTTCTGTATTGGCCCATGATATTAAAGTTAACAATGCTGTGCCTATCAAGCAACATGCTTACCGTGTTAACATCACCAAGAGGGCCATGATGCAACAGGAGGTTGACTATTTGTTAAAACATGGTTTAGCCAAGCCAAGTTGCAGTCCCTGGAGTTCACCTTGCTTGTTAGCTCCCAAATCGGATGGAACTCCTAGATTTTGTACTGATTTCCGAAAGGTAAATGCTGTCACCGTGCCTGATTCCTTCCCACTGCCCCGCATGGAAGATTGTATTGACAACCTTGGATCTGCCACCTATGTTAGCAAACTAGATTTGTTAAAGGGTTACTGGCAGGTCCCTTTGACCCCCCGTGCCTCGGAAATCTCGGCGTTTGTTACTCCTGACAATTTTTTGCAATATACTGTAATGCCTTTTGGAATGCGTAATGCCCCGGCCACTTTCCAGCGACTGGTGACCCTAGTCCTGGCTGGTGTTCCAAATTGTAATGCCTATCTCGATGACCTGGTTGTCTATTCGACCAACTGGCGTGACCACATGACAACCTTGCAAACTGTCTTTGACCGCTTAGCTGGAGCCTCCCTGACCCTTAACCTTGCCAAGTGTGAGTTCGGCAAGGCTACGGTTACCTATCTTGGTAAGCAGGTAGGACAAGGCCAAGTGCGTCCGGTGGATGCAAAAATATCTGCAATCACAACTTTTCCAGTGCCTACTACTAGGCGGGAATTGCGTAGATTCCTTGGGATGGCTGGGTATTACCGTGGTTTTTGCCGGAACTTTTCTTCTGTCGTCACTTCTCTCACTAGCCTGTGTAGCCCGTCCAAACCATTCATTTGGACAGCTGATTGTCAAAATGCATTTGATAGTGTTAAAGCTCTCTTATGCAGTTCCCCTGTTCTCTCTGCTCCCGATTTCTCCCTGCCGTTCCAGCTGGAGGTGGATGCCAGCGGGGTGGGAGCTGGAGGGGTGTTATTACAGGAAGATCACAATGGTGTCAGTCACCCGGTTTGTTATTTCTCCCGGAAATTTAACAAACATCAACTAAACTATTCCACTATTGAAAAGGAGACTTTGGCTATGTTGTATGCGTTGCAACATTTTGAGGTGTATGTCGGTTCGAGCGTATTACCAGTGGTAGTATACACCGACCACAACCCATTGGTTTTTCTGTCGCGGATGTACAACCACAATCAGCGCCTCATGCGTTGGGCGCTCATAGTGCAAAATTATAACCTCAGCATAAAGCATAAGAAGGGGTCTGAGAATGTGTTGGCGGATGCTCTGTCTCGGAGTTAAATCTCTGTTGCTGTCGACTCGTTGTCTGTTGCTGTCGACTCGTTGTCTGTTGCTGTCGACTCGTTCTACTGTATGTTGCTGTCGACTTGTTCTATTTTGCTGTCGACTCGGTCTGTGTTGCTGTCGACTCTGTCTATGTTGCTGTCAACTCGTTCTGTCATTGTTGACCCGAGTGGTTGTTGTACCAACTGCTAGTTTTTTTTTCGTAGCTCTTTGTTTTGAAGTACATGTTATCTCATATGTTATCTCGTTGTTAAAAAGAAAAACATGTTTAGTTGGTGTTGAGTGTCAAACATGTTTTTGTCTTATGTATGGGGGTGTTACATCCCAATGTATATATTCCCCAGTGTGTGTCTCCATGTGTGTGTGTTCTCCATTTTGTTTCCTCCCTCCAGCCATTGTTCCCTTCCCTGCCAGGCCAATCCTTCCATTATTGCAAAACAGCACCGATTGGTGGATGGCTTTCCAGACTCCAACACTCAATCCACACCACCCAATCATGGATCACCCCACACCTGTTAAAACATGGCTTCTCACTTCAGTCTTTCTCTCTCTCTGGCATGAGGCTAGGCATGTTGTGTTTTTGGTAAACCTGTAACTTTGACAGTATTGCATTTCGTTTATTGGCCTTTGGTGCTTAGTAGTAATTTCCTTGTGTGTGTATGGCCACAGAGAGAGCATTGTTAGATATAGTTTGTTTTTGTATATATTCTGCTTTTGTTTCTGTATAATTAATGTGTTTTTCTCTCTTTCTCAGGAAGCACAGATGGGGTGAGCTGCCATTTCCTTTGGACATTGTTTTCTCCTGTTTTGGTTAGGTAAGAGTAGTTTAGGTAATGTAATCTCTTTTACCATAGATTAGATTGTGTTTATTTGGAGTATAGTGGTGTTTGTTTGTTGTTTTGGCCTGGGCTCACCCCTGAGCTACATGTGCTTCCTTTGCCTCTATTCAATAAATATCATTGTTGTTTACAAACCTGGTCCATCTTTTCTGTCAACCAACTGTTATGTTACAGCCCTTTACCCTTAGACACACAGGGGTCGTAACACTCCTCTATATGCTCCTCTATATGCTCCTCTATATAGCTCCTCTATATGCTCCTCTATATATCTCCTCTATATGCCCCTCTATATGCCCTTCTATATATCTCCTCTATATATCTCCTCTATATGCCCCTCTATATGCTCCTCTATATAGCTCCTCTATATCGCTCCTCTATATGCCCCTCTATATAGCCCCTCTATATCCTCCGCTATATGCTTCTCTATATTCTCTCTATATAGCTCCTCTATATGCCCCTCTATATGCTCCTCTATATGCCCCTCTATATGCTCCTCTATATAGCTCATCTATATATCTTCTCTATATGCTCCTCTATATATCTCCTCTATATGCTCCTCTATATATCTCCTCTATATGTTCCTCTATATGCTCCTCTATATATATCCTCTATATGCACCTCTATATATCCTCTATATGCACCTCTATATATCTCCTCTATATGTTCCTCTATATGCTCCTCTATATATCTCCTCTATATGCTCCTCTATATATCGCCTCTATATATCACCTCTATATATGCTCCTCTATATAGCTCCTCTATATCGCTCCTCTATATAGCACCTCTATATATGCTCCTCTATATGCTCCTCTATATCGCTCCTCTATATATCTCCTCTATATGCCCCCCAAAATGCTCCTCTATATAGTTCCTCTATATCGCGTCTCTATATATCTCCTCTATATGCTCCTCTATATGCTCCTCTATATAGGTCCTCTATATAGCTCCTCTAAATGCTCCTCTATATATCTCCTCTATATATGCTCCTCTATATATGCTCCTCTATATGCTCCTCTATATAGTTCCTCTATATCGCTCCTCTATATATCTCCTCTATATGCTCCTCTATATGCTCCTCTATATAGTTATTCTATATCGCTCCTCTATATATCTCCTCTATATGCTCCTCTATATGCTCCTCTATATAGGTCTCTATATCGCTCCTCTATATCGCTCCTCTATATATCTCCTCTATATGCTCCTCTATATGCTCCTCTCTATATCTCCTATATATGCTCCTCTATATATCTCCTCTATATATCTCCTCTATATATGGGCCTCTATATTGCACCTCTATATCGCTCCTCTGTTTGCATCCTCCTTGAACGTTTCCTCTCGCAGCCATTGTGCTCTTGGAAAAAGAAACAATCTAGGAAGACTCACACTAAACTAGTAGGCTATTATTCCCAGGTATAAATATATTGATAAAAAAAAGAATCTTCATGAAAGTCTAGAGAAGAAGCATATAAAGAAATGCTTGACTATCTGCAGTCAACACAACAAGCACAAGGTTTAGTCGGATTGTAGGGAGCGTTTCAATATCTCTAAAAGCTATTTGAATAGAATTCCACCTCAGCGTGTATAATCTCCCCCCAGGGCTCTCCTCCCAGAGGGCTGACCAGGGGGCTGTCTGTTCCCCTCCTAACTTTAGGGGCTGCACATCTTTCAGCTGCAATCAGCTTTTAGCGCACCATGCTGTAATTTAATGTGTGCCTTGTGAAATTCAGCGCAGGGTCACATTGCTTCAGTAAAATACCCTCAACAGCTTTGTTCCGCCACAGAAAATACATTAATAAAAAATTAGGTCACCGGCACTTTTTGGGCAAAATATGTATCACACATAACTTTTTTTGACAGATCCTTTTTTTAAAGGGGGTATGTTTCCCTGTATCACTTCAAGCCGCGGCACTGCGGTGGTGGAATTCTGCGGTGATGAAATGTGTCTGTCTATGTGAGGCTTTTTCGTGTTCTCGTAGATCGGTATCCCAGGGATCACCAGTCTGGGCGCGTGCCAGGAAGACTCTCTCTGCACCTCCGCAAGATGGACTGGTGGTGGGGTGGTGGTGGAGGTGGTGGAGGTGGACGGGGGGCATACTTCTTGGAAAGGTAGTCTAGAGGTAACAGCTCCTCAGAGGAATCTGCCCCATTCCCCGAATTCCTGGCCAGGCGACCTGCTTTGGATCGGAGCAGGTTTGGAGAGGCTTGTTGGTCGCGACCCAGCAGGGATCTCCAGTGTCTTTGGAAAACCTGGGGCCCCTGGTTATCTGCACCCCCCCCCCCATACACACACACACACACACACACACACACACACACTCCCCTTCCTTCACACCCATCCACCCTCTCCCTCCAACCTCTGTGCCGTGGAACTGCGGCATTAACAGATCTTTATCAGTATAACCATCCCTGCATGGACTCGCCACCAGCCTTTGTTTTATTTTCATCGACCAAGCGGCAAGCGCTGAGCCATAGTACTAGGGATTTGCGTTGTGTGTATATATATGTGTGTGTGTGTGTGTGTGTGTGTGTGTGTGTGTGTCTGTTCTGTGTGTGTGTGTGTGTGTGTCTGTTCTGTGTGTGTGTGTGTGTGTGTGTGTGTGTGTGTGTGTGTGTGTGTGTGTGTGTGTGTGTGTGTGTGTGTGTGTGTGTGTGTGTGTGTGTGTGTGTGTGTGTGTGCGTGTGTGCCTCTCACTCCGCAGTCCCAATGTGAACTCGTGGTTGTATCTGTGGCCCTGGCAGTCCTTTTCCATTCTACATTATGTTTCTCTGGATGATAATAACATGGGATCTATGCCAGGCTGCGGAGGACAGTGCAGTGCGGTCAGGCCCGGCTGCAGATGGTTATGCTTATGGAAAAGGACATACACATTGGAAATTCAAATCAAAACAGCCCCTTGGACTATTAGGACTGCGCAATAACCCAATATGATTGTCTATTGCCTTTCAGTGGGGTAATATGCTGATGATATCATGATATCAAGGAGGCACTTAATTCTATTGTATGAATTAATCATGTCCATAACTCTACCTCTATTAATTAAAAGGGTACGTATTGCGAAAAATTGCATTTTCCTGTGTTTTCCATAGTTTTTACAGAATGAGGGGTTGTCCTGACACTGAGAAAATGTTAAATATGTGCATTGTGCCTTTTCTGCATTTTAGCTGTGACAAGAACCCTCCCTCTTGAAACGAGCCATTCAGAATTGCAGCCACAATCGCCATAGTTAGTAAGACCTCGTAGGCGCGACTGAAGAGTTCTTGATAAAATGTGCAAGATGGTAATTCTTCTCTTTTCTTTTTTGAACCTAAAATGTGTTTCTGACAACATTTTTAACGTCTAGTCTGAAAGTTTGATCTGAATTTTGTTTGACGGTACAGGCTCGTGCACCACCATTTTCTTTCCCAGCAAAAAACTTAAAAGACATGTTTAGGGGACCTCAAAGACCTAAGAACTTGTCGAAAAGGTCTAAAATATGTCCCGTGTAACTGAAGTTTGGTTTGATGTCACGCTTTACTCTACCATGCAGCTCAATGCCATGGACATGAATCGGATTATCTACCATATGCTTTTGCATTCGAGAGAGGATATTGTGATACATATGAATATAGAAATAAATCCCTTATGACTATCATGACATTTATTTCTTCCATGTCATCCATCCCTACCTTGGACGGAGAGGAAGCAGAAGAGGGGGAGAAAAATAGGGGTAAACAAAGAAGGAGGGAGTAGGAGAAAGTGTGTGAGAGAGAGAGAGAGAGAGAGAGAGAGAGAGGGGGGGAGATACTGTATAGAACAGCTCATTCTCAAAAGACAGCCCTACTCTGTTGTCCCTGCTGCTGCTGCTGCATGGTGGTGATGCTGAATGGAAAGTATGTCAGTGATGTATAAAACACAGGGCTGGTGAGGTGTCATATTTCACCCCTGATGAGTCTCTAGGTTGGGGACAGCCAGGCGGCATGAGTCTCTAGGTTGTGGACAGCCAGGCGGGATGAGTCTCTAGGTTGGGGACAGCCAGGCTGGATGAGTCTCTAGGTTGGGGACAGCCAGGCGGGATGAGGCTCTAGGTTGGGGACAGCCAGGCGGGATGAGTCTCTAGGTTGTGGACAGCCAGGCAGGATGAGTCTCTAGGTTGGGGACAGCTAGGCTGGATGAGACTCTAGGTTGGGGACAGCCAGGCGGGATGAGGCTCTAGGTTGGGGACAGCCAGGCGGGATGAGTCTCTAGGTTGGGGACAGCCAGGCTGGATGAGGCTCTAGGTTGGGGACAGCCAGGCTGGATGAGTCTCTAGGTTGGGGACAGCCAGGCGGGATGAGTCCCAGGAGAGGACCACCTCAACTCTAAGAAACGACATTACCCAGAAGAATGCATGGCCACCTGAGCCATGTTAATGAATCTCAGCTCCTACTGCTGACCGTTGCAGACCGTAGTTCAAAACCATTTGACATCATACACCAATAAAGGAATATCTTATCTTATCTTATCTTATCTTATGAGACCAATTGGACGCAATGTTATACGTTCTTTCAATCTGTTCCTTTTCCTTCTGCCACTTTCAGGGATCGAACTGGGCTAGTGTGACGTTATTCTTACCAGCCAGAATTTAGGGTCCAATGGAAATTATGGTATGGGGATGATAATAAACCAGTGCCATGCAGGCCAGAGCTCCACCCTCACTTTCATAGGATTTGACTCACAGGGAACTATTCATATAATGTACAGTTGTGGGGGACAATAATGGACAATAGAATTCACATTCATATTCTGTCACCTCCATGTTCAATGTATGCACAGGGTGTGGTTAGAGGGCATTGACGTTATGTAGTCACACGGGTTGACGTGATGACATATTAGTTTGTATTAAGGAAGTGGGAAGTAAACATGGGATGTTACGTGTATTGCATCTAAACAACCGTCTGGCAGTCTGTTTGTTCCGCACTCCTACATTGGTGACTCTGACGTTCGTTTTTGGACGCTTCCAAAGACTGGATTACATTTTTTCTTTTTTGAACAAGCAAACATGGCTGTGCAAATGAAGCTACCGGAGTTCTGGGAGCAGCAGGCTGCTGTTTGGTTCGCGCAAACGGAGGCGCAGTTCGCTATACGGAGGATAACAGCGGATGATACAAAGTATTATTACGTGGTATCGGCGCTCGGCTGGGCTACCGCATCCAGAGTAGCACATCTGCTCGGGAATCCTCCAGAGGATAGTAAGTACGACACACTGAAAGACGTGCTGCTAGAAACTTTTGGTCAAACGGAGTCTGAGCGTGCACGTCAGCTACTGTCTTTGCCGGGCTTGGGTGATGCTAAACCATCGGAGCTAATGGATCGAATGTTGGCTTTACTACCAGGCAACCACAAGCCTTGTTTTATCTTTAGGGAGCTATTCCTGCAGAAGCTACCATGGCAAGTGCGGTCGGCTTTGGCTAACTCTCCCATTATAGACTATCGGGCATTGGCTAAAGAGGCTGATAGGTTTTTCTCTGCTACACAACAGTGTCAGGTGGCTAACAATATTGTGTACCAGGTGGATGACTCTCCGCCCCCTGCTGTTGCTGCTGCCCTGTCCAGAGCCCCCGCCCCGGCCCAGAGACAAAAGCCCACAGGTATGTGTTTCTACCATGCACAGTTTGGCTCTAAGGCTAGAAAATGCCTACCCCCATGTAACTACCACCATGCCAAGGTGTCGGGAAACGAGAGGGCCAGCACCCGCTAGCTGCCATGAGTGTTGGCCATGAAGGCAGTTTATTATTTATTAGAGACACACTTTCTGGGCGGCGTTTTTTGTGCGACACTGGGGCCACTGTGAGCGTTTTACCCGCATCTGTTTTGGATATACAAGCCGGAGTACGGGGTTCTCCACTAGAGGCGGCCAACGGCAGTCCCATACGGACCTATGGTGAACGGCATGTGACATTGTGTTTGGAGGGACAGCATTTCTCATGGACGTTTGTTACCGCTGAGGTGTCTAACCCATTGTTAGGTGCAGATTTTTTGTGTGCCCATGGGCTGCTGGTGGACATTAAAAACCGGCGCTTGGTCAGCGCAGAGACTTTTAGCTCATTCCCATGTGAACTCAGTGGTTCTAGCTCCTCAAGGCTGTCCAGTACCCTTACTGCCTCTGAGTTCTTGAGTATGTTGGCTGAGTTCCCAGTTCTTACCATGCCAACATTTTCAGCAGCTACAGCTAAGCACGGTGTGGAACATTATATACCGACTGCAGGCCCGACAGTACATGCCTGTGCACGGCGCCTGGATCCAGGTAAACTGGCTATTGCTAAGGCGGAGTTTGAGGCGATGGAGTGCCTCGGCATAGTGCGCCGGTCCAATAGCCCCTGGGCCTCGCCACTCCATATGGTGCCAAAGGCCGCCGGAGGTTGGCGCCCATGTGGTGATTATCGCTGCCTGAATGATGCTACGACCCCTGACCGCTATCCTATACCACACATTCAGGACTTTTCATCTCGCCTTGTGGGGAAGGTCATATTTTCTAAAGTGGACCTGGTTCGTGGTTATCACCAGGTGCCGGTGCAGTCACAGGACATTTCCAAGACAGCGGTAATCACCCCTTTTGGGCTCTTTGAGTTCCTCCGCATGCCTTTTGGGCTCAAGAACGCTGCCCAAGCATTTCAGCGCCTCATGGACAGTGTGTTAAGGGACCTGCCTTTCCTGTTCATTTATTTAGATGACATCCTCATCGCCAGCTCCTCCAGGGCTGAACACATGGTTCACCTCCGCACACTTTTTGAGCGCCTGAGTCAGCATGGCTTGATTCTTAACCCAGCCAAGTGCCAGTTTGGACTGCAAATAATTGATTTCCTCGGGCACCGCATCACAAAGGATGGGGCAGTGCCTCTGCCATCGAAAGTGCAGGCTGTGAGCGAGTTTCCGCAGCTCTCCACCGTCCGGGCACTACAGGAATTTTTGGGCATGGTGAATTTTTATCATCGCTTTGTGCCTGGCGCAGCCCAGCTCATGCAGCCCCTCTACGAGGCACTCAAGGGCAAACCTGCTAAGCTCACTCTCACTTGGACAGTGGAGATGGAGGGAGCTTTTAAAAACACCAAACAAGCCCTGGCTACGGCGGCCATGTTGGCGCACCCATTACCTGAGGCGCAGATCGCTCTCACAACCGACGCATCGGATTATGCTGTTGGGGCAGCTCAGAGCCAGTGAGCGCAATTACAGCACCTTTGACCGGGAGCTCCTCAGCCTCTATCTGGCGTTACGGCATTTCCGTTTCCTGTTGGAGGGCCGACCATTCACAGCATTTGTCGATCACAAACCGTTGACCTTTGCTATGGCCAAGGTCTCAGAGCCATGGTCCGCTCGCCAGCAACGCCAGTTGTCCTCCATCTCGGAGTTTACAACAGACATTCAACATGTGGCCGGGAAGGACAACCCTGTCGCCGACTGCCTCTCTCGTGCTATCATCAGTACGGTCCACCTCGGGATTGATTATGCACAGATGGCAGCCGATCAGCTTTCCGACGAGGACGTCCAGGCATGTAGGACCACCGATACAGGTCTTCAGTTGGTGGACATCTCTTTTAATGACACTGGTTCTACGCTCCTGTGTGACATCTCACTTGGGCAGCCTCGCCCTGTTGTCCCTGCCGCTTGGAGGAGGCGTGTTTTCGACGCCCTTCACTGCCTTTCTCACCCGGGCAGGAAACCATCTCAGCTGTTGGTGGCAGCCAATTTCGTCTGGCACGGTCTTAAAAAGGATGTTCGGGATTGGGGTAATGCTTGTCTAGAGTGTCAACGGGCCAAGGTACACCGCCACACCAAGGCCCCACTAACCCCTTTCAATGTGCCTGAAAGGCGGTTTGATCATGTGCACATAGACTTGGTTGGGCCACTGCCACCATCACACGGTTGCACCCACCTCCTTACCATGATTGACAGGACAACCCGTTGGCCAGAGGCCGTGCCACTATCTTCAACTACATCTGCCGACATTGCACGAGCATTCATCGGCACCTGGGTTGCCCGTTTTGGAGCTCCATCGGATATAACCTCCGACCGGGGGCCTCAGTTTACATCGGAGCTCTGGAATGCTGTGGCCCAGGGTCTCGGGGTAAAGCTGCACCGGACAACGGCTTATCACCCTCAAGCCAATGGACTGTGCGAGAGGTTTCATAGGTCAATGAAGGCCGCATTCAGGGCCAGTCTTGGGGACAATGGGTGGGTTGACAGACTTCCGTGGGTCATGCTGGGCCTCCGATCAGCCCCTAAGGAAGATCTTCAGTCCTCCTCAGCCGAACTGGTTTATCGGCAGCCATTGCGAGTCCCCGGGGATTTCATGCCCAACACCACAACGCCTTGGTCTGCTGGCCAGCAACGGTCTGTTTTCCTGGACAATGCCAAGGTATTTAGGCCGGTGCCTACGTCACAGCACATTGTGCCCCAGGTTTATATTCCACCTGATCTCCATACAGCAAAGTACGTCTTTGTCCGCCATGATGCCCATCGGTCGCCACTACGGCCACCATATGAGGGGCCTTTTCGGGTTCTGGAGACAGGGGACAAGTAATTTGTAGTCGAAATAGGAGGGAAACCGGATCACATTTCAGTGGACCGTCTGAAACCGGCTCATGTGGACCTGGACCGTCCAGTTCCTGTAGCTCAGCCGCTGCGGCGCGGCCGCCCTCCAGCCATCAAAACCTCCGACCGCCCTCCGGGGTCTACGGGTTCCACCATGACACAGGGTTTCCCCCTGGCCGTTAAGTCCTCAGACCACCCTCCGGTGGTAACTGGTCCCGTCGCTACACAGACTCTGGACACCCGAAGCTGCTTCGGCTCATGCTGCCAGTTCTTGTGAATTCTGGGGGGGCGCATGTGGGGGACAATAATGGACAATAGAATTCACATTCACCTCCATGTTCAATGTATGCACAGGGTGTGGTTAGAGGGCATTGACGTTATGTAGTCACACGGGTTGACGTGATGACGTATTAGTTTGTATTAAGGAAGTGGGAAGTAAACATGAGATGTTACGTGTAGTGCATCTAAACAACCGTCTGGCAGTGTGATTAATTTCGATTATAATCGATTCTAACATTTTCAAATCGATGCAGTTGAATCGTCACATTAGAATCGATGCATTTCGATGAATCAATGCATAATTACACCCCTAGTAGGCGTGGTCTGTCCCTCTTCAGGACCAGAGCCATTGAGGGAGAAAACTGGTGTAGCTGTCCAGGTCTCTCACTAACGGCTGAGTGAGTGAGTGAGTGAGCGAGCGAGTGAGTGAGTGAGTGAGTGAGTGAGTGAGTGAGTGAGTGAGTGAGTGAGTGAGTGAGTGAGTGAGTGAGTGAGTGAGTGAGTGAGTGAGTGAGTGAGTGAGTGAGTGAGTGAGTGAGTAGGTTGTTTGATGAACACAGTGTCCTAGATCATCACCTCGCCAGCCCAGAGCTAATGAGCAGATGTGTCACAGTGAGCGGTGGGGCAAGAGAGAGAGAGAGAGAGATTAGGATAGAGGCAGCTGGTGGGACATCCCCTAGAAATGTCTGTCAGTGTCTCTGTCTCTCTCACTCGCTCTCTGTCTCTCTCTCTCTGTCTCTCTCTGTCTCTCTCTCTCTGTCTCTCTCTCTCTGTCTCTCTCTGTCTCTCTCTGTCTCTCTCTCTCTGTCTCTCTCTGTCTCTCTCTCTCTGTCTCTCTCTGTCTCTCTCTGTCTCTGTCTCTCTGTCTCTCTTTGTCTCTCTCTGTCTCTCTCTGTCTCTCTCACACACATACACACACACGCACGCACACACGCGCACACGCACACACACACGCGCGCACACGCAAACACACACACACACACGCACACACACACACACACATACATAACCTACAAACGCACACACGCACGCACGCACGCACACACACACACACACACACACACACACACACACACACACACACACACACACACACACACACACACACACACACGCACACACACACACACACACACACACACACACACACACACACACACACACACACACACACACACACACACACACACACACACACACTCACACACACACACACACACACACACACACACACACACACACATGCTTACTTAAGCCAACATTGGGAACCCCTAACGATAACCACAACCTGAAGAACAGCCTTGAGACCTTGATGCCATCTGGGGACGTCTTTTCATTCAAAACCACTCATGCCACTCGCGCCATGTGGATTTAATGAGTAGGGACTGTGTGAACTGTGTCTGTGTCTGTGGTAATGATCAAGCGGCTACTATTGTCACTGTACATCATTAACATATCCACTATGTGATTGCTATTGTACATTATGCTCATTAAACTGTCACCAAAGACAAGTATTTCCTGGTGAGTGAAATAAGGCGACTTGTGGTCTCTGAGGCGTGGATCCATCTGATTAGCCCATGTGAAGACTTTCCCCCCTTGAGATGTGCGTCTCAAAATCACCCACTTAACTCTGTGAGCTTCAGAAAACAACCCACCAGCTGCGTCTCGGAGTTACTGGAGACTAATACGCCGGATAACAATCCTTTCGCCTTGATCTATGTGGTGTCTGAGTGGATGTCACTGGTACTGTGTGTGTGTGCGTGTGTGTGTGTGTGTGCGTGTGCGTGTGCGTGTGCGTGTGTGTGTGTGTGTGTGCGTGTGCGTGTGCGTGTGTGTGTGTGTGTGTGTGTGTGTGTGTGTGTGTGTGTGTGTGTGTGTGTGTGTGTGTGCAGAAGCATAGCAAGCGGCGGGGATGGTTGAACTGCCGACCCGAGGCCCCACGCTGGGGAAGAACCCTCAAGGTTTCTGTACTCAAAGGTTTGTTTTCAGTCCTAAATTGTATACTGACCAAAATAGACTGTATGGTTCTGTGACTTCTTGTGACAGTTCTTGGACAACAATGCAGTTCTTTGATTCTGTATATGAGCTATAATCTGGCTGGACGGACCGTACTTGTAAGTGGACGT
This sequence comes from Notolepis coatsorum, assembly GCF_963971535.1. NCBI lineage: Eukaryota > Metazoa > Chordata > Actinopteri > Aulopiformes > Paralepididae > Notolepis > Notolepis coatsorum. Next base: position 90,546,429 of record NC_140182.1, on the reverse strand, counting down.
GGAAGAAATGCATTCTTGGTTTTTGTCTTTTCGTAGGCTATGCTGACAATAAAAAAAAGATTTATTATAAAATTACAAGAGAGGTCTGGAGAAATTCACAGTATAATAAATTACTAAACTCAAACCCAAAACAAAAAAATTTAAATACCATGCTAGGCTTTTTTGGCATCACAGATTTGCGGATGTGGAGGAGAGGAGGGCCCCAGAGACATGTAATGTGCACAGGGCCCTGGATTCCTTGCTGCGCCCCTGTGTGTGTGTGTGTGTGTGTGTGTGTGTGTGTGTGTGTGTGTGTGTGTGTGTGTGTGTGTGTGTGTGTGTGTGTGTGTCTGTAGGAGGATGTTCCGTATTATGGTGTAAATAGGGAGGGTGTTGTATCGCTGCAGCTGACTGATCCACACACACACACACACACACACACACACACACACACACACACACACACACACACACACACACACACACACACACACACACACACACACACACACACACACACACACACACACACACACACACACACACACACACACATGCATGCACACCCACCTGCCTACACGCACGCACACACACACACACACACAACACGCACACACACACACACACACACACACACACACACACACACACACACACACACACACACACACACACACACACACACACACACACACACACACACACACACACACACACACACACACACACACACACCAGTCTCCTATCATGGCGTCCGCACACAAGCACAATTATCATATTTATAGCTCATTCACAAATGGCTGCAGCCTGCCACACAGAAGGGAATTAGATAATGTTTTGGGGGAAATCTGATGTGGGCTGAGGTCATCAAAGTCAATAGCAATGGATCACTAAAAACCTGGTGGCTGATTTCTCCACATCGACCATGACTTGAAACCTGGTGGCTGATTCCTCCACATCGACCATGACTTGAACTGGTGGCTGATTCCTCCACATCGACCATCACTTGAAACCTGGTGGCTGATTTCTCCACATCACTCAGGAGCAGCAGGGGCTGCTGGTCTGAACGGAGAGCAGCATTCGAAACCCCAGCGCTGGAGTCTGTGAATGGGATCCACACAATAGGGGCAGCAGCCACTCGAAGATCAGTTATGGGAAGTTTGAGAAGCTGTCAGGGGAACAATAGGTGTTGCTACCAAGGTGGTGTAGCATGACGTCTGTGTATACGTCCCTGTCAACTGGCTCCTTTCTGCTGTTGGAGTGGCCATCCATCAAGCTAACGCATCCTTACTCTCTCCTCCATCACAGTCAGCCTGCTGGGGAGTGATCCGAGAAGCCGGGGTAATGGACAGCCAGGGGGAGGGGGCGAGCTGGGGCATCATCCAGGAACTGTTCCCTCTTTATGACCTCAGGCACCAAGCACTTGGACCTATGGATCACGTTTACAGTCACGCATAAATATGTAGTAGTAACACACACACCCACACACATACTCAAGCACTCGCTCGCACATACACGAATGCGCACACACACACACACACACAGTTGATTTGATTAGGAGTATTTATTGTTGTTTTAATTGTCTCTATACCATGTGAATGTTGTGAGTGTATGAAGTCTGTAACTGTATGTTATGGACCCCAGGAAGATCCAAATAAACTTACACACACACACATAAACACATACACACAAACACAACAACATAATCAAGAAGTGGTGGTGTGTGTGTGTGTGGGGGGGGGGGGGGGGGGGGGGGGGAATTGCATCCATCACTGGGGATACAGCCTGTCAACAACATAATGGGAATGGGTTTAGTAAAAGTATGCCTGCGAGAGAGAGAGAGAGAGAGAGAGAGAGAGAGAGAGAGAGAGAGAGAGAGAGAGAGAGAGAGAGAGCGAGAGAGAGAGAGAGATAGAGAGAGAGAGAGAGAGAGAGAGAGAGAGAGAGAGAGAGAGAGAGAGAGAGAGAGAGAGAGAGAGAAACAAGAGTGCAGCCCGTGTGGAGGGGGAGGCTTGTTAAAGGAAGTGATGAAGACACACTCCCTCTTTGAGGCTCACTGTGGAGCTGGAGAATGAGGCTAATAAGGCCAGTATGATGCTATAAATACACACTCAAATACAAGTGTAATTCACTGGACATACACCGTGTTCTCTGGTCTAGGCTGTATTTATAGCTTGCTGCAGTGTGTGTTCCCAGACCAATAGAAGGAAATCAGTATGCCGGCAACTTGGCTGCATCAAAACAATCTACAAGCTCTCAGCTCTCGAGGGGGGGGGGGGGGGGGGGGGCTGGAGCAGGCTCCGCTGCAAATCAGGTCAGGAGAGACTTTCTTCATGTACAATAACCTGAGCTGAATGTAGGAGGCTGTATCTAGGCTATGGCTTGTGCAGAGGGGAAGACTTTTTTATATGGGTTATGGTGGCCTAGATAGTTTAAATTCCTCAACTTTGACCCTTTAAAAAGTTGTATAGGAGCAATCAATATCTTTTCACATCCAATAGAACACTGGAATTATTAGGATAGATATAAAACCAGACTTACTTTTGACTTTGAACCAATGTTAAAGGGATATTTCACTTTAGTAGAACGTCTGCAGTCTTAGCCCCATCTAAGATCATCTACAAGTAAGCTAGTGACCACCACTGTGCCTGTTGTCTGCTGTCAACATCACCATTCCTTCCAGGTGTCAGGTTCCTCATTCACTTCCATTCATTTTGAAGACCAAGTCTATGGTAAATGGACAGCATTTACTGTATATAGCACTTTTATCCAAAGCACTTTACAACTTATGCCTCATATTAAAGCATTCACTCACACATTCACACACTGATGGTGGAGGCGACCATGCAAGGTGCCAACCTGCTCATCGGGAGCAGTTAGGGGTTAAGTGTCTTGTTCAAGGACACTTGAACACGCTGTCAGGAGGAGCCAGAAGTTTAACTATCATACTTCTGAAGTATAAACAAACTACACAGCAATATTATTCAGTGTTTTTCTGTGTCAAAAGTACTTGCTTTTTTAGCTAATGTTGCCATTTTCAAATGATCAGTAAAGGAACTATTTCTACCTTGAGGTGTAGTTTGACCAACTTTCAACTCTTCGCAGAATGTTTAGAATGGTTCTTCCAGCAAGGCATTCTCCTACTCAAAGAGTTGGATGACATTCCACTGTCAAACGTCTCTGCCCAAAGAGGCAGCCAACTAACCGGTGCTACTAATACTCCCTTAACATATTGAATACATTATATTATATTGCTGTTCCCTCCATATTTCGTTGTCTGTTTTATAAATAAGAACTGAAAATGAGTTGAAAAAAGTTAAATCATATGTATCTTCACGGTGTCTGTGCAGCCTTGTTTATTCATTGTGTCCATGGAAACGATGATGAATGCAGAAATGATAGTCCATTTACTTTTGGTTATTAGTGATACTCTGTATACACCCAATTCAAAGTTATAGCTTTTCATTCAAATTATTTTGGTAAAAATGTTGTCTCTCTTGGTCAGAGGTGTTTAGCAAGGCTGTGTGATGTACAGGCATAGACTAACAACTGTCATAATCACGGCGAGAGCCTTCTTCACCCCTCCTCCTTCCATACCATCACGGCGAGAGCCTTCCTCACCCCTCGTCTTTCCACACCCTTATATGGGCAGCGTCCGGACCCTGCATTCCCACGCTGCCGGAGGAAGATCAATTAGCACGGCTGTGAGGGATTCCCTCATCATCAGACCCCTACTTCAGCCCACGGATCCTGCTCTCCCTCGTCGCAGTGTTAACCTAACTACCTAGGTACGACGACGAACCCTAGCCTTGCTACTCTGTCCTTGTTGAAATACCTTGTCCTAATCTTGTTCTCTCTGTGCCCAGGACCACCGCTCCCGAGACACCACCCACCTGGATGCTCCTGTGCTGCACAAGGAGTGCACCTGCTCTCGTCTATTGCACATTCCGTTGTCATCATACCTGTCTGCTTGGTGCCTACTATTAAATCCAACCTAAAAGGCTCCATTCTCTCTTCTCCTGTGTTCTGCTATTGGGCTCTGCCACCTCTGCCCTAACAACAACACATTTACTGGATCTGCTTTTATTTGTCAAAGATAATAAATAAAACACATCAAATGCCAAAACAAACATGTACCTTTGACACCTTTGAAAATAACATTGTTATTGTTATTACTGAAATCTGAGCCTGACACCTGGGAGGAATGGTGGTGTTGACAGCGGACAACAGTGACAGCGGTGGTCACTAACTTACTTGTAGGCACTCTCAGATAGAGGTAAGACTGCTGAAACTTGAAGTTCTACTGAAGTGAAACATCCATTAAAGTTCCACACTCGAGTTGCTCTTCTACTGTAGCAGTTAGACAGCTAGACTTGATCTGGCAAGTCAATATGGCCACAGAGACAAATGAAACGTCTTTCAGTCTGTTATTATGGAGACAGTGTGGTACAGCGCCAGACACATGTCACCGTGAATGAGACGAGCAATGGAGAGTGGATTGAAGCGGTGCTGTGTGAGTGACATGGTTAGAGTCATGAGTCACTCTGTGGAGCCGTTCCCAACTGTTGCTGCTGCCGCTTCAGTCTTACTGTGTCTTCAGACAGGCTCCACAGTTCCATGCTGGAGACGTGGGCAGTAGCCTCAGGCTAATGGCAGAGAGTGAGAGAGCGGAGTAGCAGAGAAAGAGATAGAGACAGAGAGAGAGAGAGAGAGAGAGAGAGAGAGAGAGAGAGAGAGAGAGAGAGAGAGAGAGAGAGAGAGAGAGAGAGAGAGAGAGAGAGAGCAAGAGAGAGATAAAGAGAGATAAAGAGAGAGAGAGGGGAGACAGAGAGAGAGAGAAAGTGAGAGAGAGGGTAGCAGAGAGAGAGAGACAGAGTTAGAGAGAGAGTGGGGGATGAGAGAGAGAGAGGGAGTGAGAGAGAGAGAGAAAGAGTCTGACAGAGGAAGAGGTGTAAACATATATTGTACTATAGTTGATTAGGAGGGTGTGCACTTACTGTAGCATATCAATACTTAACATTGTATTTATAAAATCATAGTAATGACTAACGTGGACTCTTAAATAAACAGTTGTAAATGAGACCACCAGCTCAGTGTTTCAAAAAAGCAAACATACTGTAGCAAAATGTTTAGTCTTTACAATCACCTCCAAATCACACGGAACAGCTGCAGGTTAGCCATTCGCAATGACTATTTGCACACTTATAGGAAATTAATGAGCTGTCAATTCTTTGCTTTACAATTGATCTATCACCCCTCATCCCTCCACGTGACTCTCGTTTTTCACACTGAAACAACACATGTCGGCTATATCACGAGAGCTATATTGGAAACACAATAACGGCCGACAGCCTGCTCAGATTTACGTTAGGGTTCCTGCCTTGCTAGGATTTACACCCTTGAAGTTGTGCCTGAGCATAAACCACAGCTGAAATAACTCAACATGGTCCAAACCCTCAAGCAGTCAGTACCACTTCTACTGGTGCATGAATGAGACATGAATTATCTGGAACCCTTTCTTTTCCTCCCTATGTGCTAATGGTATGGAGAGAGGGGGGTGGAGGACGTGCAATAACATTGTCATGCTTGAAGGATAATGCGCAAACTGAACAACAACAAGGTATTTAATGGACTGTGCATAACCCAATTCCCATTCAAGCCTAATCAATTAGGGTAGTAGATGATAACCATAGCCACATTTTGGTCCGTAGGTAAGGATCTAATCTCACGAAGCCACTGGTTAGAAAAGGGAGGTTGGTGACCTGCGGGACATTGTCTTAATAAGTCAAAGTATGTCAAACGTGGCTTGGGGCAGAGTAGAGGAGGAAAAACAAACACAAACAAACTGCCTCTTCAGGGGGTGTGAGCAAGGTGTGTGTTGTTCAAATGAAGTTTGTCCAAGGGAAGCAACAGTTGTGATTGGAGGATACAAAAAAAGAGGGCGTGGTTTGAGATAGGTCAATTAAACCACTGGCTCCCATCTGCAATCCCACTTTTTAACAGGAATTTCCGCAGACCGCTTGGCAAGAGTAAAGATAGTAAAGATTGAAATACAGGACCAGTGGTGCTTGGTTCACCAGACTTTCAGCAGGGCCCCTGGCCACTCTTGACTGCTCCACCAGCTGTGTCCCCCCCTACCCACCACTGCCCCTTGCCGGGGGTCAGCTGGGGTGGACTCAGAACCGTCTCCACGCTACAGTAAGCTCTGCTGCATTTGGCTGTGCACCCATCCATCCTCCCCACTGACAGCTCAACCTCTCCCATGCAGGCACAGCAAGGCAGAGAGCTTGGGGTACAGCCACAGCTCTAAACCCAAGCTCTTGCTTCCTTTGGGAGTCTGAAAAGTTGAATGCTCCTTTTTTTTTGTGGAGCAACAAAACAAGTTGTAATTCAAGCCGTCCTCAGTGGGCATGTTGACTTTCTCACTCCACTCGTTTTATTCTCCGTTACACACGGGTACATCTCAGAGAGCGCCTCCTCTGAGCCAAGGGACGGGACAATGACAGCAGGGGACAAAACGAAAGAGATGTTTGCCGTGCAGATGGTGTATCTTAATAGACGTGTGCTATAAGCGACTGTGTCCACTTTCGAAACAGGGAGAACAGGCGCAGACCCTGCTTAGGAGCGGCATCTGCATGGGGCCGGAGCCAGGCATTAATAGATGACTAGTAAGACAAATTGAATGCCACCGATGAGTAATGGCAAGATGTTGTTTGAAGAGAAGTTGTTACTATGGACGGATGGGCGTACGATCGTTCCTAAATGCGCCAGCGCGTAGCGCTAAATTGAGACAAGATTTACTGCTCTAAACCTACTCTAAATGCAAAGTGCTCGCTCCTTTTTTACCTTTGACTTCATCTATCTTCCTCACATGAATGAGGATTTGATATTGTGTTGCCAAAGGCCTAAAAAGTAGCCTAATCCACCCAACAACATTTCACATCACAGCGTATCTTCAGTCTCAAAAGCTCAACTACGCCACAGTGGCCTGGTCGGAATTATACCCAAACGTATGTTGTATTATAATCATAATGTGGGAAACAACCCTACCAGCATGGCCCTTTCCCTAGACGAGTGGATACGCAAATGCCTTCTGGCTATCGTCAGACATTTTGAGTTTGCATGGGACCGTGCAGTGCAGAACCCCCTGCTCATGCAATAGCTGAACCTACATGGTGGCTCCACTTTCCCTACCGCCTTTGACAGTAATCTGTCAACGTCTTTAGAAAATATGTAAACACAGCAACCCTGTGAGCTGCGAGCGGGCAAAACGTGCTCCAAATCCTGCTTCTCCTCCATGCCGGGGTTCTGGGAATACGGCATTAATAACCGTGAAAAAAATAAAGGAGCAGGGTTCCACTCACTCAGAGACGTGTGAAGATCATAATAAACCTTCGACCGTGCGCTAAGAGCAGCCATGCCTTCCCCGACACCTTTCCCCCTAACTGCCCACGTCCAAGCAGAACACACTGCAGGGGTTTGAGTCATATGGTTTCACTTTGAGAATATACTTTCCTACATGCACTTTGTAAAGCTCATGTTTCCACTCTCGTAGGTGTGGTCTTTTATTTGGGTCACAACAGAACACGGCGAGGAGGAATTCCCTGTGTGTCCACACACGTGAGGGAAGAATGAACCAGTGATTGAAATGGGGCGAGTCAGCTCACTTTTTACACGAAGGCACAACTGTTACAGCTCCATTGTGGGAACTAGCAAAGGGTCATGACTGAGGAGGGATACACAGCCAGGTCTGGGGGGGAAGGGGGGCAAGAAACACGATGGATTTCATATGATATGATTCAGACCTTGAAGCGATTCATTTTCATAGTAAATGGAAGGTGTGGAGGTTAGCACTGGGTTCCAACCCAACAGGGGGCCTTTCTGTGTGGAGAGTTGCATGTTCTCACTGGACTTGCGTGGGTTTCCTCCAGGTACTCAGTTTTCCTCCCACACCTAAATACATGCATGCTAGACACTTGACCAAGGCACTGGCATTGCAACTGGAGTTTCACGTCTGTGGCTGCCCACTGCACCAAGTGGTTAGGATGGATGAAATGCAGATAATAATTTCCCCCACTGTGATTACTATAGTACGATTTCACTCAAATGAAATTAAACGAGTAAAATTATATAAAAGGAACCGCATTTTAAGAAGCCTTTTCTACAGACTAAAGTATTCTAGTCCATGTGTATTTAGTGTGTAAAGCCTTCTAGTCCATAGCGTATAAACTGAGGCAGGCTACTCTCATTCATGGTCAGCAACATATATAAAATGTGTGCATACTGTCTATCATTGATATCTCATTTAGGCAAAGAGCCACAAGTGCAGTCCTGCAAACATTGAACATATAGTCATATAGTCTGAACAGCTAGCTGTGTTTGAAAGATTTAAAGTCCGCTTGTCCATAGTGTGTATTTTGGTAAAGCAGGAGCAGGATGTGTGGTACATGAGTTAGAGCGAGAGCCAGTGTGGAAGCGGAGAGAGAGCAGGCAGAGCTCCCACTCGTACCCCAGGGCAGGGATGCTTTATGGCCTCTGGATCTGGCTGGTCCTGGCCTGCCATGCACCACAGGGCCATAGCTTATCCCAGACAGCCAGACTGCTATTGTCAAACAGAGACGATCCGAAGGGCCCGCAGAGAGCAGTGGTCTCATTAAAAAAAAAATAAAAAAGAAGGAAGAAAGGCCGATTTGTGAGAGGCAGAGGGACACAGAGTTAGTTACATATAATACCACATGTCAACTTACTTGAGTGGAGGGGGTTTAACAGTAGTCAGCAGAGATAGTTTTGTCTAGTCCTTGGATTCTCTGAGACAGAGGAGTAAGAAATAGCAGGGAGGCAGGTCAGAGCTGTAGTTCTGGAACTCGCTCATGACTTCATGCTGAAGAAACACAGGATGTTCCAGTTATATTTCACTACTGGCATCGCGTCTCGCTCTGCCTTCTGAGATATCATTATCTCCAGCACCTACTGTGCCACGGAAACCAAAACACATGCACCCACTTGTACGTGACCACGCCACTCCCCTGCGTGCCCCTATAACAGGCAGGAAGTGGTCACGCCCTCACCCTCCTCATTATTTTCCAAATGCGGAAGCTGCGCATGTGCACTTGCGAACAGGTGGAATTTTGTTATGAAGCGTAGGGAGAAATTACGCAATGTTGGGCTTTCGCCAGAAGTACACCAGCCCCCGGCACCTTCTCGGCACGTCCAGACAGCACGGCGGTCCTATCCTGGGTTTTCCTCGTCGTTTGACAGCGGACCGATGGACTTCGCGTGACGTTTGGCAGTCGAGCCACGTCGCGCTCAGGCTGGCATGTTTAATACTGCTCGTTGTCTCGTGAGACGACCGGGCGATGTATTATAATAATAATAATAATACGTTTATTTGTATAGCACTTTTCATACAGAGGTTGCAGTTCAAAGTGCTTCACAACAGTAAAAAATACAGGCATAAGCGAGCATAAAAAAGATAGACAGGTAGCAAGGTATGGTAAATCACAGTGTTTCACATTAGGATCTAGCATCCCAATAGGCTCTCTGTTTACAGTTTCATTCAGTAATACAAATAATAAAAATTGTTTAAAATGATTCAGTTTAAAAATAGTCAAAAAAATTATAAAATAGAACGAACATACAACAGGGTATTTAACATACATACAACAGAGCAGTGCATCAGTAAGAAGTAAAAAGTGTGATAAAATAGTTACAAAAAATTACAGTGCATACAGTAGGAGGTAGTGAGATAAAATTAGCATAGAACCGACACATGAATTTGATATTCAGTGTATAAAAGTAGGCAGGGTAAGAATAGTGCAGGTAAGTACAATTTGTGTCAGGATATCCCTGATGTTTCATTGAAATGCCTGAGCAAATAGTTTTAAGCTGTCTTTTGAAGATGTCTAGCGAGTTGGCTTCCCTGATGTTTTGGGGCATAGTTGATAAAGGCTGCATTACCGATCCTCTTTTGACTGTTTCTGGGAGCCTCTAGTAGTCCAGTAGCTGATGATCGCAGTGTTCTTTCTTGCGTGTAATTTATTAGAGTGTTGGCGATGTAGCTAGGTCCCTGTCCATTTAGAGCTTTGTATGTAAGGAGAAGGACCTTAAAGTCAATTCTAAATGTTACAGGAAGCCAGTGTAAAGCAGCTAAGACTGGACTAATGTGCTCTCTCCTTTTGGTTCTAGTTAGCAGTCGGGCTGCAGAGTTTTGGATTAGCTGAAGCCTCTCTGTGGTTTTCTTAGGGAGACCTGTGAAAAGTGCATTACAGTAGTCTAACCGACTAGATGTGAATGCATGAATTAGCTTCTCAGCATCGTTCTGATTAATAAATGGTTGTACTTTTGCTATATTTCTGAGATGGAAGAACGATGTTTTCGTCACTTTGCTAATATGAGAATTGAAGTTCAGTTCTGAATCTATGATAACCCTCAAGTTTCAAGTTCAAGTTTCTTTATTAGTTGACATGCAAAGATACAGAATACCTTCACATTTTCTGTTATGCTCCTATGAGGATCATAGGACGCTTGGATCATACACATACAGCTCATTACAGTAATATTCCACAATTATTACATTTTAGATAGTAATAATGGTACAGAGCCTTGAGACAAACATATGCATATTCAACTGGATTACTCACTGGATCAGCTTTCCGAACCGCATCAATGGCCTGAAGAAATTCTCCGGAGATCAGGACCAGATCCTTTGTTCCTAGACCCCAGGAACAGAGGAACCAGACGGCGAGGGAAGAGGGCTGGGATCCGTAACAGGCTGAGATCCAGACGCCACCGTACACCACTGCCCAGTATATTACTAGCCAATGTACAATCAATTGACAATAAACTGGATGACATCCGAGCAAGGATTCAATATCAAAGAGACGTTAGGGACTGCAACGTCCTCTGCTTCACCGAGACGTGGTTGACGCCGGACGTCCCAGACCACGCAATTCAACCGGCAGATCACTTCTTTATCCACCGCAAGGACAGATCAGCAGAGTCCGGTAAACAACGTGGAGGAGGTATTGCCTTCATGTTTAACAAAAATTGGAGTGACCCAACTAACGTGAAGGAATTATCCAACCACTGCTCCCCAGAACTGGAATATATAACCATCAAGTGTCGTCCTTTCTTCCTCCCGAGGGAGTTAACGGCGATCGTCCTGGTCGGAGTGTATATTCCACCGCAAGCCAGCAACAAGGTTGCGCTCTCCAGACTACACGACGAGGTAAATAGAATCCAAGTGGCGAATGTTAACGCCGCCATTTTAGTTCTGGGAGATTTCAATAGCGCCAATCTGAGAAAGGTATTGCCTGACTTCTATCAGCATGTGACTTGCAACACCAGAGGCGGTAACATCCTAGATCACTGTTACACGCAATTTAAAGGTGGCTACAAGGCTCATTCTGATAGTGGCTTCGGTAAGTCAGATCACGCATCCATTTTTCTTTCACCAAAGTACAGACAGAGACTTAAAAGTACTCCCGTAGTCTCGCGAGAGGTGCAGAAATGGGATGTGACGTCAGAGGATACGATCCGGTCAGTGTTTCACAACACAGACTGGAATGTGTTCCGCGACACAGATAACATTAATGCCTACACGGAGACAGTGCTGGACTATGTTTGTACTAGGGTGAAAGAAACAATCCCCACTACCAAAATGAAAGTTTACCCAAATCAAAAACCCTGGGTAGACAAATCCGTCCGTGAAGCTCTGAGAGAGCGCACCAAAGCATACAACGACGGCCTAGAGGCAGGCAACATGAATGACCACAAGGTGGCGCGATACAACGTAAGGAGAACAGTGTCAGAGGCCAAACGACGCTACAGGGATAAAATTGAACTCCAGTTTGAACAAGCTGACTCTAGAGCTATGTGGCAGGGGCTCAAAACGATGACAGACTACAAAGGCGCCTCCCTCAAACTGAACAGTGACATCTCCTTAGCAAATGACCTCAATACCTTCTATGCGAGGTTTGATGCTGGTAATAACAACACCAGCTCACAAGCCTCGGCAATGGGGGGGGGGGGGTCAGCTGCTGATGGAGGCGCAGTGTTCAGGGTAACAGAGCATGAGGTGAGGCGGACCTTTAAAAAAGTGAATATCAGGAAGGCAGCAGGTCCAGACGGCATCCCCGGCCGCGTCCTAAAAGTCTGTGCCGACCAACTGGCCCCAGTATTCACTGACATATTTAACCTGTCCTTAGAACAGGCTGTCATCCCCACCTGCCTGAAGAAGTCCACTATTATCCCTGTACCCAAAAAATCCAAGCCTGCTTGCCTCAACGACTACCGCCCTGTAGCTCTCACCTCCATAGCCATGAAGTGCTTCGAGAAGCTAGTAAAGGGCTACATCTGCTCCTCCCTCCCCATCAACATGGACCCCCTGCAATTTGCATACCGCCCCAACAGGTCCACGGAGGACGCCATATCCCATGTGCTGCACACAGCAGCATCACACCTGGACAAGAGGCAGGGGAACTATGTGAGAATGCTATTCATCGACTACAGCTCGGCATTCAATACCATAGTCCCCTCCATACTCATAGCCAAGCTCAGGGACCTGGGCTTGGGCTATGACCTCTGCCAGTGGGTCTTGGACTTCCTGACTGGCAGACCCCAGGTGGTGAGAGCAGGCAACTGCACCTCCTCATCCATCACCCTCAACATAGGGGCCCCCCAGGGCTGTGTTCTGAGTCCCCTCCTCTACTCCCTGTACACACACGACTGTGTGGCTCAGCGGAGTAGCAATACAATCGTCAAATTTGCTGACGACACAGTGGTGGTGGGCCTGATCTCTGCCAACGACGAGAGGGCCTACCTGGAAGAGGTCAAGGTCCTGGCGGGATGGTGCCAGGAAAACAGCCTCTCCCTGAGCGTCAGCAAAACAAAGGAGATGATTGTGGACTTCAGGAGGTCGGGGGTCAAGGACTACAGCCCCCTCAGCATCGACGGGGCACCGGTTGAGAGAGTCAACAGCTTTAAGTACCTCGGAGCCTACATATCCGAGGACTTGACATGGACCACACACATTAACAGTGTTGTGAAGAAGGCACGACAACGCCTCTACTTCCTCAGGCGCCTAAGGAAGTTCCAAGTCAGCCAGAAGATCCTTAAGAACTTCTACTCATGTACAATAGAGAGCATCTTGACCGGCAACATCACCTCCTGGTTTGGGAATAGCACTGCACAAGACCAAAGCAGACTACAAAGAGTGACACGTGCAGCCGAACGCACAATTGGAGGGGGGCTCCCCACCCTCCAGAACATTTACTACAAGCGTTGCAAGGGCAAGGCTAAGAGAATCATTAAAGACTCCAGTCACCCGAACAACTGCCTCTTTGAACTGCTGCGGTCAGGCAAGCGATACAGGAGTCTCAAGGCGAGCACAGAAAGACTCAGAAAAAGCTTCTATCCCCAGGCCATCAGGCTGCTAAACGAACAATGAATGAACACTACACAACAACAACCACCAAACGCACATAGCACACACATCCACACGCACACACTCACTTTAAACAAACACACTGTAGCACCCACTCCACACACTTATAGCACACACCCACTTTAAACAAACACACTGTAGCACCCACTCCCCACACTTTATATTTATGGATGAAGGATTGCACTACAACTCGTACACCTTACTGTAAATTGTACCTAAAATTGTACCTCATCCCATTTCTGCTTTGCACTAGATAGTACTGTACATTAGTACACTGCATAGTATTGTGTGTTGTATATTATATGGTAACTCAGAACATTGTACATATGTCTATACCGAACACTGTGACCTCATTTTCTTCTTCTAAATTCATGCTATATTATGTTATTATGTTATTTGATACTATCTTGTCTAGCACAGTCTCTGGAGCGTAACAGTAAGAAGCATTTTGTATGAAAGTATTCTGTACTTCTGTATGACAACTATTAAAGAACTTGAACTTGAACCACCGCAAACAGACTGGCAGCCGTCATAGGCAGCGCCATTTACGGAAGGAGGGGGGAGTGGGTTGGGGTTGTTACAGGGCTGTAGGGGGGGGGGTGGGGGGTGGGAGGGGGGGGGGGAGGTGGGGGGGAGTGCACAAGCCAAGTCCTGGGTGGGGGAGGTCTCCCTCACACGAGGCAGCCGACAGTGCAGCGCCAATGCAGAGGAAGGGGGGGGACGGGGACTAGGGATTGGGGTTGTGGGACGCCGCTCGCCACTCTTATCTCCCAGAGAGCCTTCGACTCCAGAGCTCTCGGTTCGACCTTGGTCCAAGAATTTGTTTTGGCTGACTGACTGGCACAATTTATCCCAGCCACGTCCCTTTAAATTTTATTTGAATAGAGTGGAATATAACTCTATTGATTTGAGTGGAGTGAGTTTTAACAACTCCGTCCAAATGACTGAATGCATTATTAGTCCAAGTGTCCAAGTGTCTTATCAGTTCATTTTGGTAGATCCTGTGCGCGGTAAACAGATCCAAAATCTTCTTATTGCAGTCCAAAAGCTTCGATAATCCAAATAATACCACATCTTCAAGTTTGTAGCCCAATTATGATGTCCCAATAGGCAGAGAGGGTTAGCCTTATTCTGCTTCTTGAAGAAAATATGCAATCCACTGATTAGATCCATTTAGAGTTGATTTGAGTATAGTCCTGAGACTAGTAACCTCAGATTTGATCCAAGGGGTTAGTCCTCCCAGGTTCTTTATTAACGTTTCTTTTTTAGTTTTGGGGCCGATAATTAGAATTTCAGTTTTGTTCTCGTTTAGTTTCAGGAAGTTCTTACTCATCCATTTATTTATTGCCAGTAAGCAGTCTGTAATGGAGCTAATCGCTGTATCATTTGGTTCAGCAGATATGTACAGTTGTGTATCATCCGCATAGCTATGGAAATCTACATTATGTTCTCTGATGATATCACCCAGCGGTAACATGTAAAGGGAGAAGAGTAAAGGACCTAAGCAACTCCCTTGTGCAACTCCATAGTTGTTGTCGTATATATCAGACATGTGATTTCCTAGTTTAACATAGAATTTCCTCACTCTGATGTATGTTTTAAACCAGCCTAGCACATGTTCTGAGAAACCGACATGGTTTTCAAGACGATCGATTAGAATATCGTGATCGATTGTATCAAATGCTGCACTGAGATCTAGCAGGATAAGGATGGAGATCTTATTCTCGTCAGAGTTTAGCCTGAGGTCACTGATTATTTTGGTGAGGGCAGTTTCAGTGCTATCATATTTTCTGAATCCCGACTGAAATTCTTCTAAGATGTTTTCTTCAAGAAAGGAATTTATTTGAACTGAAACTATCTTTTCAAGTACTTTACTAATGAATGGTAGGTTGGATATTGGACGATAATTTGCCATTACATTACTATCCAAGTTAGTTTTTTTTAGTAATGGCTTTACAACTGCTGTTTTAAAGGCATCTGGGAAAAAGGGAAGTGTTTATGATATCTAGCACAGGGCTTGAAACACTATTAAACACCCGTTTGAAGAAAGCTGTAGGTATAGGGTCAATGTCTGAGGTGGAGGAGTTACATTCTGAGACAGTTTTGCAGAGTACATCTAATGTGATGCAAGTGAATCTTCTCATGGTTACATTGTGTGATTTGCTGCAATCAGCTTTATTTCCATCATGAGTAATGCTGGCCCTGATCAAGGTTATTTTGTTGTTAAAGGGGAACTATCTTATAAATGGCCTTTTTGAGTGTTTAGCATTGTTACCTAGCTATGTGAACTTATATTAATATGATTTATGTCTCTAATTCTCATATTGGCGCATTCTTCCAATTCTCCTCTCACAATATTCACCCTCACTGAACTGAGTCATTTGAAAATGTGATGATTTGTGATGTCAGAGAGACACCGCTGCATGTTCTGTATCGTTAGTGGCTTAGCTTGGCATCACTACTGCACTATCTCGCGTACGTGCACGCGTACTGAATAAACCACAAATGTACCTCTAATACCAGTATTAGTCTGACCACACCCCTCATCAGCTTACCTTCATAAGCAGGTGTGTGGTCACCTGCTCTCCTCCTTCTCGCTTTCACCACAAGGAAGAAGTGCCTCGGTAGATCCCCACACTTGACACCATGATGGAAGAAATTGGATTAGGAACAGCTTTGGGAAACAAGGATACGTTGACATCATATCTTTATTTTCTCTCTCACTATTTTCGAGAAAATACAGCGATATTGTCTTCGTACTAGAGGGTCTGGAAGATGATGATCATTCTAAAAACCCTCCACCGGTTTTCGTATTGGGAGCACGCCGCTGCATGCTTCTCAACTGCAGTTCCTTGCTGTGTTTGTTGGGGTGAAACCTGTCAGGCCACAGCTGAACTGTCGGACATGCCGCTGTTGTGAGAAGCGGTGCGTTCCAGGTTGGGTGAGTAGTGTTTGCTGGCGGGCTCCACTTGTCTGTTAGTGCTATGGGGGCTACTTGACAAAGTTTATGGAAACCGGCCCCAGACTGGGGTCCTTTGTTCAGCCACCTAGGCGACAGAAGGCCTTGGTCTGGAGACCATTATAGTTTTAACTAGTGGGCCGCGACCATTGACACTGGTGATCCCTGTGTGTTCTGGACGAGTGGATTCTCTCTGTCACCGTGTTAAGGCCCCATCTTTCATATCCAAATGAGAGTATTCCTTCACGAGGGGATATGTGCATGTAATGTGCGATAGCGGCAGATTCATGTTCAATGTCAGCTACACAGGCCAGTTGGTACTGTGCTGATCCGTCGGATGTGGTAATGTCACCGTTGTGAAGCGGTGTGGACATCTTGTTTTCTCTTTTCTCTTAAAAAGTGAGGAGAGGTTCAGAACGGCGGCCTGTCTGGGTGAGTGTTATGTCATTGTTTACATGTTCATAGCTTACGGTTAGCCGGTCAGCTGTTAACTGCTGCGTTAGCCTGCTGGATCGCTGCATGGCCTGCTTAAGGCCTACTATTAGGGCGCGGGGTAGCTTAGCTTCTCGCGCGCCGCCGGGAGCTCGCTTCTGATCGCGTGCGTCGTTAGATTGGCGTCTCGCGAGCAGAAGCAATAGCACCCGAACGGTTGGAGCAGCCGTTAGCTTGATGCTATTCTGTTGAACGTGCTTTGATTTTAACATGTTTTACACTCTTGACCACGACGTCATCCTTGACAGGGGATGTTCGTCGACCCTGCCCTGAGCCTGGACGGGGATTGCGTCAACAAAGAGGACTGTAGCGACTGGTTGGAGCGGCGACGCTGCCCGGATCGAACAACACAGGACGGCTGTGTTCTACGGTGTCTTGTGACTGCACTTCGCTGATCTGCGTTCCGGGTAGGTACGGGGTTGGCCAGACCTCATAACACGTCTTCTGGTTTTACTTTGCTAAATGTATTGTGAATAACGGTGTTTTTCCCAAAACGTGTGTTGCTGCAATGCATTTAGGATACGTTGCGGGTTGTGTGTGAGCTGTTTTTGTCACTGGCAGTTAGCTTCTCCGTGCAAACGGGATGTAATGATCTGGTTGTTGTGTGAGTAACACGACCGTGTACTCACAACTAAGGTAACTAACCTATGAAGCTATGCTTGGTGACAAGTGAGTAAAAGAATATTCTTTCTCAGACTGTAATGACAATGAACAGTGTGTTCACACATTAACAGGTTTTCCTGTTTTAACTGGCCGTATTGAGGGTAAAATAGGAGGATTGTGTTTTCCCCCCCGGTTCCCTGGGGACTTTATCACCTCCTATCAGACATGTTGTGCATTAATAGTGTCTTTTGTGTGGTAGGGATACGATGTAACTCTTAGCTTGATTGCTGAGGTTGTGCTAAATCTGCTGGAGAAACTTATTTCCTAAAGGGAAATTGGTTTGGTTGCTGTCATGTGTGCTTAGCAAGGCCTGTGGTCGATACTAATCAAGAATGATGTATTCTCTCATTGTGAAAAAAACGGCGTTCCTCTGTTGAGTGTTTTTGCCATTTTTTGTAGGTGATGATGGGTTGTGTGTGTCATGTGACCTACAACTGGGTTGTACTGGCCACAGAAGCACATGTGTATGTTGGACCGGGGTTCTTAGAGCCCTCTCTATTCTGTGTTTTTCCTTAGTAAAAATCAGATGGCAGGTTAGCTCATGCGCTGTGTGGAGCTGTGAAACGCTTCATAGAGCTGACTATGACTGTGTCATATTCTCTTTTTGTCGTTACGTCGTATCATGGGTGTGGGGTCGTAAAGGGGTGAACTGGTAACCTTTCCTCTCCCCATTGTTCTGTCGGTCAGGGGTACACCCCCTGTCCTTCAAGGTTCCCGTCACGTGGCGGTTCGGCACGTTACGGGGGGGGGGGGGGGGGGGGGGAGGGAGTTCCTGGTCCCACGGCCTGGTATATTGGGCGTGTGCACCGCAGGAATTCCCCCGCCATAGAGTACGTCACCGTGCGCGTCTCTGTTGGTAGGACTTCCGTGTGCTGTTCAGGTCCATGTGATGGATCTGTTTTCAGGGGGGGTGGTCAGGGCTCCTCCTCACCAAGCGCCTATTCAGGCCTTCTGTGAGTTCGGACTCCTTCTTCCATGTGAGGAAGCCTCCATCAGAGTACAGAGCCTTCCTCCTCAGATTGTCAAAGTGAGTGGACCCTCTAGAAGGGTCCTTTTCTATTGTATGTATATTCGATTCAATTCGTTTATTGAGTGTGTATGGGTTCAGTGCCTCTTCCCCGGAGGCCCTAAAACCAGTTTTTTACATGGCTCAAGGTGCAATATATTCTTTTCAATCTGTACAGCTCGCGTGGGAAGTCTCTCTGGGGATCCCCGTCTCTTCCTATGGGAGGGTGGTGGGATGTAAAAATGTGAACATTTTTTACCCCGGCTGTGTAGACTGGGATACATACTGTTGATGCTTCCTTCTTTCTATTCCAGAAGTGTTGGAGTTAGGGAGTGTCACACCCCTCTTGTCGTTCCCCTGGGCGCCTTGGGGATTCAATGACAGGTCTAAATAGCCTGTTCATTGATGGGGGTGTGTCCCGACGCACGTATAGTGCTAGCTCGCTGTAAACAGGCGATTGACTGGCACGCCTTGGTTGCTTGTGGTTGAAACAGCGTTTTTATAAAGCAACTGAGATGGGGGTTTTTCCTCTTCCGACGACCACATCCCATGACCTGGGTGGGTTGTCGACGGATTCTCGTTCATGTCTGGGGGATGATGACGGGATGGATCTGAACATATGTAGTGGGGTCTCACGCCCTTGGGGTGGGCCACCAGGCGCGGTTCGTCCGAACGTCTGGGTGGCGCCTTCTTTTCATGTTAAGATCAACACGCATATCTGCCCTTTTCCTGGAGTAGGCATGTCGGCGTGGTTAGGGCACGGGACTGGTTCTGGTCACGCTGGTCCAGATCAGTTGAACCCGTTGTCCGCCGGGGATGCAGATCTGCTGTTCTGGTACCCTGAGGGACTTGGGCTTTTTTTCAGGGGGAAAAATGCCGGGTCGGTCTGGGTGTCACAGGGTTAAGCGCTATGGAGACCCTGGTTGGGTATGTTTTTACTCAGCACTGTCGTCATGGCTTACAGCCATGCCATTCTGTACGCGCTCGATCTCGTCGGATCTCGGCCGCTACACAGGTTGGTCCTGGTTAGTACTTGGTTGGGAGACCGCCGGGGAATACCAGGTACGGTGTGCTTAGGGGCTGGTTCTCCATTATTTTTCGCTCCTCTCTCACGCATGGCGAAGAGGGGCCTGTGGGGGTGGTTTTTTGACCTCCTCTGGTGACCCTGTGCTTCCCGTACCGCCAGGCCCGGTCCGAAGTGATGTTTGCGACCCGTAGGCCTGGGTTAACCCTTTTTGGAAACTGAAACACTTGTACTGCGGTATAGCCGGTGTATGCCCGCAGGTGTGTTTTGGAGTTTTTTCTTGAGGGGTTATAGGAACAACCACCGCATTGGGTAACACCGAGGTGGTTGATTCCCTGGTGTGTTGGAGCAGTGTCAACTCCCGGGTTCACCGTTTGAGGGTGCCCCTGCACGTTCATGACGTCTGCCAATCGTGTCAGCCTTCTCTGCCTCGACCCCTCTGGGTGGGGGTTTTTAAATGGAGGCTTGGTCATGCAACACCGCCAGCTTACGCTCCTTCCGCCGGGGCGGCTGTGTTCAGCTGTCCCCTCTGGCGCCTGTCTCGTCCGCAGTCTCCAGGCTAGGGTTAACAGCCTGTTGCCTGGTTTTTCCCCGGTGCGCTGCCTGCTTCCGTTGGTTAACCTTTTTGTGTGCTTACGGCCATGCTGACTGCCTGTTCTGCAGGGTCAGTGTGCCAGGCGGTGTACTATTGGGGGGACGGGGCCCGCTCGGCTTACGGCCATACCAACCTGAACACGCCCGATCTCGTCCGATCTCGGAAGCTAAGCAGGTTCTGGCCTGGTTAGTACTTGGATGGGATTCCGCCTGGGAATACCAGGTGCAGTAACTGAGGGGCCTTTGTCCGAATACGCTGGCGATGTGGGGGGCGGGGCACTACGTGCCCACCTGGTGGGGTCTTGATGCTGGCATCATGGACTTCTCCGGGCCCCCATTCCAGGGAGTCCAGTCCTTTTGGTGGGTCTGGGTCTTCCTTCGCGCTCCGCTGCTACGGCCTTGCCACGGGGTTGGGTTTGCCCTTGGCCCCGTGATTCTGGGGGCAGTAACGAGGTTGTTCCTCCGTTCGTTCCCGGGTGGCATGCGGGTTGTGCGTGTGTGTAGTCGTGGGGTCAGGCCACGGTCTGCTCACCCTGTGCGTTGAGTTGCTTGAGTGCCTCTTCGCACGGTCGGGTCCGTCGCCTTCCCGTGAAGCCTCTAATAGGGGGGATACCCTCCATTAGGGGGGGTCGGGGGGGCTCGGCCCTCCCTGTTCTGATGGTTTTGGGGGGCTGTCAGCGGGGTGTATTTGTCAGCCAAGTGGCTCCGCTTGGCCTCCCTTGTGCAGTAGTGATGCCAAGCTAAGCCACTAACGATACAGAACGATAGGTTATGACTATAACCAAGTTCTGTTAGTTAGGGGCGATGCTTGGCATCAGACGGCCGCTGCAGCCCTTGTCCTCACCTTGTGGTGAAAGCTTGGGAAGGAGGAGAGCAGGTGACCACACACCTGCTTATGAAGGTAAGCTGATGAGGGGTGTGGTCAGACTAATACTGGTATTAGAGGTACATTTGTGGTTTATTCAGTACGCGTGCACGTACGCGAGATAGTGCAGTAGTGATGCCAAGCATCGCCCCTAACTAACAGAACTTGGTTATAGTCATAACCTATCGTTAATGTGGCTGTGTGGCATCAGGTACAAGATGAGCTGCACACAGTGGCTGGAGCCCAGGCTCAAAACGGCTCAAGATCTTGAGGTAGAAAAATGCTGTTTTTGAGGACTTGATTAGAAATACAAAACAATGAATAAAAAAAAATATATATTACAGAGGTGTTCCATAGACTCACAGGAATTGTGTAAAAGTGCCCAAATAGTGTAAGAAATAGTAAAATAGTTCCCCTTTAAAGAATAGTGCAAGTTCTTCACACTTAACCGTTGATGACTGAGGAGGTGTAGGGGCAGTGTTGAGTAGTACATTAATAGTAGAAAAAAGGATTCTGGAGTTTCCAGCGTTTTCTGTAATGATTTTAGAGAAGTAGTCTTTCCTTGCTAAGCGGATGGTTTTATTATAAGCAGTTAAGCATCTTTGTATATATCACAGCATATGGTGGTTTTTGTTTTTCTCCATTTTCGCTCCGCTGCACGACATTTCCTTTTTTCTTTGTTGGCAGCATTATAGTTCAACCAGGGCGAGGCTCTGGTTTTCTTCTTTTTCGTTTTTAGTGGGGCGACAGAATTTAATACAGATGACAGTGTATCATTGAGATTTTCTACCATTTCATATTGGCGCGGGGGGCGGGATATTTGGATAAACGTGGTCATCATGACTCACTGTTGGATGTTTTTCCAAGTATCCTAGCGCGCAGCTGATGCTAATGCTAGGATGTTTGGGGCGCCGTTTCCCATGTACCCCGCCGGGGCTGTCTTCACTCTTCCCTCCTCTTAACCATTCATGCTGACGGTTAATCGGTGTCTATCGGATGATGGCGCTGCTCCGACCGGCTGCCTCTCTGTTCGCTCCGTCGAGACTGTGTTTACTTTTGTTAATATTTATAGTTTTTAGAGTTTTGTTCGTACCAACTGTTGGTGCATTTAATGTATATGACCGTCAGTCACTCATAGACATTGGATTACGGGAAACTTATCAACTGGATTACTCACTGGATCAGCTTTCCGAACCGCATCAATGGCCTGAAGAAATTCTCCGGAGATCAGGACCAGATCCTTTGTTCCTAGACCCCAGGAACAGAGGAACCAGACGGCGAGGGAAGAGGGCTGGGATCCGTAACAGGCTGAGATCCAGACGCCACCGTACACCACTGCCCAGTATATTGCTAGCCAATGTACAATCAATTGACAATAAACTGGATGACATCCGAGCAAGGATTCAATATCAAAGAGACGTTAGGGACTGCAACGTCCTCTGCTTCACCGAGACGTGGTTGACGCCGGACGTCCCAGACCACGCAATTCAACCGGCTGATCACTTCTTTATCCATCGCAAGGATCGGACATCATCAGAGTCCGGTAAACAACGTGGAGGAGGTACTGCCTTCATGTTTAACAAAAATTGGAGCGACCCAACTAACGTGAAGGAATTATCCAACCACTGCTCCCCAGAACTGGAATATATAACCATCAAGTGTCGTCCTTTCTTCCTCCCGAGGGAGTTAACGGCGATCGTCCTGGTCGGAGTGTATATTCCACCGCAAGCCAGCAACAAGGTTGCGCTCTCCAGACTACACGACGAGGTAAATAGAATCCAAGTGGCGAATGTTAACGCCGCCATTTTAGTTCTGGGAGATTTCAATAGCGCCAATCTGAGAAAGGTATTGCCTGACTTCTATCAGCATGTGACTTGCAACACCAGAGGCGGTAACATCCTAGATCACTGTTACACGCAATTTAAAGGTGGCTACAAGGCTCATTCTGATAGTGGCTTTGGTAAGTCAGATCACGCATCCATTTTTCTTTCACCAAAGTACAGACAGAGAATTAAAAGTACTCCCGTAGTCTCGCGAGAGGTGCAGAAATGGGATGTGACGTCAGAGGAGACGATCCGGTCAGTGTTTCACCACACAGACTGGATTGTGTTCCGCGACACAGATAACATTAATGCCTACACGGAGACAGTGCTGGACTATGTTTGTACTAGGGTGAAAGAAACAATCCCCACTACCAAAATGAAAGTTTACCCAAATCAAAAACCCTGGGTAGACAAATCCGTCCGTGAAGCTCTGAGAGAGCGCACCAAAGCATACAACGACGGCCTAGAGGCAGGCAACATGAATGACCACAAGGTGGCGCGATACAACGTAAGGAGGACAGTGTCAGAGGCCAAACGACGCTACAGGGATAAAATTGAACTCCAGTTTGAACAAGCTGACTCTAGAGCTATGTGGCAGGAGCGGCACGGTGGTGTAGTGGTTAACACTGTCGCCTCACAGCAAGAAGGTCCAGGGTTCGAATCCCGCTTGGGGACCAGGTTTCCATGATGCCAGTTACCCAGGTGGGGTATCTCCCAGGCCTTTCTGTGTGGAGTTTGCATGTTCTCCCCGTGCTCGCAAGGGTTTCCCCCCCGATAAGATAAACCCAATGGAAAAACATGCACAACAACAAGATCGCTAACGCTGTGGCGTCCTTGACGAAGACGGACAGGAGCACTTGGATTGGTCCCCTGGCGCGGCTCACGTGGCGCCTGTCTGCTCCCGGCTGCCCTTGGGGGGGAAGGACGACGGGATGGGTTAATCGCAGATACGCATTGTATGCATGGTTCGCATGTGTGCCAAATGGTGACCTCGGAGCAGGTCCTAAATTATTATTATTATTATTATTATAAAACGATGACAGACTACAAAGGCGCCTCCCTCAAACTGAACAGTGACATCTCCTTAGCAAATGACCTCAATACCTTCTATGCGAGGTTTGATGCTGGTAATAACAACACCAGCTCACAAGCCTCGGCAATGGGGGGGGGGGGGGGGGGGGTCAGCTGCTGATGGAGGCGCAGTGTTCAGGGTAACAGAGCATGAGGTGAGGCGGACCTTTAAAAAAGTGAATATCAGGAAGGCAGCAGGTCCAGACGGCATCCCCGGCCGCGTCCTAAAAGTCTGTGCCGACCAACTGGCCCCAGTATTCACTGACATATTTAACCTGTCCTTAGAACAGGCTGTCATCCCCACCTGCCTGAAGAAGTCCACTATTATCCCTGTACCCAAAAAATCCAAGCCTGCTTGCCTCAACGACTACCGCCCTGTAGCTCTCACCTCCATAGCCATGAAGTGCTTCGAGAAGCTAGTAAAGGGCTACATCTGCTCCTCCCTCCCCATCAACATGGACCCCCTGCAATTTGCATACCGCCCCAACAGGTCCACGGAGGACGCCATATCCCATGTGCTGCACACAGCAGCATCACACCTGGACAAGAGGCAGGGGAACTATGTGAGAATGCTATTCATCGACTACAGCTCGGCATTCAATACCATAGTCCCCTCCATACTCATAGCCAAGCTCAGGGACCTGGGCTTGGGCTATGACCTCTGCCAGTGGGTCTTGGACTTCCTGACTGGCAGACCCCAGGTGGTGAGAGCAGGCAACTGCACCTCCTCATCCATCACCCTCAACATAGGGGCCCCCCAGGGCTGTGTTCTGAGTCCCCTCCTCTACTCCCTGTACACACACGACTGTGTGGCTCAGCGGAGTAGCAATACAATCGTCAAATTTGCTGACGACACAGTGGTGGTGGGCCTGATCTCTGCCAACGACGAGAGGGCCTACCTGGAAGAGGTCAAGGTCCTGGCGGGATGGTGCCAGGAAAACAGCCTCTCCCTGAACGTCAGCAAAACAAAGGAGATGATTGTGGACTTCAGGAGGTCGGGGGTCAAGGACTACAGCCCCCTCAGCATCGACGGGGCACCGGTTGAGAGAGTCAACAGCTTTAAGTACCTCGGAGCCTACATATCCGAGGACTTGACATGGACCACACACATTAACAGTGTTGTGAAGAAGGCACGACAACGCCTCTACTTCCTCAGGCGCCTAAGGAAGTTCCAAGTCAGCCAGAAGATCCTTAAGAACTTCTACTCATGTACAATAGAGAGCATCTTGACCGGCAACATCACCTCCTGGTTTGGGAATAGCACTGCACAAGACCAAAGCAGACTACAAAGAGTGACACGTTCAGCCGAACGCACAATTGGAGGGGGGCTCCCCACCCTCCAGAACATTTACTACAAGCGTTGCAAGGGCAAGGCTAAGAGAATCATTAAAGACTCCAGTCACCCGAACAACTGCCTCTTTGAACTGCTGCGGTCAGGCAAGCGATACAGGAGTCTCAAGGCGAGCACAGAAAGACTCTTCTAAAGAAGCTTCTATCCCCAGGCCATCAGGCTGCTAAACGAACAATGAATGAACACTACACAACAACAACCACCAAACGCACATAGCACACACATCCACACGCACACACTCACTTTAAACAAACACACTGTAGCACCCACTCCACACACTTATAGCACACACCCACTTTAAACAAACACACTGTAGCACCCACTCCCCACACTTTATATTTATGGATGAAGGATTGCACTACAACTCGTACACCTTACTGTAAATTGTACCTAAAATTGTACCTCATCCCATTTCTGCTTTGCACTAGATAGTACTGTACATTAGTACACTGCATAGTATTGTGTATTGTATATTATATGGTAACTCAGAACATTGTACATATGTCTATACCGAACACTGTGACCTCATTTTCTTCTTCTAAATTCATGCTATATTATGTTATTATGTTATTTGATACTATCTTGTCTAGCACAGTCTCTGGAGCGTAACAGTAAGAAGCATTTTGTATGAAAGTATTCTGTACTTCTGTATGACAACTATTAAAGAACTTGAACTTGAACTAATGTTGGGGGTTTTAGCTGAGGCTTATTTACCCTTTACATGGGTGGATGGGCTAACGACAGGGCTCAGGGCAGGTGTGCATTTGTGAATCTATGAATTGAAAATGGGGGACCCTGATGTAGACAGGACTAACGTTTTCTCTGGTCTGAATCCCCTTAACAATTGTGTGTATTGGGCTAGCCCATTCTGCAATATGTTAATAACGTTTTCGTTCATTCATTCATTTATCCCTTACACGGGTGCATGCACACTACAGGTGTGCCGTAGTGGAGGTTTTTGCATGACTACTAGTGGAGCAGTGCTTCACTAGTAATAGATTTTGGTGAGCAGCCGCCACTGGTGTTCCGTGCTTAGTGAAGCAGGTGGCATCGGTCCTTTGCCCTGACATGGTGGAACGGTATCCCGCCCGCGTGTATCCTTTCCGCAACGGAATTCGGTTTCCGGGTTCCTCTGATTGGCCGCAACTGGAATATGTTGTGCCTTTACACATATGTTGGATTATGTAATTGGTTTGTCATGACAAACAAATAAAATATCGCATCGCCGGCTGTCTCTGGCTTGCTCCAGCGGACACCAGAGCTCAGCCCGCGGCGAGAATGTGCTGCCGCGAGCGGCATCGCTGAGCTCTGGCTCTGACTACATGCAGTCACTGAGTGTTGTTGTAGCCAGCGGGTAAATCGCGATTTTTTTATTTGTTTGTCATGACAAACCAATTACATAATCCAACATATGTGTAAAGGCACAACATATTCCAGTTAACTAGGGATGTCCGATATTATCGGCCGACCGATATTATCGGCCGATATCGGCAGTAAAATGTGATATCGGAAAATATCGGTATCGGTTAAAAAAAAATAAAAACAATAACAATATTTGTTATATATATATCCAGTGAAATTATTAGTTACCTGAAATTATTCAGTTTTTTTGGGGGGGGGGGGGAAACCCTGCATATATCGGTATCGGTTGATATTGGTTGATATCGGTATCGGAAATTAAGAGTTGGACAATATCGGAATATCGGTATCGGTAAAAAAGCCAATATCGAGCATCCCTACAGTTAACGGTATATTTTGTTAATGATTTGTTACGGTGTAGTCGTTCTATATGAATTGAAAATGGGGGACCCTGATGTAAACAAGACAAACGTCTTTCTCAGGTCTGCATCCCCTTAACAATTGTGTGTATTGAGCCGTACTGTATTGTACCCATTCTGCAATCTGTTAAAGAAAGTTTTCATTCATTCAGTCAATACTTCCATGCGTATAAATTGAGGAAGCGAGCGAGTCCGCGGCCGCTCGCTCTGCCGCGTGCGGCTGCGGCAGAGCGGTGGATAGGGGGGGCGGGTCACGTGGGGGTCGCGGCCAATCAGAGGAACCCGGAAACCGAATTCCTTTGCAGAAAGGATACACGCATCCCGCCCGGCCGATGCCAAGAGGCGGGTCAGCCCGGCAGGTGGCTGGTCGGCTGATGAAGCTTATACCGCCGCAGTACAGAATTTAGCAGCAACTAACAACATTGCTCAATTGCCTGTTTTCTCTGTCAAAAATGGTGTCGGGTGGTGGGGCCTTAGGGCCAGCCGACGTCAAAACCATCGCGCAAGGTTTTGAGGTTATTCAGCTTTTGACCCAGCCGCAAGCTATAACCGCAGGGAGGGCTAGGATGCTGTCAACGGTTGTTCACAGGCATCTTTGGTTGGAGCAATCTCCCCTTGAGGAGGGGAGGGGTCTCCTCCTCAGGGCTCCCCTCTCCGCGGGTGGACCTTGGTCTGTCCACGGAGGCACGGGCGGTATTTGACCTGGGCTCCACGCCGCCCCACACCACGCAGCCAGAGGTGAGAGCACGGCCTCGCCAGCGGCTACGGCGAGGCCCCCGGCCAGTGGCCATGTTTCCCCCGCCTGAGATACCCTGGACACAAAGAAAACAGGTGATCACAAGGCCGACAGCCTCGGCGGCCCGATGGATCGGCTATATTAGATGGGCACGCCCTAAAAAACCGTTGCCATCTAGCTGTGTTTAGCATGCTCTCCGGTTACTCCCCCCCGCTACACTACGGGACTCACATTTCGCTTCTCATGGAGACAGGGGCTGACACCCAGTTGCTAGCTAGGCCTGGGTCTGTCTATGAGAATGCTGTGCTATCAAGCGGCTCCCACACCACACGTCCTGCGTCTGTGTTTGGTGAGCCTGGTGTTGTATCTGTCGACGGAGCAGGGTTCCCTGTATCTAAAACATTTTGTCAGAGGGGGAACTCTAGGCCCAGGAGGTCGCAGCGTGGGTTCCCCCAAGCCCCGCCCTCGCCAAGCCGGGTATTACGTTAGTGCCTCCCCCGTCTGGATTTCCGATCCCGCGGTGGTCAGCAGGCACGCGTAATTTGGGTGGTAGTAATATCACTACAGGGTTACGGTGTGTAGAGACCCACCCTATCGGGCAGTGTGGGACCACACACCATGCATGTCCAGCTGCAGAGCAGGCTGTCCTCAGCAAGCTAAGCCGGGAAGATGCTCAGCGGGGGAGCCTATGCCGCTCCCCCCGTATCAGACCGCCCCTTCTGTCGGGGTCCCCCCCTTGGGTGTGATTGCCTTGTTGGTAGAGTCAGAGTGAGATATCCTGGCTCCGCGGGACACCCTGCTCGTGCGGTTGGCGAGACCAGTTTTGACAACGCACTGCGGGAGGGACCGGGCCACCTATCTACGATTCCTAACGGACCAGCGGCAGTTGGCAGCGGGGGCGCTTTGGAATTTTTACCACGTATGGCTGCAGTAGTAGTCGGTGTGGATGGAGAGAACGCTGAGGGCGGCGCTTGTGTTACAGTTTACACACCCCCGCCCTCCGTTTTTGGGTTTGGTACAGACTCTATTATCAGAGTCTGCAGCAGTGACAGCCCTGGCCGAGGAGATTCGTTCTCTGGCGGCGAAGCAGGCCGTCGTCGTGGTCCCATGGGAGGACGCGATGAGCGGCGTTTCCTCCCAATATTCTCTGGTGGGGGGGGGTCAGACCCATACTGGACCTGTCCCATGGAAGGTTCAGAATGTTGACCATCACCCACCTGTTAAGCGCTGTCAGGTGGGGGACTGGTTCACCTCCATAGACCTGAACGATGTGTATTCACATCCCGATCTTCCCTCCTAGGACATACCTACCTACGAGTACCAGGGGCTGCCGTTTGGCTACTCTCTGGCTCCTCGCACCTTCACCAAGTGCGTGGAGACCGTGGTGGGGCCTCTGCGTCGTCAGGGGATAAACATTTTATTCTACCCTGGACGATGTTCTGGTCCTCGGCCGGTCAGAGAAGATCGCCAGGTCTCATACCAGGCAGGTGGTGGAATTCCTCACCAGCCTGGGTTTTGCTGTAGACTGGAACAAGAGTGCTCCTCTTCCCAGTCAACGGGTGGAGTACTTGGGCTTATTTCTAAGCTCAAGGTCTATATGGGCATCCCTCTCAGAGTGGTGGCGAGAGGATATTCTCGGCGCGCTCTGGAGGTTCCGTCCTGGCAGGACGGTTACGGCGCTGACCGTGATACGCCTGCGCGGTATTATGGCATCTGCTCAAGCTGTGGTCCCTCTTGGCCTCCTCTTCATGAGGAGGATACAGAGGTGGGTTTTTCAGTGTGAAAATAGACCCTGTGAGAGTCAAGTGGAAGCTGCTGAAGGTTCCCATGTCAGTACTGGGGGACCTCGCCCTATGGGGGGGTGGCTGGGGCCCTCACCAGCGGGGTCCACATGGGCAGCAGGCTGTCACACGTCACCGTCTTCACCGACGCCTCCCTCACGGGATGGGGGGGACGTGTCGAACCGACGCAGTAGGGGGCAGCTGGCAAGGACCATGCTGCCCGGTCTGCACTACATATCAATGTGTTGGAATTGAAGGCAGTGCTTCTAGTCCTCGGACGGCTCGGCCATCATGTGATGGCCGAGCATGTTCTGATCAGGACGGAGTACGCTCCCCCCGTCTCCACCGGGCGGCGGCCGATTTTGTCCGTGGCGGCCTGGGATTTTGTACGCGTTCCCCCCCCATACACCTGATAGCTCAGCTGTTGGGGCGGGTACGTCAGGAGCGCGGGACTTTGATCCTGGTTGCGCCGGGCCGGGGCACGGCTGTGTGGTTCCCGGCCCTGATTCAGCTCTTGGTGGCCCGCCGTGGCCTGTTCCGTGATCACC
This sequence comes from Notolepis coatsorum, assembly GCF_963971535.1. Taxonomy (NCBI): domain Eukaryota; kingdom Metazoa; phylum Chordata; class Actinopteri; order Aulopiformes; family Paralepididae; genus Notolepis; species Notolepis coatsorum. The sequence goes on along the minus strand of NC_140182.1, from coordinate 90,516,315 downwards.
GCGGGCCCTCTCTCAGGCACGCGGAACTCTGTTCTGCCTCCTGTTCTGAATCTGGTGGGATGCGTCTTAACTCTTCTGTGGTTAACGCCATCCGGAACGTGCACTCTCTGTCCACTAACACGGCTTACGCAGGGAAGTGGCGTATGGTTCGAGAGTGGTGTGAGGTTGGGGGCTTGGAACCGGTGTCATGCCCCCTGGACTCGGTTCTGTCCTTCTCCAGTCTATCCTAGATGGGCGGTCGGCCTCGACAGTGAAGGTATATGCCGCAGCTATATCTTCTTGTCATGTGGGCTTTGAGGGCAGAACACTGTTCAGCCACCCTCTCGTGAGACGTTTCTTGCTTGGCGCACGACGTCTCAAGCCTGTGGAACATTCTCTGTCTCCGAGTCGGGACCTACAACTGTTCTGGAAAGGCTGTTGTGGGCCCCGTTTGAGCCTCTTGAGCAGGCGCCATTGGATTGTCTGTCTTACGACCGCGTTCCTTTTTTGGGCCATCACCTCCGCTAAATGCGTGGGTGAGCCGTGTGCTCTCTTGGTGCGGTCGGAGTACCTGTCTATTCAGGCCGATAGCAGGCGACTCTGTGGCCTAATCCAGCCTTCGTGCCAAAAATTATCCGGAGCTCTTGTCGCTCCAGGGATATTGTGCTTCAGGTGTTTCGCCCTCCTCCTCACGCTAGTGGGTTGGAGGTGAGCCTTCACCTGTCGTGTCCTGTCCATGCACTGAGGGTTTACCTTAGTCGCACGCAGAATCTCAGGGCTTCCGATCAACTGTTTGTTTGTTACGGTGGCCCTTGCGCGGGTAAGGCGCTGTCCAAGCAGCGCCTGTCACATTGGTTGTGCGAGGGCATTGCCCTTTGCTACGCGTCGGCTGGACAGGTTCCCCCCGGGGGCGTCAGGGCGCACTCCACTCGTGGTGTGGCGGCCTCTGCTGCCCTGTGGGGGGGGGGCCTCGGTGGAGGACATCTGTGCTGCTGCCTCCTGGTCCTCCCTGAGTCTCTTCGTTAGGTTTTACCTCAGGGACATGACTGGGGGTTCTGTCTCCTCTCCTGCATCCCGCCATCAGGTGGGCTAGCAGGAGTGTGTGGGTGTGGACCACGGAGTGCTGTGTCACACGTGGTCCCGCTTGCGCTGTGCGTTCAGGGGTGCCTGGTTCCCCTCTTTTCGCACTTTGGTTGTAGTTGACTGCCTCCCCCCGTTCGTTAGGACGGGCGGGTGGACGGGACTCACCTCCTCCCTGGCTGGGGCTTACGGGCCCTCAGGTGGTGCATTTGTCGTGGCCACACGTCCGCTCTGCCCTTTATCTCAGAAGGCAGGGCGAGAGGCGATGCCAGTAGTGAAATATAACTTAAGGTTATTCTATAACCCTAGTTATATGAATACTGGCTGAGCGTCTCGCTCTTCAGTGCCCTGAGGTCCCTTGGATGTTTTCCACGTATGGAATTCGAACTTGGAAGGGTGAGGGCGTGACCACTTCCTGCCTGTTATATGGGCACGCAGGGGAGTGGCGTGGTCATGTACAAGTGGGTGCATGTGTTTTGGTTTCCGTGGCACAGTAGGTGCTGGAGATAATGATATCTCAGAAGGCAGAGCGAGACGCTCAGCCAGTATTCATATAACTAGGGTTATAGAATAACCTTAACTTATGCACGTGTCATCATCCCAGCTTCACCTTGTTGGTGTGCTTTCTAAAACGTACGGTTATGTATATAACCATAGTTATATGAGTGTAGTGACGCTCTGTGTCTATTGCAATACTCTTCATATCCAGTATTGATACTGAATAAATTCTCACATGTACCTTTACATACCATCATCTGTCTGGCCACACCCCCATCCGCTCCCTACATAAGCAGGGGTGTGGCCATACCATCAGCTCCTTCCCAAGTCTTTCACCACAAGGCAAGATCACGGGGTCCTCAGTGAGTCCGACGCAGAGCGTCACTACACTCATATAACTATGGTTATATACATAACCGTACGTTATACATCGTGTAGCTCCACTCTGCATCTATTGCTACACAGGAGCTGAGCAGAGCGGAGCTCGACAAATGTACCCGCTGAGGCCCCCCACAACCATCAGAACCGGGGAGGACCCGAGCCCCCCGAACCCCCCTAGCGCAAGCCCATCCGTGGTTCCTATCAGAAACACCCAGGGCCAGCACTATGTACACGTCGAGACCCAAAACATATCAATGGATAGTCTAACAAGACACCAGATACCGTTCCTCCAAGCTGCCTGGGAGAACGACAAGAAGCCACTTTTTTCACAGAAAAAAATACGGACATGGGTCCCATACGACGCGGCTGACGGAAAACAACACCCCGTCAACCATGCTCCATAAAAGAGGGGACGGGGAGCAACGTACCCTATGACGGGGGGAAACCCATGACTCAACAGACCATTACCGGCGAGGAGTCAGGGAACTCCCTAAACAATACCCTGTCAACCTGCTCCATAAAGGAGGGGACGGGGAACCCCCAGAGAGACTTCCCACATGAGCAATAGATTGAAAAGACATATTGCAACATTGAGCTATGTAACAATTGGACTAGGACTCTCCGAGGAGGAGGCTCTGAAACTCTGAGGAGGCTCCCTCACTGAGAGGGAGGCTCTGAACTCACCGAGGAGGCTCTGAACTCCCTGAGGAGGAGACTCTGAAAACTCCCTGAGGAGGAGGCTCTGACCCAATACACACACTACCAGTAGGGAGCAGAGCAGAAGAACAAAACGTCTCTACTGCGTTGCATCACCCACCAAGCTTAATACACATACAACAGAGCAGAACTTCTTTTTAAGTTCTACTCACCTTGACAATCTGAGGAGGAGGCTCTGAACTCTGAGGAGGCTCCCTCACTGGGAGGGAGGGTCTGAACACACAGGAGGCTCTGAAACTCCCTGAGGAGGAGGCTCTGAAACTCCCTGTAACAGAGGTCCACAACATAGAGCCTGAATAACCCACGGAAGTCTTACCAATAGAAACGCGCCCAGTGACGTACTCTATGGCGGGGGAATTTCCGCGGTCTACCGCCCAATATGGCGTGGGACCAGGAAACTTGCTCCCCCCCCTACCCTGTGACGCGCTGATCCAGCAACGTGACAGGAAGCCCGAAGGACAGGGGGTTTTAACCCCTGACCAATCAGAAAAAGGGGAGGAAGGTTTGACCAGTTCACCCCCTTATGACCCCTCACCCCTGATACGATGTAATGACAAAGTAGAGCCATGACACCAGTCATAGCATGCTACATGAAGCGTTAACAGCTTCACATAGACTCATGTGCGAACCTGCCATCTGAATTTTTCAAAGGAAGAAAAACACAGACCCAGAGAGGGCCCCTTCAAGAGCCCCGGTACCAGAGCTTATACATGTGACTTCTGTAGGCCAACACCTAACCCAGTTGTGGATCTTAACGACACACACAACCCTCCATCACAACAAAAAAGGCAAAATACACTCTCAATACCGTAAGAGGAACACCATTTTTCATAACGAGAGAAGACACAAGTCCTCGATTAAGTACTGGCCACAGGCCTTGCTAAGTCCACATGATAGCGACCAAACAATCCTTTCCCTAGGAAAATTCTTTTTTCTCCAAGCAGGAGCACAACCCCAGCAGAAGCTGAGGGATTACACCGTATCCCCACAAACATAGTGAAACAATATATTGTAAACAAAACATGTTTGAGAGGGGGGGGGGGGGGGCAGGGAAACCGGGGGAATCACCCCTCACCACCTTACCTCTGATACGACTAGGTTGAACAGGTACCGCCCTGTTAATATGTGAACATGCCACCTGTTTATTGTCATCACAGGCTGAGAGAAGGACTCACCCCTCGATCATATGTCACTAAGCATAGCTTTGCAGGGTTATTAACCCAGCTAGTTGTGAGCTCAACTACGTCGTCTAACGTTACATGAACACACAAGTTCTCATCACAACCAAACCAGTTCATTTTTACTCACGTAAAAAACAACGTCGATTTTCTAGGTAGAGAGAAACTATACCAGCGACAAGACAATTCACACACAACACATGTTGTATCCCCAATGTAGTGAAGCAACATACGTTTTGGAAAAAAACATCGTTATTTACAAAACATTTAGAAGGGAAGGAAGAGGCGTTAAGTGTCCAAAGGACCCTTACCTACACCATGAACGCAGGCTGAGAGGACTGCAACACTGGTCTCCACATTGACGAAAGTCCTCACTGGCGGGGCAACAGAAGCTAAGACGCCCCCCTCCAACAGCCGATCATGGTGTAGGGCCGACTACATCCTCTGTCAAAGATGACGTCGTAGTCAGAGTGTTATGGCCTGCTATTCTCACGGCTAATGTTCAACGGTGTAGCATAAGCTAACAGCCAACTCAGGCCGACTGGTAGCAACAAGCTAACGTTCCTAGCCTAGCTTACGCAACGAGCTAGCGCCGCAGCTAACAGCTAACTGGCTAACAGGTAGCTCACCCAGCTAGAACGCAAGCTAAGCAGCTACCACCGAACTGCACAACGAGAGAACACAATAAGGCCAACACTTCAGACAGCCGCCGTCCGTCCCCCTCCTCATCCTAAGAGAGAAGAGAAAAAGAAGTTAACACAGTTTTCAGAACGGTGATTAACAGATATACAGCGGTGTCGGCACAATTCCCTCATGGGCTGCAGCCGATTTGGGCGTGGAGCTTCCGATAACGAAACACCAACCCACTTTCCTCGTGTTAGGGTAACTTTCATCCTTTTGAAAGATGGGGCCATTCACGTGACAGAGAGAAATCCGCTCGTCCAAAGATCTGGGGTTTTAACCACAGATCTTGGTCACGGCCCACTAGTTTGACTACCGTGGGCTTCAAACCAGGACCCTCTCTCTGCCGTCTAAGAGGCAGAAAAAGGGTACTAGTCTGGGGCCGGCTTTCGTAAATCGTGCAGCTAATCCCCTCATAGCAACACAACTGGCGTTTGCGTATCAAAATCATCACTCACCCAGAGAGGTAGCTAACTTCTCACAACAGCCGTCGCCCCTCCTGCACAGTCCAACTGCAGAACCGGAGGTAATACCTGTCCAGCTGCAGCTTGGAGGACTGCAGGTGGGGATTAGACCAGCGATGCGAGCCCCTAATACGAAAATGCCGGTGGAGGTCAGAATGATCATCATCTTCCAGGCACCCCAGTGGCGAAGACATTATCGCTGTATTTCCTCGAAAATAGTGAGAGAGTAAACAAAGATATAATGTCAACGTAGCTCCTTCATCTCCTATTTTTTTCTTCAAAAATCCATCAAACTTCAAAGTGTGGTACTTGCAGGCACTCGACGTGGTGAAAACTGAAGAAGGAGCTGATGGTATGGCCCAGTGGAGGCTGGTGACCAAATTTTTAGGTGAAGCACAAATGATTATATTATATTATATATTAAATTATATTTTTAAAACATCCCCCACTGTGTGTCAGTGGTCAGCCACCGGTCGTTTCAGACACAAACCCACACAACGGCACAAGACAGCAGTTCTATTTCATTTTTCCCCTCAATGGAGGCCTACGTCCGTCAGGGACAGGTGGTCTCCCACATCATGGGCCTTACCCCCGCCTACGTGCAAGTCACGAGGGTGGTGGGTTTGGTAGAAGGCATGAAGGAGGGCGTGCCTCGGCTTGATAGGCAGATGGCGGCGCTCCTTTGTCCTGAGGTGGTGTGGGAGCCGTTACGGAAGCCGGTTCCCCAAGGGAAATCGGCGAGGCGGTTGGTTTTTTGGAGTGACCAGTCATTTATCTCCGCGACGCAATCTCTGGCTGCCACTTCTAACATCGCGCAGCTGGCGAGATTCATGTCCGGGATACTGACGGGCGGTAGGGAGCTGACTGATTTGCAACATGATCAGCTCGCCCAGTCGGCAGGAGCCATCCTGCATCTAATCCAGCCGCAGGCCATAGCCGCTGGGAAAGTACTTGCCCTGGCCACTCTAATCCAGCGCCACCTTTGGCTGGAGCAGGCGCGTGTGCCGGAGAAGAAGAGGACTCCACTTCTGACGGCACCCCTCTCCGATGCTGGACTTTTCGGGTCGGCACTGCAGCTGATGACCTCAACCTGCAGGGAGATGCAGGAGGAGCGTTCCGTGCTCCAGCCTCATTTCCCCCCGCCCGATGTCGCCGGTGGAGTCAGACGGCAGGCTCGTCGTCGGGGTTCCGCCGCCGTAGCCGCCGCTGCTACCACCGCCACTGCTGGACCCTCAGCGAAGAAGGCCAGGAGGAGAGAGGGCGCCTCCACCACTGCAGCCGGCCCATCTACGCCCGGAGGTGATGGTAGGGATCATCATGACCAGCCTCCGATCGTTTACCGTCCCTCCGGGGCTCCACGGGGTGGCAAGTCCCGAGCGGCTCGTGGCAGGCGTCGCTGAAAAGAGTTGACTTTTTCCCTCTGTGGTCCCCCCCTGTTCCCTTCCCGGCCCAAATATGATTTGTTAGAAAATAAAGAGTCCCTCCTAAAAGAGGGACTGTATTTTTTGTTACAAACTGTGTGTTTATTCACCAAACATATGATGGGGATACGACGTGTGAATCTTTCGCTAGTATGGGTTTGATAGGAGGGCTAGACGCTACATTCATGTTAGAGCTTAAGCAAGGCCTGCAGCTTACACTCGGTTGAAAAAGGTTTTTTCTGCCTCGACCTAAATCTTCACATAAAGCAGGGCTATTCAACTAAATTGTTCAGGGGGCCACATTGTCAGAAACCCAAGGGGCCAGGGGCCGGACTGCCACGGCGCCTCCCCGTGCTATGAATATATGTACACTTGACACAACACGCAACCACATTTTCACAACTTTTATTTAACTACATTGCAAAAGTAGTATACTTTTCAAAAAAAGTGCTTCATTTATGTGCCACATCTGCAACATCTCCTGCAGAAAGTGCTTATTTTATGACTGTGCAACAACTGCAACATCTCCTCTTCAACATTTCAATATAAAAATAAAATAAAAAACAAACAAGTGCATGATGTGCATCTGAACATTCTAACATCAACACTTGAACAAAAAAACACATTTATGGTGCAGCTGAGCTTATGAAAAAGTGCTTCATGTCTGTGCAACAACAGCAAATCACAGCATCTTATTAGCACTTATTGTCCACTCTTAACTCTCAAACATCAGGGGGGTGGGGGGCAGACAGGCCTAGCCTACATACACACATCTAATGAGAGCGATTGCACTTCTTTGACTGGGCAATGGCAGAGAAAGAGGGTTCATAGGAAGTGAGGGCTACCCGCAAACAGTGATGCAAATGCTCATTTGTCAAGGAGGCACGTTGCTTGTTTTAATGGCATTCATGTGAGAGAAACTGGATTCACAAGTGTATGTTGAGCCAAACATTGTTAGCACAGATATTGCCAGCGTTTTTATTTTGGGGAATGTCTTGACATGAATACACTTTATCCAAAATGTTGTGGTGGATTCATTCTCAAGTGCCTGCTTCAGAGCAGATGATGCTTGCATGTCAATTATTTCAAGTTGCAGGAGACCTTCATCAATGTGAAGTGATGCAAGGAACTCTTGTCCTTTTGTGGAAATAGCAGCTACATTGGCAAATGGGTTGCTCACAAAATGCATCAATTCTCTGGACATGTCAAATTCATCAAATCGACTTGCAAAGTTTTCCCTCAATTTATCAATGAAATCTGTCATTAATTGAGTGACTTTTGGCTCAATTGTGCGTGTTAACGTTGACATGGATTTTTTTTTTTATTTTTTTTTTTATTATTATCATGTAATCTTTGGCGGGCCGGTCAGAATCATCCCGCGGGCCGGATCTGGCCCTCGGGCCGCCAGTTGAATAGCCCTGACATAAAGGTAGAGGTTAGTTGTGTGCTCTGTTGCTTAAACAGTGATATTGAGCCGCAACACTATTGTGTTGGTCTGCAGTAATGCTCGTATGAAAAAGTGCGCGTACATAGTGCTGGCTCTGGGTGTTTCTGATAAGAATCATGCAGGAGGCTAGTACGCCTTGGTTGCTCATTATTAACACTTTCCGTGCCACTCACGAGATATCTCGGATTTTTTTTTTTTTAGCGATCTAAAATCATATTGCATCACCCGAGCCTACCCGAGTATAGCCGAGCGGCGCCGGCGATCATTGTGGAAAAAAGCGCCCCCTGTCATCTCCCAGATGACATAAGTGATTTTGGAATGGACTCAATGAAAATGAATGGGGAAAAAAATCCGGTACTCCACATTTTCCAGTCCACTGATCCAGCCGGGGTTACCACAGTTCATTCTGGATCCTCAGATCCCCGCGGATCATGGAGTTCTACTGTATCGCGTTGGATCCATACACGTGTCGATTTTTTCGAATGGTGATCAGGAATTGGAATACACCAGTTGGATACCATCTGATGTCAGGTAAGGACTCTATGTTATCAGTGTTAGGATAATCAGAGTAAGTTTGATGAAGTTATAAGCTGTTTTGTGAAATGTCTTCTTTCGGTTTCACTGTAAAAGTCAGCGAGGAAATCAACAGGGCGATTATCCGTGCGTGGCTCGAATGTGCTTGCGTGCACGTATAATATTGATCATCTAGCGTTTATTTGAAAACGATTCATAAAAAGGCTGACGAATATCAACGTTGTGGAATATTCCAGTAAAAGGCGATTTTCATAGAATGCTCCAGAATGGGCTGTTTTTGATCTGAAAACGGGTGCTTTTCTAAATGCTCTGAAACGGAAATGCCGCGATAAAAAAACAATCTGCCTTGACAGCACTGACTGGAAAATAGTCTTTGATAATGCGATGGGCAGATTAGACACATAGCCATAATTTAAAACATAGATTAGGCAATATTAACGTTAACATTGGCGCAGATGGTGGCATTCAGCCGGTAAAAAGGAAAACCCGGCGTGGCGCTCAAAGTGTTAAAACAGCGTTTTTATAGGGCAACTGGGATGGGGGATTTTTTTCTTTTCCGAGCGCCTGTTACTGGGTCTCGACGGATTCTCGTTCATATCTGGGGGATGTTAACGGAATAGATCCGAACATAGGTAGAGGGGTCTCACGCCCTTGGGGTGGGCCACTGAGCGCGGTACAAATGGGACCGTCTGGGTGGCGCCCTCTTTTCATGTTTTAGATCGTCACGCATACCTACCCCCTCTCCTGGAGTGGGCATGTTGGCGTGGTTAGGGCACAGGACTGGTTCTGGTCGCGCTGGTCCAGGTCAGTTAACCCGTTGTCCGCCGGGGACGCAGATCTGCTGTTCTGGTACCCTGAGGAACTTGTGCTTTTTTTTCGGGGGGGAAAATGCCGGGTCGGCCCGGGTGTCACAGGGTTAGGCGTTATGGCGACCCTTTGTTGGGTACACGTTGTACCTGGCACTATCATAAAGGGGCTGGTTCTCCATTATTTCGCTCCTCTCTCACGCATGGCGAAGAGGGGGCTGTTGGGGTGGTCTTCTGGACCTCCTCTGGTAATCCTGCGTGCTTCCCGAGCCGCCGGGCCCGGTCCGAAGTAATGTTTCGTTGAACGCACGCTCAGTGCTCTGTTAATAAAATGTTCAATCAATCAATCAATCAATCCCGTGAGGGGAGAAACAGCCGTGTAGCTACAGAGCTGCAGTCGTAGGAGCCATACTCTGATTGGATTTGCAAGGCTGCCAATCATTCAACCTCCGTGTATTGGATGTCAAGGGCTGTCAATCATTAAATCCTCCATTCAATGGCAAGAGTTTAAATGCACAGACCGTGCTTAGATGACATTAATAGCCTATTTTGATTAGCTATTATTTATTTAACCCTGGGTCAACCTGTGCAGTTATTCTGCACGAATAATTACTGCAGTGCAGGCCTGCTCAGAGCTGTCAATTTTGGCCATTTTTGAAGAAAGAAAAATTCACTGGCATTTTTTTACAGAGGAAAACATTTATAATAAAAAATAATAATAATAATAATTAAAAAAAAAATATATATAGGTATATGTAAATTAATAATAATTATGAATTATGAGTGAATTTGTGTTTCACATGTTATCATAGAGAAACCTCCACTGGTATGGCCACACCCCTGCTTATGTAGGGAGTGGATGGGGGTGTGGCCAGACAGATGATGGTATGTAAAGGTGCATGTGAGAATTTATTCAGTAGTCTGGTCAGTTTGGGGCAAATATGGGGTTGTACTGGATATGAAGAGTATTGCAATAGACGCAGAGCGGAGCTACACGATATATAACCACTATCACCAGCTTCTCCTTGTTGGCGTGCTTTCTAAAACCACTGAAACACCATCAGTTTCTCCTTGTTGGTGTGCTTTCTAAAACCACTATCACCAGTTTCACCTTGTTGGTGTGCTTTCTAAAACCACTATCACCAGTTTCTCCTTGTTGGTGTGCTTTCTAAAACCATTAAACTATCACCAGTTTCTCCTTGTTGGTGTCCTTTCTAAAACCACTAAAACACCATCAATTTCTCCTTGTTTAGTTGGTGTGCTTTCTAAAACCACTAAACTATCACTAGTTTCACCTTGTTGGTGTGCTTTCTAAAAGCAATAAAACACCACCAGTTTCTCCTTGTTAGTGTGCTTTCTAAAACCACTAAACCACCATCAGTTTCTCCTTGTTAGTGTGCTTTCTAAAACCACTAAAACACCATCAGTTTCTCCTTGTTGGTGTGCTTTCCAAAACGAAGGGTTATGTATATAACCCAGTTCTATGAGTTATGGTGCGCTCAGCACCTGTCTGCATATATCTCGCTTCAGCGTATATACACTGAATAAAAAATTCCACCATGTACCTTTACATGCCAGCATTCATCTGGCCACACCCCCATCCTCTTACCTACATAAGCAGGGGTGGGGCCACACACTCATCTCCTTCCCAACAAATTTCAATACAATGAAAAATCAAGGGCCGCAGCGGCGTGCAGGTGCTGAGCGCACCATAACTCATAGAACTGGGTTATATACATAACCCTTCGTTCTATGTCGTTATGGCTTGCTCAGCACCTGTCTGCATAACAGGGGCTGAGCGGAGCCATAGCCCGACGAATGTACCCCGCTGAGGCCCCCCACAACCATCAGACCGGGGAGGACCGAGCCCCCCGACCCTCCCTAATGGAGGATACCCCCCCTATTGGAGGTTCACGGGAGGGCGACAGATCCGACCGTGCGAAGAGGCACTCAAGCAACTCAACGCACAGGGTGAGCAGACCGTGGCTTGACCCCACGGCTACACACACGCACAACCCGCATGCCACCCGGGAACGAACGGAAGGAACAACCTTGTTACTGCCCCCAGAAATCACGGGGTCAAGAGCAAACCCAACCCCGTGGCAAGGCCGTAGCAGCGGAGCGCGAAGGAAGACCCAGACCCACTGAAGGGACTGGATCCCCTGGAAAACGGGGGCCCGGAGAGGTCAATGACGCCAGGCATCAAGACCCCACCAGGTGGTCACTTAGTGACACCGCCCCCCACATCGCCAGCGTATTCGGATAAGGCCCTTAAGGGCCCTTTCCCCTCAATAGCACACCGCCTGGCACACTGACCCTGCAGAACAGGCAGTCAGCATGGCCGTAAGCACACAAAAAAGGTTAACCAACGGAAGCAGGCAGCGCACCGGGGAAACCAGGCAACAGGCTGTAACCTGAGCCTGGAGCACTGCGGACGAGACAGGCGCCAAAGGAGTCAGCTGAAAACAGCCCCCCCGGCGGAAGGGGCGTATGCTGGCGTTGTTGCATGACAAAGCCTCCATTAAAAAAAAACCACCCAGAGGGGTCGAGGCAGAGAAGGCTGACATGATTGGCAGACGTCATGAACGTGCAGGGGCACACTCAACCGGGTAACCCGGGAGTTGACACTGCTCCAACACACCAGGGAATCAACCACCCTCTTGGTACCGACGATGGTTGTTCCTATAACCCCTCAAGAAAAAACTCCAAAACACACCTGCGGGCATACACTGGCTATACCGCAGTACAAGTGTTTCAGTTTTCAAAAAAGGGTTATCCCAGGCCTACGGTATCAACAAAACTTTTCTTCGGACCGGGCCCGGCGGCACGGGAAGCACAGGGTTACCAGAGGAGGTCCAAGACCACCCCAACAGCCCCCTCTTCGCCACGCGTGAGAGAGGAGCGAAAAGAATGGAGAACTAGCCCTAAGCACACCGCACTTGGTATTCCCAGGCGGTCTCCCAACCAAGTACTAACCAGGACCGAACCTGCGTAGCGTCCGAGATCGGACGAGATCGGGCGTGTACAGGTTGGCATGGCCGTAAGCCATTACGATAGTGCAGAGTACAATATGTACCCAACAAAGGGTCTCCATAGCGCCTAACCCTGTGACACCCGGACCGACCCGGCATTTTTCCCCCCGAAAAAAGCACAAGTCCCTCAGGGTACCAGAACAGCAGATCTGCATCCCCGGCGGACAACGGGTTAACTGACCTGGACCAGCGTGACCAGACCAGTCCCGTGTCCTAACCACGCCGACATGCCCACTCCAGATGAGGGGGTAGGTATGCGTGTCGATCTAAAACATGAAAAGAGGGCGTCACCCAGACGGTCCCATTTGGACCGTGCTCAGTGGCCCACCCCAAGGGCGTGAGACCCCTCTACCTATGTTCAGATCTATTCCGTTAACATCCCCCAGATATGAACGAGAATTCATTGAGACAACCTAGTAAACTGGCGCTCGGAAGAGACAAAACTCCATCCCAGTTGCCCTATAAAAACACTGTTTTAACAAGCAACCAAGGCGCACTTAGCCCCTGTGTGATTCCTTAACAGAAACACACCGAGCCAGCACTATGTATGCGTCGAGACCCAAACACATCAATGGATAGTCTAGCAAGACACCAAACATTGTTCCTCCAAGTCGCCTGGGAGAATGACATGGAGCCGTCGTGCTTCATGTACCTTCCTCTTTTTATTCAAAAAAGAAAGAACACAGACTGACATGAATCCCTCGTGACGCAGCTGAGGGTAAAAATTGTTTACATTTTTACATCCCACCACCCTCCCATAGGGAGGAGACGGAAATCCCCAGAGAGACTTCCCACGTGAGCTGTTTAGATTGAAAAGAATATATTGCAACATTGAGCTATGTAAAATTTGGGGTAGGGCTCTCCGAGGAGGAGGCATTGAACCAATACACACTCAATAATCGAATTGAATCGAATACACACACAATAGAGCAGAACCCCTTTTTGAAGTTCTACTCACCTTGACAATCTGAGGAGGAGGCTCTGAACTCTGAGGAGGCTCCCTCACAGGGAAGGAGAGTCCTAACTCACAGAAGGCCCAAGGAGGAGCTTCGTGAGGAGGAGCTCTGACAACTCTCTGAAACAGATCCATCACATGGACCTGAACAACTCACGGAAGTCTCACCAACAGAGACGCGCACAGTGACGTACTCTATGGCGGGGGAATTTCTGCGGTGCACACGCCCAATCTTCCAGGGCGTGGGACCAGGAAACCCCCCCCCCCTCTTACCCTGTAACGTGCCGAACAGCAACGTGACAGGAACCTTGAAGGACAGGAGGTTTTAACCCCTGACCAATCAAAAATGGGAGGAAAGGATTACCAGTTCACCCCTTTACGACCCCACACCCATGATACGATGTAATGACAAAAAAGAGCATGACACAGTCATAGTCAGCTACATGAAGTGTCTTCACACAGCTCATGTGCTAACCTGCTATCTGATTTTTACTAAGGAAAAAACACAGAATAGAGAGGGCCCCTTTAAGAGCCCCGGTACCAGACTTACACATGTGCTTCTGTGGCCAACATAACCCAGTTGTAGATCACAAGACACACACAACCCTTTATCACAACAAAAAATGGCAAGTACACTCTTGCTACAGAGGAACGCCGTTTTTCATAACGAGAGAATACAGAATCCTCTATTAGTATCGGCCACAGGCCTTGCTAAGCACACACGAAAAGCGACCAAACAATCTTTTCTGTAGGAAAATATAGTTTCTCAAGCGGTTAGCACAACCCCAGCAACTAAGCTAAGGGTTACATCGTATCCCCACAAACACAGTGACACAATATATTGTAAACAACATGTCTGAGAGGAGGGTGGGGAAGCCCCAGGGAACCGGAGGGATCACCCCTCCTACCTTACCCTTGATACTGCCCAGTTGAACAGGTAACCCTGTTAATATGTGAACACACTGTTCATTGTCATTACAGGCTGAGAAAAGAATTCATTCTTCACTCATATGTCACTAAGCATAGCTTTATAGGTTAATTTACCCCTTAGTTGTGAGTTCACGGTACCTGAACACACATGATGTTCTCAACACAACTAACCAGATCATTTTTACACATGTAAAACAACAACCCGATTTGTATGGAGAGAGAAGCTATACCAGTGACAAGACAATTCACACACAACACGCGTCGTATCCTAAATGTATTGCAGCAACACCCGTTTTGGAAAACATCGTTATTACAAAACATTTAGAAGGGAAGGAAGAAGAAGTGTTTAAGGTCCGGTCGGGACCTTCCTACCATGAGCGCAGGCCAAGCGAACTGCAATCTGGCTAACGGGGCACCGACGTTTAAACACAGCATTCCTCTGTTGACGACGAGGGCAGCGTCGCTGCGCCACCCAGCCGCTACGGTTCTCCATGTTGACGCAGTCCTCGCCGGCCGGGCTCCCGGTAGGTTCGACTAACATCCTCTGCCAAAGATGACGTCGTAGTCAGAGTGTTTAAGGCATGTTATAGTCACAGAAAACGTTCAACAGTGTAGCATTAAGCTAACAGCCGTTCGGTTGATAGCAACAAGCTAACGTATACCAGCCTGGTAAACACAGCAAGCTAACGCCGCAGCTAACAGCTGCGCAGCTAACAGCTTACTGGCTAACACAAACTAGCCACAAACTAGCACGCAAGCTAAGCAGCTATCACCTGAACTGTATACAATGACATAACAAGCCACACTTCAGACAGGCCACTGTCCCAATCCCTCCCCTAACAGGGAAAAGAAAAAGAAATGTCAGAACACAGTTGTCAACGGTGGTCCAGACATACACAGGGCCCTTTGAGCATGGAACTTCCGATAAAGAAGATCCTATGCCCACATTTCCTCGTTAGGGTATACTTTCATTTGTATATGAAAGATGGGGCCTGCACGGGACAGAGAAGCATCCGCTCTAGTATCCTGGGATCACTAGGACCTAGCGCGGCCCACTAGATTAGCCATCATGGGCGTCAGTCCAAGATCCCCCGACCGCCGTTTAAGCCGAGCAGAGGACCCTAGCCTGGAGTCGCCGTTTCGTAAATTGTTAGCTAACCCCCACAGCATCAACAACAACCAGAGCTCGTAAGCAAAACAGTACGTACCCAACCTGGAAACAACCGCTTCTCACAATAGTCGGTGCGTCCTACAGTACAGCTGTGTTGCTGGAGGGTAACCTCATCCAGCCGCAGCAAGGAGGATTGTAGTTGGGAAGCATGTCAGCGGCGTGAGCTCCTAATACGAAAAAAACGTTGAAGGTCGGAATGATCCAGACACTCCAGTAACGAAGACAATATCGCCGTATTTTCTCGAAAATAGTGAGAGAGAAAATAAAGATATGATGTCAACGTATCTCCTTGTTCTTCCTTTCCTCAGACTAAATATTTTTCTCCACGTCAAGTGGGCATGTGAGCAGCACTTAGCTTGTGATGAAAATTTGCGAAGGAGATGAGTGTGTGGCCCCACCCCTGCTTATGTAGGTAAGCGGATGGGGGTGTGGTCAGATGAATGCTGGCATGTAAAGGTACATGGTGGAATTTTTTATTCAGTGTATATACGCTGAAGCGAGATATATGCAGACAGGTGCTGAGCAAGCCATAACGACATAGAACCACTAAACCACCATCAGTTTCTCCTTGTTGGTGTGCTTTCTAAAACAACTAAACCACCATCAGTTTCTCTTTGTTAGTGTGCTTTCTAAAACCACTAAACTATCACCAGTTTCACCTTGTTGGTGTGCTTTCTAAAACCACTAAACCATGACCAGTTTCACCTTATTGGTGTGCTTTCTAAAACCACTAAACTATCACCAGTTTCACCTTGTTGGTGTGCTTTCTAAAACCACTAAACCATCACCAGTTTCACCTTGTTGGTGTGCTTTCTAAAACCACTAAACTATCACCAGTTTCACCTTGTTGGTGTGCTTTTTAAAACCACTAAACTATCACCAGTTTCAGCTTGTTGGTGTGCTTTCTAAAACCACTAAACTATCACCAGTTTCACCTTGTTGGTGTGCTTTCTAAAACCATTAAACTATCACCAGTTTCACCTTGTTGGTGTGCTTTCTAAAACCACTAAACCATGACCAGTTTCACCTTGTTGGTGTGCTTTCTAAAACCACTAAACCATGACCAGTTTCACCTTGTTGGCGTGCTTACTAAAACCACTAAACTATCCCCAGATTATTCTCAGTAAAAACATTTCCTCTTTTAAGCTGAAGTTTCAAGGATTGCTTCTTGCCAGACGTTATAAAGTGCTTAATGAGACACAGGTTAAAATGGCCTAATCAACGATAGCTGTACTTGGCATGATACGATGTGGGCCTTCTGGTTGGATAGTTTTCAAATGAGCTCGAGAAAACCTGGTTTGACATTTTATTGTACCTGAAGCTGTTTTTGTCTATATGCTGACTGAGACAGATCAGTGGTTTGTGTGTGTGTGCGCATGCACTTATGCATGTGTGTGTGTGTCTGTGTTTGTGTGTGTCTGCGTATGTGTACCGGTATGTCTCTGTGTGTGTCCATGTGTACTGTATGTGTGTGAGTGTGCATGCATGCATATGTGTGTGTGTGTCCGTGTGTATGTTTGTGTGTGTGTATCCGTGTGTATGTTTGTGTGTGTGTATCCGTGTGTGTGTGTGTGCATGGCGCATGCGTGTGGATTGAGTCTGGTCTCTGGCTCTCGTCAGCACATGGCGGACGTTGTGCTCTGAGGCCCTGCATTCATTCCACCGTGTTTTCATTCCCCCACCTTCGCTAGGTGTACAAAAAAGTGTTTTCTCAAGCCTCAGCATTCCAGAAAAAAGGAAAAGTGCCAGCGTTTACTTACACACACCTGGATCGTGGCCGTTCATTTGATACCCAAGATTTTTCAATTATGCACCACTGCCCCAAAAATATGCCCCTCTTTTCTTTTCTTCTTCTGTGAAATCGGAATTGTAAATAAATGTGGCACGGAGGGCGAACATAATAAACTGTGGGGGAAACCTTATTAAACACATACTTCCTAATCTTTCACTTAGCTGAGAAATTCCCATTTATCTTAGACAGTGGTAAAATTGTACTGTATGGTTAGAAACTCAGTGTATGAACATGTTTCACAGAGAGGCTCTTTATCACTCTGTTAGCACTGTAAACTGGGTCAGGAAATATCAAGGCCTGTAATTATAAGTCAAACACAGAAGGTAAAGGAGGAGAACCAACATTCCTGATCAGAGTGCAGCCGGGGAGACGGTACTGGAGACTTCCGACTGTACATTTATTAGCTTTACATTAGGAAACTCACCCCCAATTTGATCCTTCACCAAATAAAGCTACACAGATCATTTTCTCAAAGTGGCAGTCGCCTCCTCCCCCACCCCTTCCCTCCGCCGTCCACCCCTCCCCCTGGAGGCGTACTGTACGCGTGTATCCTTTCCGCAACGTGTGCGGCAGAGCTCGCTTCCTCATTGTTTACATCAGGGTCCCCCATTTTCAATTCATATAGAACGACTACGCCGTAACAAATCATAAAAAAAATATACCGTTAACTGGAATATGTTGTGCCTTTACACATATGTTGGATTATGTAATTGGTTTGTCATGACAAACAAATAAAAAAATCGCGATTTACCCGCTGGCTACAACAACACTCAGTGACTGCATGTAGTCAGAGCCAGAGCTCAGCGATCACTGTATGTTGTTGTAGCCAGCGGGTAAATCGCGATTTTTTTATTTGTGTGAGGATTGGTTCATTCCCCGCCACACGCTCCGCTCCTTTAAGGTACTGTGTTGATTGGTGCATTCCCCGCCACACGCTCCGCTCCTTTAAGGTACTGTGTTGATTGGTGCATTCCCCGCCACACGCTTTTGGAGCAAGTATCAATTCCAGCACGCACCTGTCATAGTTTTTGATTAGCGCCCCAGAGGCTTTTTATACTGGGACTTCCCTTCAATTGATGTCGGGTCGTTTTGAATACTTCTGTTTCTGCCTGTTGTTCCCCGTTGCTGTGCCTCGTCTACTCTCCCTCCAGGACATCTGTGGATTGCCGCTGGTGAAGACCTTGTCCCCCCGTTTTGAGCTGCGCCTCGTTTACCCGCTTTACTCTTGCGCTTTGGTGAGTTTGAACCAAACCCCTTTTTGGACTATTCTGTTTTGTGTGTTTTGAAGAACACTGAAGAGTTCTATTTTTGCTTACACTTGACTCAGCTAAGTTGTGTGTTAAAGGAGACACTGAAGATTATCATTTTGGTTGCACTGGACTCAGCTGGGGTGTGTGTTTAGAAGAGACACTGAAGATTATCGCTTTTGTTTTGCACTGACCCTCAGCTAAATTGTGTGTTGTGGTGAACACTGAAGATATCGTTTTGTTTGTTCTGGACTCAGCTAAGGGAGGAGGAGACCGCACTGCCTCTGTGTGATGTGGACTGTTATTGATCTCTCTCTCTCTCTCTCTTTTCCACCTCGAGTTGAAGCTGGGAGTATCTGCAGAGCCGCTTCGGCGTCAACACCGTTTCCCCACCTCGAACACCAGGAGGATCTGCAGAGCCGCAGATAACTCTGCTGAAGGCAGTCTCCCTTTGTTTCAAGATTGTTACTTGCTCCTTTTTGACTCTGAAAATAAATACGCCCTAGTATTTGGCTAACTCTGAACTACCTGTCTGTGCCGTGCGTTTGAGGTCGGTTTCAAACCCTAACAATTTGTTTGTCATGACAAACCAATTACATAATCCATCCATGTGTAAAGGCACAACATATTCCAGTTAACGGTATATTTTTTTAATGATTTGTTACGGCGTAGTCGTTCTATATGAATTGAAAATGGGGGACCCTGATGTAAACAAGACAAACGTCTTTCTATGGTCTGCATCCCCTTAACAATTGTGTGTATTGAGCCGTACTGTATTGTACCCATTCTGCAATCTGTTAAATAAAGTTTTCATTCATTCATTCTTTCAGTCAATACTTCCATGCGTATAAATTGAGGAAGCGAGCGAGTCCGCGGCCGCTCGCTCTGCCGCGCGCGGCAGCGCCAGAGCGGTGGATAGGGGGGCGGGTCACGTGGGGGTCGCGGCCAATCAGAGGAACCCGGAAACCGAATTCCGTTGCGGAAAGGATACACGCGTACTGTACCCTGTGGTTCTTATGCCTTAAGCGAGAAATAATATTTGGTTTTCTCGTCACCCAACCCACCTTGCCACCCCATGATTTGTAACCCCAACCTTTATTTTGAACACAGTACTCCTATCAACAATGGAGACAATTAAAGATTTCTTGATAATCCATTTATCCAATTGCTGACACGGTCATTTCCCATGATGGTGGCCCCATGGAAAGCTTGCTAGACAGCTTTCGACACTATCATAGAAAGGCTGACAACTGCCCCTGTTCTCGGTTTCGCCGACCCCAAGCAGTCCTACATATTGCACACAGATGCAAGCACACTAGGTCTCGGCGCCGCCCTCTACCAGGAGCAGCAAGGACAGAAGCGTGTCATCGCTTATGCAAGCCGCGGATTGTCAAGATGTGAAACCAGGTATCCTGCCCATAAATTGGAGTTCCTTGCCTTAAAATGGTCGGTAACTGAGAAGTTCCAGGATTACCTCTACGGAAGACCATTTCTCGCTGTCACTGATAGAAACCGATTGTCATATGTCCTTACCACTGCTAAGCTTGATGCCGCAAGCTACAGATGGTTATCCGATCTATCAACCTTCGATTTCCAGCTGCAATACAGAGCTGGAAAACAGAATCAAGATGCTGATGGGCTGTCCAGACGACCACACAGCAGACCAGCTGATGACCCAATATCGAGAAAAGAGATGGAAAGAATACAACAGTTTGCGAAAAGACACCTCTCTGAACCAGAGCATGCAAGCATGAATGAAGACATCATTAGAGCCATCTGTGAAAGACACTTAGTTCGCGAAGTGATCGACAACGGCTCTAAAGAGACCCCATCCACCATTGCATCGGTGGTATCACTTGCCCTCCACCCAAGTGCAATCCCAGACAGCTTCCAAGGAGAAGATCAGCTGGGTGGCCTACCCGTCGTTCCGAAATGAGAGAAAAGCAAAGAGCCGACACCTGTATCCGTTAAGTACTACAGCTTGTGGAGTCAGGGGAGAAACCTCCACCGACACTCAAAAAGGAAATCCCTGAACTTTACCTTCTACTAAGATAGTGGAACCGGTTAGAAGTATTGGACGGAGTCCTGTACCGGAAGAGACAAGAAGGCGCACAGACCCACCATCAACTTGTGCTGCCTGAAGACCTGAGACCTATGGTCTTAAAGAGCCTTCACGATGACATGGGCCACATGGGCGTGGACCGAACCCTAGACCTCGTCCGAAAGCGATTCTATTGGCCCAAAATGTCAGCTGAAATAGAAACAAAGATCAGGACCTGCAACCGATGTGTACGGCGTAAAGTTCCACAAGAGAAAGCTGCCCCGTTGGTGAACATCACAGCCACACGACCACTCGAGTTGCTGTGCATGAACTTTCTCAGCCTGGAACCAGACTCCAGCAACACAAAAGACATCTTGGTCATTACGGACCACTTTACGAAATACGCAACAGCGATCCCTACCGCAAATCAAAAAGCGCGGATGGTCGCTAAATGCCTGTGGGACCACTTCATTGTCCACTATGGTATCCCGGAGAAGCTCTACAGCGACCAAGGTGCGGATTTCCAGTCCCGCACAATTAAAGAGCTGTGTGAGCTAGCCGGCATCAAAAAGATACGAACCACCCCGTACCATCCAAGGGGAAACCCAGTTGAGCACCCTGGAGAATCAGAAGAAAAGCCATTGGCGAGACTACATCAAACCTCTAGTACACGCCTACAACTGTACTAAGAACGACACTACTGGATTCACCCCGTATGAGCTGGTGCCTGTGGACATAGCCTTCAACTTACCTGTCAACTACCAGCCAGGCTCACACCCGCAGTACGTCCGCAGTCTGAGATCCCACCTTGAAGCAAGTTACAGAGTAGCTACAGAAAATGCAAAGAAGACGGCGGACCGTAACAAAGCAAGATTCGACAAACGAGTTGTTGAGTCTACCCTGCAGGAAGGTGACAGGGTTCTCGTCAGAAACGTCCGCATCAGAGGCAAGCACAAGCTAGCAGACCAGTGGGAAGCACATATCTACATTGTAGTGAAATAAATGTCCCAGTCTATGTAGTGAGACCTGAAACCAGAGATGGTCCACTACGAACGCTCCACCGAGACCTACTGCTACCTTGCGGATTCCTTCCTACGACCCCTGAGGAAGATGGACCTACTGTAAAAGACAAACCTAAGCGACCAAGAACTCGACAGAGCCCAAGAGAAGAAAGCTTGAATGAATCAGAGGGAGAAGACCCAGCTGATGACTATCTTGATCTCACTTATTACTATGACCATGGAGGTCTAGTGGTGGAAACCTCAGGAGTACAATCAAATCCTGAACCTGTCAAATCTGACACAAGAAACACAGAAACACAACCCCTCCCAGTGTCCACTGTCAAACAAGACCCCTCAGATGCAGTCATTCTTCCTGAGGGAGCTCCAGGGACAACTGCTGACCCAACGACACTGAACAAGAATATCCCATCCGCAGAGAGACCTACTGAAGGCAGTTTACCTGACCCAGATACAGCGGAACGGGAAAATGACTTACCTGACATGGATCAGGAAGAGGAAACCCGACTAGGAAGAGACGCAGACGAGAACAACCTACCTGAAGAGACCTTACCAGTTATGAGTTCAGAGGAGAACAATACTAACATGAATGAACCGGAAACCGAACCAGATGGACAGGAGAATGTCCAAGACAATGAGGAAAGAGAAGAGGAAAGAGATGTTGGAGATGGACAGGAGAATGTCCAAGATGATGTGGAAAAAGAAAAGGAAAGAGATGTCAGAGATGAACACCCAAGAAGGTCGACAAGACATAGAGAACCTCCAAAAGTTCTGACTTATGCCCGACTAGGGAACCCACTAGTAACGATAATCCAGTCATTATTCCAGAGTCTAAGCTCAGTAATCGCAGACTCTTTAGATGACCCCAACTCCCACGAAGCCCATAGGACTGAGATAATGTAGTCCTGGGATAATATGCACAGGGACGTGCATTAGGAAAGAAGGGGAGGATGTAACCCAGGTTTCAGATTCATAACTATTTAGTTATAGGAACATAAATAGTTAATGCCATTGAATAAGAACATAAATAGTTAATGCTATTGTGTAAGAACATAAATAGTTAATGTTATTGGGTTATATGTATATTCATATGAGATTAGCAATGCTTTGACCAAATCCTTTGAATTGCCTCACTGTCCCTTTAAGTTACCTCATGACGCAAGATAGGTGTCACAACAGTCCACGCCTTGCGTTACGGCAGGTGAGCCTTGCCATACGGCAGATGAGATTATAGATTGACGGAAGCTGACGCAGCTTAATGGTGATTGAACCGAGATGAAATAGCAAATAGTTATCAAACAGTTATAAAAGATTCCCCCAGTTACAAAACTGAAGAGGTTGTTGCAGTTAAAGAGCATACCACTTCCGGAAGCGGTTTTGGTGAGTTTCATCAATATTGTGCTGTTTCATTGTCGAATGTACAAAATCGCTAGCTCAATGCTAATCAGCTAATAATGTAGCTTCATCCTGAGTCATGCTAGCGAAGCTCCAAGCTCAATTTGGTTAAATGAAAACTAGAAAGAAACCATTTCAGAAGTACTTATAATAGTATTGATATGCTGTATGATAAGAACATGGTCTATATACATTTTGACTGCTTTTGAGAGTTTAATATGGAATGTGAGGAATGTTCCCATATGCTAGTGCACTTTAGCCTAATTTAGCATAAGACAAATGGACATTCCCACGTGCTGTGATAAGGTAGCCTACTTTAGCTTAGCATAGCTAAAAGTAGCCTGATTGATTGTTCATTCTAAAAGCAATGAAAAGATGATGAAGCAATGAAAGATGGTAAATAGCTTTTATTTTCTGAATGCCTGTATAACGCAGGCCAGGTTTTTTTAGCACCCCGTTCCACCCCCGGGAAGAGTTCCTAGGAGTCCCGACCAACCACCACTCATCACGTGTGCCCACGCGGGACGAGGCCGTGTGCCGGACCGACACAAGATGGCGAGCCAATCCACTGAACCTCAAATCTAGATCAAGGCTATACCCGGCGCCTGATCTGTTACCCCTGTTGCCTCAACACCCTGTTGCCTCAACAGCCTGGTAGGATTGTGAATTACTTTCCTCATTCCCAGTGAGGAAGTGGATCAGGAATTAACGAACTAATTGAACTTGAGTCACATGAACTTCCAAGGACCATCATATCCTTTTCTATAATACGAACTGATTGAACGAGAGCACAAGGACTTCCAAGGGCTTTTGACCCCGTTTCACCTTTTGTATTTTGATATTGTATTTTGTATTTGATTGATGCACATTGTATATATGGGTACTGATATTTCTCCTGTAAGAAGGGAGAGTTAAAGGGTAAATACACCCAGTAAGATACTTGAACCACTGATATTTCTCCTGTAAGAAGGGAGAGTTAAAGGGTAAATGCACCCAGTAAGATACTTGAACTACTGATATTTCTCCTGTGAGAGGGAGAGTTAAAGGGTAAATTCACCCAATAAGATACCTGAACCACTGATGTTCTCCTGTAAAGAGGACAAGTTAAAGGGTCAATGCACCCAGTAAGATACTTGAATCTCACTGATAACATATTGATTATAGTTGAAACGCTGATGGTTCTCCTGTAAAGAAAGATGGTTTAAAGGGTCATTTCACCTGATAAGTTATTTGCATTCCTATAACCTTGAATATTTACACCTGCGTATTACACATGCAAAGGAAGAGTTTAAAGGGTAATTTCACCTAATAAGGTACTTGCATTCCCTGCACACTTAAAGGTTTAAATGAATATGTTTAAACACTGGTCTATTGAAATGATAAACTGATATAGAGTTTACTGAATGATAAACTGTTATAGAGTTTACTGATCTACAATTGCAGAAGAAAGATAATGAGTTACTCACGAAAAAGGGATACATCTAATGTCCAACTTTAAACCTAGCTTTTAGCTAGTGATAACCTCAGAGACGTCTGACTCTGAACCGAACCAAATGTGTTAATCCAATCCACCTAGAACCTGATATCGAACTAACCCTCCTGAAAGAAGGAGTGGTTAATGAAAGAACCTAAAAGGGATACTTCGCTTTACCTCACTGTCACTGTATGTATTGCAATTGTCTAGCGCGCTTGTTGTGAATAAATTACCGGTCACTGTTATAACCTTGTCTCTGGTCTACTATTCCTTTAACTGTGTATATTACTCCTCTCCTCATTCGAACCTAGAACTGGTCCGTGGCGAACAGCTGTTACTGTTAGTGACACAAGTGCTACACACACGCATCACGTCATCCTGTCTGGCGGTTGCCTTCTTTTTTCCACCTTCACACTAATGACTCGTCTGATGGCCTTTTCCCTTTGATCCGGATTACATTTCTCTGACGGGTGCGTTCTACGAGGGACGCGTTGGCATGCGCTGGCACATCCCAAGAGCCCGGGCCTGCAGTTCTCCAGATGGTTCGGCTGAATGTGATGTGTCATCGCTCAGCCATTTTTTACAGGAATCAGCCCTGGCTGAACACCGCCCCTCTCGCCCGGGGCAAAACCATAGGACCATTATACACTGACTGACTGGGACTGCTTGTGCTATATTGTCCCTCAACCTCTCCCTCTCTCTCTCTCCCTCTGTCAGCACAGGGACCACAAATGCCAAGAGAGCGGCCCCCATTCCTAGATGACCTGGTTTTTAGATTATACGTTCCTGCTACGAGATGCATATGTGGATCCCATCGCTTCAAGTCATTCTTGACGTCGTCTTGGCAGGCAGTTCTCCTGTTGTGCTGCTACTCTATCATTTATGCTGGTGAAGGGACTCATCCACAGTCTGATTGATAGCCTTATTTCCCCCCACTGTGGATAGATGATATTTGCCACTTTAGATTTTAAAAAAAAAAGTTTAAAAATTGTATTTAGTAACCGCATTCAACTTGTCCTCTTTTAGACCATGAAATCAATTCTACGCGGAAGAGTAAGATGAGGGAGTTGTCTCAAAAAACGATCAAAACAAAAGCATCTTCACTGTCAGTGTGCCGATCTCAGAACCGTGAGAAAATCCATAATTCAGGGCCGATGTGGTCATTTGTTTGTACTGCACCAGCATGTACGGTAGATACATGCGCTGTTGTTGTGGATACAGAGGGGATAAGAGGGTAGAAGAACTCCACTGTAACTCATCTCCCGGGCCGGGGGCAATGTGTGTCCGTGTCTGCCATGCAGAGAGGTTGCCCCTATAACCACCAGGGGATATGACACAAACACACTCATACCAGAGAGATGCGTTGTACCGGGGAGGCTCTGAGATCGAGGGCATCACGCAGACAACCCTGAGGCGGGCAGGAATACAAAACTCTACTCTTCTGTTTTCTCTCGGACACTGACGGTGTTATGGTTTGTAACCGACCCCAATCGCACAACACAAGACAGGTATGAGAGTAAGCCAAGAACTGGGCATTTATTGAATACAACAGGAAAGCGGCACTGTCCCTTTAAGGGAGAACACAAAAATACTGGAACAAAGAAAAAGGGCAATGTGCCTTTAAGAGGCGAGCAGGCTAAGGGGAAGGCAAGGGGAGAACACAAAATACTGGAAACAAGAATTAGGGAAAATTGGCACTGTGCCTTTAAGAGGCGAGCAGGCTAAGGGGAAGGCTAAGGGAGAAAACAAAATACTGGAAACAAGAATTAGGGAAAATTGGCACTGTGCCTTTAAGAGGCGAGCAGGCAAAGGGGCTAAGGCTAAAGGAGAACACAAAATACTGGAAACAAGAATTAGGGAAAATTGGCACTGTGCCTTTAAGAGGCGAGCAGGCTAAGGGGCTAAGGCTAAAGGACAGGGCCAGGGCAAAGGACAGGGCAGGAAACAAGGGCACTGGAGAGGGGAACAGGGACAGAGGCCCGGGGAGGCGGGCTGGAGACAGGGACAGAGAAAACAGGGTTAAGGCCTAGGACAGGGCGAGGGCCAGAGCTGCTTACAGGGATGGAGTAGGAGCGCACAGGCTAGACGTCTGGAGTGGTGCGCGTCGGCTTGAAGAGCGCGCCGGCTCGGAGAGACGCATCCTCCCGTAGAGAATTAGAGAGCGATGCGCGTCTGGAGAAGTAGCGCGCCAGCTAGAAGTCTGGAGTGGTGCGCGTCGGCCTGGAGAACGCGCCGGTTCGGAGAGCGTGCCGGCTCGGAGAGACGCATCCTCCCGTAGAGGATTAGAGAGCGATGCGCGTCTGGAGTAGTAGCGCGCCGGCTAAACGTCTGAAGTGGTGCGCGTCGGCTTGGAGAACGCGCCGGTTCGGAGAGCGCGCCGGCTCGGAGAGACACATCCTCCCGTAGAGAATTAGAGAGCGATGCGCGTCTGGAGTGGAGCGCGTCTGCTGTAGGAGCGCGTCTGCGCGGGGTCTGGAGTGGAGCGCGTCTGCTGTAGGAGCGCGTCCGCTGTAGGAGCGTGTCTGCTGTAGGAGCGCGTCTGCGCGGGGTCTGGAGTGGAGCGCGTCTGCTGTAGGAGCGCGTCTGCGCGGGGTCTGGAGTTGAGCGCGTCTGCTGTAGGAGCGCGTCCGCTGTAGGAGCGCATCTGCTGTAGGAGCGCGTCTGCTGTAGGAGCGCGTCTGCGCGGGGTCTGGAGTGGAGCGCGTCTGCTGTAGGAGCGCGTCTGGCGCGGGGTCTGGAGTGGAACACTGGAATACCTCCCGTAGAGAATTAGAGAGCGCAGGCTGTGTCCCACTCCAGGCAAACGGCGACAGGTGGCGAAGGCTTGCACCTCGTCTCACGCCAGAGATGAAACAGCATACAGAATACAGAAACAGATACAGATAGGGAATCTCCCGTAGGAGCTTACAGATAGAGAACGACCCGACAAGGACTGGGGGGAAGATCGAGGTATTTAAAGCCCACTGGGGCGCTAATTAGAACACACATCAGGTGCGTGATGGTAATTGATACTTGACTTAGAAGTGTGTGTTCGGCACGGACCAATCAAACACATAATGAAAGGTAGTCCAAGGGTGTGGGCTGCTGAAGAGCAGACGAGAGTAAACGAACGCGAGGGTGGGGGCTGGTGAGGTGAGGAGACAGGGAATAAAAGGTCCAGGGAACAGGAATTAAAGGTCCAGGGAAGAGGCGAACCTCACAGACGGTGTGATTCACAGGGCTAAGTTAGGGAGTCTCTGGTATAGTAGCGGCAGAAGGCCGCACGTCTTACTCTGTACCACCTATTGACAAGCTTTGTATGTACTGTAAATACAAAGCTCTCTAATGAACCGCTGAGGATTCTGAGGGTTAAGTCAAAACTCGTCCTAACTGATTTGCATTGTGTTTTCGAAGGGATCAAGAGAAAGCTCAAAGAGTCTCGACAATGGCCAGTGAGGTGAGAAGAAACACAAGCCGCTGCTGAAATACAGTATAAAATGACCCTTTTCTCTTTTTCTCTGAAGCTTCCAGCCAAGATGTTCTTCTGTGGTCTTCTGGGAAAGCTCGACAAACGCTTGGTCCTGCCACCACTGGTTGCCAATAAAAACACATTACTATCACTGTTAACCTGTCAGGTCAAGGTGCTGATCTTAATGGTGACCAGTGGTGGCAGCACTGAGCTTTCTGAGAGAAAAGGGTAATTTTATACTGTAGCGACTTGTGTTTTCCCCACCAGCCTTTGCTCTTTGAGCTTTCTGTTTCATCCCTTCGAAAACATAAACCGAACTTAATTAGCAATCATTAGTTAGGATGAATTTTAACGCTCAGAATCCGCAGCGGTTCGTTATAGAGCTTTGTATATATGTAATGTATAGAGCCATGTACTATGTATGTATGTCTCTGTTTCTCATTTACCCCCAAAGCCTCAGACTCGCCATGCGCTCTTACACAGACTACTGAGTAGGCTGATATGGAAAAGCTGAAATCCATTACATTCCCTCTTCGCAGGATCTTGATATGATTCACAGCTCGATATCCAACGGATGTGCCCCGCCGCCACCACGGGTCCTGCCCCGGACGGAGCTCTGGCCCCCGAAAAGCAGGAGGTCCCGGCAAGCTTTGTTGTGGTGGGAAGCGGCACTGCTATCCCAACAGCGATCTCGGTCGCATGGATTTCGGACAGCAGGGAAAGCCAACAAGAGGGGCTTTCACATGAGATCCCCTGAGCCGGTTGCTACTGTACCATCACACCACCCCTATAACCCCCAACACACCACCCCCACCCTGCGGAAGCAGATCCTATCTCGCTCCTTATCGTCGGGGTAACTCGACCCATATTTTTCTAATTCCATCAGCTGACTGTTTTCAGAAGCAATACTGACTCAGACTATGACATCACATGAAAAGATAGGGAGCAGTGTTCTTTTCTCCCTCCCTCTCTCTCTCTCTCCAAGATATAACACAACATCAGGGCGGACACGCCATTTCCTGGACAGTGTACTACCAGACAACCACAACACATGGGTACCATTAAAACGCCATCCCACCCCCCAAAAAACGGTGTGCTAAGTATTGGGACTTCAATGCCAAAAGGAAAAATACCCACACGCCGAAGGAGAGCTGTTACTCATAATGCAGAGGGTCTTCTCTCTTTAACCAAAACACGCTGAAAACATTCACTGTGTTCCCCCCTCAGTTGGAAAGGCTAGAGAAAACCGAAAGCTGAAGACAAAAAAAAAAAGAGGCAATCGAGAGAGTAGAGGGAAAGGATTACGACCACACAGACTTTGGTTTGGATGTGGCAGGTTGTTTACTGCCAAAAACAGCAACTCAGCTGAGGAAACACAATCACTCCAACACTCTCCGTGGAGTCCTCACAACCCGCACGGAACACTTACTCACTGAGAAGATGATTTCACTTTTAAAAGGCCATAGCTTGCCTGGGAAGGGTATTCCTCATAGACCAGACAGACATCACGAAAGAGAAGAGGCATTCTAAGAATTGGGCTACAGCCCCCAGAGAATGTTGTCCTATATTACATGACAGGTATACAAAACAAAGAAGAAAAAAACAAAGAAAAAAACCTCTCTTCAGCTTTGTCACTAAGATTCTTCTCTGGACAGAATAGATCTAAAGCAGACATGCGTTCCGGCGCCCCATGTTGGACGGGTCAGATTGGGCCCTATGTCTAATAACATACCAGAATAGCTAGCTCTTCCACGCATAACACAACACGTACCGAGACTAGGGGAAAAGTCATGCTACTATTAAATTACTCTGCTGTCTCATCAGCATGCAACATGTGTGGGTTACTTGTGGCTGCTGTTGCCCCGAGGTGTATGTAGTTATAGTCGACTCAGGGCTCTGTCGTATGTGCTAAAGGATGGCTGATGTCTCCACTCGGCCCTTCAGGCGTCTGCCCGAAGTTCCCAGCCACTCAGGGAGGGGCCTGCCCTCAGAGCCACAAGGTTCACCACACAGTGAACCCAGAACCCCGGGGTCGAGGGTCAACAGCCCTGGGCCAGGCCAGAGCCACAGCAGCAACACTTATACCTAGAGATCATACTCAACAGGCTGATTTGCGAGGTTCACTTAGCGCATGAGGAAGGATCTTCAAACAGAGCCTGTTTATGGCCTGAATGTTTACCTGTGTCCTACTCCTACAGCATAATTTACAGCCTATTATTCCATGAGTAAAAAGCCCAGGATATTGACTGAGAGGGAGAGCCACAGCAGGGGACTTTCAGTAACTCAAACATTCAGTTGCAGCAAAGCAACAAAATTATTCTTTAAACGTGACACCCTCTCGTATATTCAGCAGCACTGATAGCATCTACAAGCCATAAAAAGGTGTATTTATGCCAAAGGTCTTCGATGGGGGCTATGGTGAAAAGGGCTAATTAGCTTTTAAAGAGGGACAACAAAAACATAGTGGGTCCATTGCAAATCTTGTCAGACATTCCATTTGGCCTCCATGACTCGCCAGTAATTACCCAGACTGCCCTAGGGCCTCGCTTGCTGCCCGGCTGGCCAGTCGGCTGTGTGCTTTTTACTGAATAACACACATACAAAGAAGCACGCTCGCAGGTCAGCCCCACACTATAGCCAATCCAAGAGCATCAGCAAGGGGCTTGTAAATCGAACTTTGTAGAAGAAAAGGTTCCATTAAGTGTTCTTCACAATTTAATGGAGAACTGCCTTGGAGTGATTTCATTTATCGATACATTCTTCTTGTGGGATTCCCGGGAACTGCTTCTGTGTTTTTGAAAAAAAGGGAATGCAGTATAGCCTACTCAACCACTAGGGTTGTGTACTGTTCACATTTGAACCGTTACCGGTACCGGTACCAGTTCCTGGAATTTAGTATCGGTACCCAATGTCTCTCTGAAATAAAGATTTTTATTTCAGTTGTAAAAAATAAGTACACACTTTTTAGAAAATTTTGTTATTTAGTGTTGTAACCACCACACAAAATAAATTGCATGATCATTATGTTTTAAAATATTTTAAATATCAACATTATCTGGATATCCTCAGTAAATATTATCAAACTCCAAAGACCCGCATGGGACAGTAATATATATATATTTGTGGAAAAGGCTCCCTTTTGTCAAGTATATTACACTCTTATACTAAACATGTAAAGGTACCGAAATTTGGTACAGATTGATCTAGCATGATATCGGAATTTGGTAGTACCGATGTAATTCTGTTGGTACCCTTAAAAGTACAGAGTTTGGTACCCAACCCTACCAACCACATCATTGGATTACAGGTATTTCAGTTTAATGTTGTACTAATCCCCACATGACATTGAATCAACATCATTACGTTTCATTGAATGCATTTATATGACGTGAATCGTACTGACGATAATCAAAGCATGCGCTGGTGCTATCGCCACGTTATTTGTTATAAATGGCGTCTCCTTGCCGTGCGTATGTCAACATGTGTGTGTGAGTGTTGAGTGTTTCAGTAGCGCTGAGCTTGTGCTGATGACACAGCCTGTTACTGTCTGTCTGCATATTTGCACATGTGCTCTCATACATAAACACACACGCATACTCACGTGCACGCATGTTCACACACACACACACACACACACACACACACACACACACACACACACACACACACACACACACACACACACACACACACACACACACACACACACAAACAACCTCAAACCCAAATGCTTGGACATACATGAGTACACACACACACACACACACACACACACACACACACACACACGCACGCACGCACACACACACACACGCGCACGCACGCACTCACGCACGCACGCACGCACGCACACACACAAACAACCTCAAACCCAAATGCTTGGACATATTTGAGTACACACACACACACGCACGCACGCACGCACGCACGCACGCACGCACGCACGCACGCACGCACGCACGCACGCACGCACGCACGCACGCACGCACGCACGCACGCACGCACGCACGCACGCACGCACGCACGCACGCACGCACGCACGCACACACACACACACACACACACACACACACACACACACACACACACACACACACACACACACACACACACACACACACACACACACACACACACACACACACACACACACACACACACACACACACACACACACACACACACACACACACACACACACACACACACACACACACACACACACACACACAGGTCTGATTGTGCCCTGTCCGGCTCCACTGGCTCATTATCTGTGTAACTGCATGTCTGAGCCTTTAGCCAGATGGCCGAGACTCCACCACACAGATAGACATCACAGCCGCACACTAATTCACCTCCAGGACGCAAACACATTCGTCTTGGTTTCAAAGAGCTGCTGAAGAACATGATTATGTTTTAAGATGCAGCTGTTTTCAGAAGTGTGGCAGACACACCACTATGAGATAGTGATGTACAGTAACAATCTCAATACAAAAATACTGTACTGTATTCAATATTCAGTGTATCGGAATGTTATTTTTTGTGTAGTACATCAAGGCAGGGGTTTGCCCAGCAGGGGGCCACTCTGTGTGGAGTTTGCGTGGGCTTCCTGTGGGTACTCCAGCTTCCTCCAACACCAAAAGACATGCATGCTACAGTAGGTAGCGATTGCCCTTGACCAAGGTACTGGCATCAGAAGTGGAGTTGGTCCCCGGGCACTGCCCACTGCTCCTAAAAATAGTTAGGATGGGTCAAATGCAGAGGACAAATTTCCCCAAGGGTACTAAGGTTCCTAACTTATATAATACATAATTATAGCTGTATAGTATGAATACATTGTAATACCTACGAATGGAACATTGAATCACATCGTGTCCTCAACATTTTTATTTGTATCGAATCTGAAACTTTGTGTGTTGTACCGCCTCCAGTACAATCAGGTGACCTATGTAGTTCTGAACCGTGATGTTGATGATTGACGTTCTGATGTTCCAATGAACGTGTCAAAAGATGCTGTGCCTAAAGATGAAGGCAACTCCTGTGTCTCAAAGATAAATATGACATATGTTGCTGTGAAATGATTTCCATTTTTCCCTCATTGAATTTTATTCAAACCCACACTCAAACATACACTGTAAGCGAATACAGATACAGGCACAGGCAGGCATGCAGGCAGGCAGGCGGGCAGGCAGGCAGGCAGGCAGGCAGGCAGGCAGGCAGGCAGGCAGGCAGGCAGGCAGGCAGGCAGGCAGGCAGGCAGGCAGGCAGGCAGGCAGGCAGGCACGCACGCACACACACACACACACACACACACACACACACACACACACACACACACACACACACACACACACACACACACACACACACACACACACACACACACACACACACACACACACACACACACACACACACAGAGAGAGCACACACTTTTCATCGCCCAGAGTCATATGTGTGGTGTTGGCTCCCCATGTCTGTGGATGGGAGATTGTGCCCCCCCCCCCTCCCCCAGCAGGTGACTCACGCTGGGGGATCACAACACAAGCAAAACTGCATTGCCACTGCATAGAAGAGACACGGGGCGGCCAAGTGAAACTTCACCTCTTACAAAAAGGGTTAAGAACAAAGTCTCATGGAAAGCAAGACCCATGTCAAGAAAAGTAGAACTGCCAGACACATGCAGATTTCAATGAAATTCCTCAGTCTCTTCACTGTGAATTATTACGAGGAAAATAAATTAGGCAATATCCCTGTTTTCTTTGTCCTGTCCATTTTTTGTTCTTTTTTACCCGGGCTGTGCCCCGGACCGATGTAAAAATTGGCTGGGGGGCGCATTATAAATGCAAATATCATATCATATCATATCACAACGATATATATAACGATTCTATGTAACCTGTAGAAAATATTCCTGTGTATCATTGGTGAGAGAAGTACACAGTTCCTTTTTAGTCAAAGTAGAAATACTTAGATAAAATAGTACTCTGCATCAAAAGTAAAAGTACACATTCTGCACAACGTTTGTGTGTGTGTCAGTGCTTCAACCCTCGAACCATTGACCTCTAAAGGTTATGTTAAAGTGGTATGTGCTCTAGTTATGTTGGCTCTGATGACTTCCTCTTGAAGATGGCTCGCTTCAAATCTGAAAGTATATCATCTTCCTAAACCTTTGCCATGTTTTCTAGACAAAATATACAAAATAAATGTTCTAGTTGAGTAAAGTACAATATTTCCTTTGAAATGTAGTGGAGTAAAAGTACAAAGTTCCATAAATACTCAAGTGGAAATACTCAAGTGAAGTACAAGTCTGTTGAACATGTACTTAAGTACAATACTTGGGTGCAAATGCCTTTTTTTCTTTTTCTTTCCACCAATGCTGTGTAGTGAAGTGACTGAGAAAAGGTAATGGTGAAATAAGAACGTCTCACATAGAATTAGCGTGCATTTGAATCCTTTAACACAACAATAATACAGCCCCCCCCCCCCCCCCCCCCCCAGTTTGAAGTTGACCTCAGCGCAGCTAGCCGAACCAACCAATCAGACCTCGCCCCATCTTTAGCGTCGTGTCAAGTGCTAAATGGATGGGTTGTTAGCTTGATGGATGTGTGTTTCCTGAGCGCCAGGACTGGCTTCAACATAAAACCATACATCATTTTTAATTGACTGGGGCTAGACTGGGACCTGTGATAATTAAAATCTAAAAGCCTGGTAAATAAGCTGCTACCGACGGCAGACGCCCCACAATCCTGTTACCCTGCGATCCATTAGTGTTTCGACTGGTAACCTAAGCATGTTTAAGCTTTTAAGCACATTAACCCATCTCTATAGGAGACATGGAAAAATGTCAGGATGATAAATGATTTGTTCCAAAAAATTAAAAATTAAAATAAACCAAGTAAAAAATAAGTCATTTGAATTCAAGTCCACCCGTGAGAGATTTCCATCAGAAATGTAATTATTGCGAATATGTAGGAGCAAAGTTTATTCTCAAAACCCAAGACCGTGTAGCTCCAAAATCTGGTTAAATATACGAGATAGTACAAGAGCATGTTATTTTGAGTTGTAGCAAGTCGTTTAAAGGGACTAGGGGGGAGCCAGCCGGGCTGAATGCAGGCACTGTTCACACAAGGCTCTCACTGAATCCATGTTTACGCAAAGAGTCACATGCCCAAATCTAAGCAGCAGGGGAAAAAAATCATATTACCTTTTTTCCAGACAGATTAACCCTAGGATTCAGGTTAACAGGCCGCCAGCACAATAACTTCACGTTTTTATGTGCTCTGAAGTCCGCTGCACTTTCTGCATCATCCACACATGAATATATCAGATCGATCAATCAATCAGATCGACATTGTAAATAAGAAACCTGTTCTTAATGTTTTATCTGGCTAAATAAAGGTTACAAAAAATTATGTGGAGTACTAACTTCTATAATAAACACAATCGTAAAGTTAAAGTATATGAACTGAGATCAGTCATTCAGCTTTCATAGATTGGGGAGGGAGGGGGAAGGTGACTTTCCTTGGCACATAATCAGTCAATTCATATTTCATACACAGTTTACATACTGAGCCACACACAGACATATACATCTCAAGGGAAGACATTTATTTATATATATTTATTTTTTAACTTTCAGTAGTAAAAAAAAAAAAAAACATTCAACAAGGGCAAACAATGAACATGATGAAACCAAGATTTGCCATGACAGGCTGTGGCACAGTGGGACTGTTCGCAGATAAGGATATTCCTGAGCCCATCAAGCTGGTCTGATAGAGCTAGATTTTCCATGGTTGTGTGCACCCAGAGTCAATGTAAATAAAGGGAAGGGGGTTAGGTGGGCTCTGCTCTCTCTCTCTCTCTCTCTCTCTCTCTCTCTCTCTCTCTCTCTCTCTCTCTCTCTCTCTCTCTCTCTCTCTCTGCTCAAGCCCTTATAAGGAGGCCGATCAACAGGCTCTCTGGGACATTTGATCCGCAGAGACAAATGGAGAGAGCACTCTCACTGGGAACAGTGGGCAGGCGGACTGGTGGGGGGGGCTACAGTATCTGGTCAACCACCCTGAAGATATTAGCTTGTTATGGAGATCCTCCAGAGGACTACTCCAACGGTTCCTTTGTCTATGAGTGGAGTTTTAATTGTATCTCATAGAACAGGCGGCACGGTGGTGTAGTGGTTAACACTGTCGCCTCACAGCAATAGTTAGATAACCTAGGTGGGGAACAACCAGGAGATCACTGTGACAGAGTATTGCAGTCTAAACATAAATCTTTTATTCAACTTCAGCCCTGATCATAACCATTTTTATTTTTAGATTTTTTTGTAATGTCAGATAAAAAATGAAATATTCTGAAAAGAGTTGTTGTTAAATCTGACATTACAAAAAACAAAAAATCCATCAAAATCTGTGTTGTTGCTAATCATTGACACATGCCTAGCCTGTAATAATCCCCCCCAGAAAAATGTACTTTGCATTTGATATATTGAAAATATTTAACTTTTTGTGTGTTTTTTTAACAATAATTTGTGATGCCATCACACAAACTGGCATTTAAAGGGTTACAATTCAAAAATGTATTGAATATGTGCTTTTTAAAAAAAAATTACAATAATTTGTGATGCCCATCACAAACACTGGCATTTAAAGGGTACATTTAAAAAAAATTCCTGCACCATAATGCAGGAAATTAAGTCTTTGTAACAAAATAATTCCTGGTGCGGACCCCCACTTAGAAAGTGGCCTGACTGGGGCTATATTTCACACTATATTTCCCAGCCTGAATTATTTCCCCAGTCCGGCCCTGCTTATGTGAGTTGTCAACAACATGCTGTGTGTGTGTGTGTGTGTGTGTGTGTGTGTGTGTGTGTGTGTGTGTGTGTGTGTGTGTGTGTGTGTGTGTGTGTGTGTGTGTGTGTGTGTGTGTGTGTGTGTGTGTGTGTGTGTGTGTGTGTGTGTGTGTGTGTGTGTGTGTGTGTGTGTGTGTGTGTGTGTGTGTGTGTGTGCGTGCGTGCGTGCGTGTGTGTGTGTGTGTGTGTGTGTGTGTGTGTGTGTGTGTGTGTGTGTGTGTGTGTGTGTGTGCCATATGTGCTCAATCTGTGTAGGGACAATTCACTGTTCTCTGATATTTCAGCAAACACCCCGATGTTGTTATTGTTAATGAGAATAACAGAGAGGTTCTCATCCTAGAACCATTTACAACCAAAATGTTAAAATATCAACTGTTAGACCATACCATATCACAACTCGGCTACAACTGTAAACTTTTAGTCTTCATATTTGGAAGCCTGGGTCATGTCCATAAGTTGGGTGTTAGAGGCCTTCAGTTGGCCGGTCTTCCGAAGAGAAGAGCCAAACAATTAGCAAAATATTGCTCAGTGTCAGCAATTATTGGCAGCCGGGCAATTTGGAGAAGACGCTGCAATTTGGAGAAGACGCTGCTATCTGTACCCATGAGCTGTGTGTAGATTGTCAGGTTCATCATCCATGTGAGTCAGTAACTTTGGTTGCCACTGTGGCACGATTGTATCGGAATAATCCCACAATGTACAAGTGCACTGTTAATATTTGTGTCCTTTAAACTTTGTCTTTATGTGGACATAAATAAAATATTCTAAATGTGTGTGTGTGTGTGTGTGTGTGTGTGTGTGTGTGTGTGTGTGTGTGTGTGTGTGTGTGTGTGTGTGTGTGTGTGTGTGTGTGTGTGTGTGTGTGTGTGTGTGTGTGTGTGTGTGTGTGTGTGTGTGTGTGTGTGTGTGTGTGTGTGTGTGTGTGTGTGTGTGTGTGTGTGTGTGTGTGTGTGTGTGAGAAAATGAAGGACAATTGCTTGCTGTGTGAGAGAGAGAGAGAATTAAGTACATTTGCTGAAATACAGTTGTTCTTAATTTTCTCACTTGCTATGTGAGAATGTTAGTTATTATGTTCTCAATGCCCCTTGCATTGTATGAGTTGTGTGGAAGAGTTTGCTAGTTCTAGTGCTACCCCTTTGTACATTGTGGCTGTGTCTGACAAAAGTTAACAATAAATAATGCTATTAGGAATACATTTGCCTCCTGCGTGAACTGTGCATAGCTGAATAGACTGTATTTTAACGTCGGTCATATGGTGGTACTTGGAGAGCCAGCTACGTTCTCAGGTGGTACTTGGTGTAAAAAGGTTGAGAACCACTGTCATAGAACCTGTCAAACCTTTTATTGTACATTTGCTTTGTTGAGTTTTTTTATATACTGTATTACTCAAATGTAGGTAAAAGATAACGAGTGTCTTGAAGTCGTTATTCTATTCCCTGAACCGTAATATAAACTGTAGAATGTCGAGAATCAGCAGCTTGGCGTACCCGGCACTCACTCACTCACTGATGTCTTGGAGGTGTAGGAGATTTTTGGGGAGAGGTGGTGGGGGGGGTAGCTTGGGTGCTGCCAGTCTTACCAAGACTCGTCACTCCAGGATGAAAGGGGAGGAATCATTCATCTCCCAGTAGACTGTTGACAGCAGGACTGACTTCCGGGTCAGTCTGGGCGAAGACATCAACAGGGACCAGACCTCCATGTTAACCGCCGAGAAAACAGGTGGCCCTGCCCCCCCCCCCACCCACCTCCCCCTCACTTCCTCACTCATCCTACTTAACGAGAGCTGAGTCAACTACGTGAAATTGAGACTCCCATTGTACACCCACCGTCCCAGACAGTTGACTGTTATCTCAAGTTTGAACTATCAATTGGACCTTTGACAGCGGCGGATGACTGTAGGGTGACTGTTAAAAGTACAAGTGCGCCATTTTTTCCCCAGGACATCTGCTGCTGGTGAGAAGTCCCGAGGATCTCTCCCTTGACGGGGTTTCACGTGTCCGTACGTTGAACCTGTGAGTGACAGTGGGCCTGATCCTGCCGGCTCATGCAGGATCTCAGGTGGGGAAATTATTATATTATTATAAATTAACTTGTGAAACAGCAGAGGCTGAGCAAGAGGATAGGAGGCAGCGGAGGAAGACCACTCCAATTGTACAGCAATGAAAGAAATCATTACACCTTATCTCAATATTGGTTCACTGATCGACCTACCGGCAACCCGACAGACAGTCCAAGCGCCCTCATCATCAGCGTGTGTGTGTTTTGATCACCTGATCACTCAGTGGAACTGTACCGCTCCACAGTAAACCCCCCGTGGGGGTCCTGGACGGGGCGAATACCTGTCATGCAGGGACGATGTTGTTAAGACACGGCGTTAAGTGAGTGACAGGGCTGTTGTTAGGTGGCGCAGCTGCCTGGCTGGCAGGCCTCAAGGACCCAGAGGCAGGTGTGAGGACCAGACCAGACCACCTACAGTCCCAGCTGTGAGGACACTCTGTTGAACGCTCCCCTTCACAGTCGCTCATAAAACGAGTGCAGGTGTACCACTAGATAGCCGTGACGCCCCGCCAGCCAGCCGGCAAGCGAGTGCGACTCTCTCTTCCTCTCATAGCACTTGGATGATGGCCAGAATAATGAATGAT
This sequence comes from Notolepis coatsorum, assembly GCF_963971535.1. Classification (NCBI taxonomy): domain Eukaryota; kingdom Metazoa; phylum Chordata; class Actinopteri; order Aulopiformes; family Paralepididae; genus Notolepis; species Notolepis coatsorum. The sequence goes on along the minus strand of NC_140182.1, from coordinate 90,477,135 downwards.
TAATGAAGGTCTACACTGATACCTGTATATGTATTCCCCTAGTCAAAGGGAGGGGGGACTTGTGTGTTTGATCAGATAGTTAGGGGGGGCATGTCGAGACGTCATTATCAATTAGTCGTCTCATCTGGCAGCAGTTTACATGATAATGACAACTCTATCTGTGCTTTTATTGCTGTAGGCCTCTATTAATCTCAGCGTTGAAGTTAACATTACTCTATGTGCGGTAGTTTATCATTATGTATCAATGTAAAATCAGTACTCACGAGAGTCACGACAACCTCAAGCAACAACACAAAGGACAGCCAATACAAGCAGAATGATGTGCTTTGTGGCGGCAGCGTTTGAATGGATCCGAGAACTCAAGCCTTAAAAGATACAGCATATTAAAGAACGTTGGGGTGAATCACGCAATGCATCGTCAAGGTACTAGAACTCCTCTGTCATTTTGTATACATCAGGTGAGCAGAGACATGTTCGGTTTTGCCCTACTTTGCTTACGGCGGCAAGACAGAAAAGTATAGCTTCTCCGTACTGACCATGGCAGTGTCAGTAAAACAAGAGACGACTGACTGCCTGGGGCAGTACTATCTTTGTCTGACATCATCCTGAGTCTTCTTAGCTGCTATTCCCCTGAAGAGTCCTGGCTGGAGAGTGGGTGCAACATCTCTCTGAGTGCCATTCTAGTTATTGTATGTTTTGCTATTTTAATATTCAAGATCCCTTCCACATGTGTTTTTAACACTTTAAAGATGTTGTATATTGAATAACAATTTGTTTGGTATGGTTTGTCCACCAGAAATGTTCAATAAACGACTGAAAATGGCCGCCTCCACAATCGTGGAACAAACTTCCCACCACAGGACAGCCGAAACCGGCCCAATTTTTCGCCGTCAACTAAAGACACACTTCTTCAATCAATTTCTGAAATGAAGTATAAAAAATACTAACCTTCGTACTGTCTTTTACTGTCATGCACTTTGCTACTAAATAATCTACCTTGTCTATATTACTACCTACTATGCTAATATATCTATAGCCTACTACTATGCACTCAAGACTGTAGCACCCAAGTTCAACACTGTTTGACAAACAATCTTACCAGAGTTGTACCCTTCCTGCTGACCTGTTGTACAGAACTTGTAAGTCGCTTTGGATAGAAGCGTCAGCTAAATTACTAAATGTAAATTAAATTGGCTTAGCAGCATCCCTACACCTTTGCCCTCATTGAGAATGCAAGGATAATCCTTCCCCCCTCACGTCTTCCTACAAGCTGGTTCATGGCTTTTTCCACCTGAGCGGTTTGCCAAAGATTTGTTTCACCCAAACACAATACTTCTTAGCTTACACAATCAAAGACAAAAAGTATTGTCTTTGTGGATAAATGTAAGATAAAGGGATTTTTTTAAACACATTTCCCCTCTAAAACGATAACATAAATTAATGAACTTCCTTTTGGGATATTTCATTCAATGTGGCAACATTTTTACATTCTGTCCAAAACATTCATAATATGGTTTTGTATTTTTCATTCGTTTTAGATTTTTTTCAATTTAGTTTCAGTTAGTTTCTAGAGTGGGCTTTCTAGTTTCAGACAGTTTAGTTTTTATTGTTTAAAATGTTTTAGTTGTAGTTTAGTTTTGATGTGTTTCAGTATTAGTTTTAGACAATCAGCATTTGGCTGAAAACTTGTGTTAAATTCCTGCCCTGTTTGTATGCAATGTAAATTCTACTTGCAATTTATACAATTAGAAAACAATCACTACGTAAATTGTGTGCCTAAAAACTGTTAGACAGCAATGATGAATTATTCAGTCTTGTAGGATTTAGACTAATTGGTCCTCATTCAGAGTTGAGGAAGCCATTTGATGGTTTTATGTGAGGTAAAGCTCCATATTGCCCTGGAGTCATGTGATAGGCCCAGCAAGGGGCCTCTCAGTACACAGAGGGAGCAGACGCTCCCCTCAATGGCTCCTCGTCCCTCTCCTCGTCCTGGGGACATTGACAGCTGGCCTTCGTGACGGGACAATGAAGCAGAGAGGAGCCCCAGTAGAGAGGGGCCGGGCAGGGGCCCTTTCTTCCCAAATCCAGAATTGGACTCTCTTTCTAAAGGGGCCATCCTCTGGGGGCCGAGGGGTTAAAGTCTTAATCCCTCCTCTATTCTCTGTGGCATTAGGATTAGCCAGGCTAGGCTGGCATCCACACCTAATAGTTGGGGAATAGGGTCCATATCCTCCTGCCATGCACAGCCTGTCTGCTGTTTGGAAACACCATACGGCCCCTCAGTGACCGCCCTGTTGGCCGCTGCATTGAGAGGCCACCTTGGCCAATGGGATGACCATTCATAGATCAAAGGGCTTTTTATTTAGACACAACACTTTGTTTGACCTGTTACATGCATTTGACGGTATTGCATTTTTCTCCACTTAACCCCCCAAGCCAGGGGTCACGATAGCAATGAGATCTGTATTTATTCATCATCCAAATATTGTAAGATATACATAAACAGATGCGCAGAATAGAACAGCTTCACGCCTGGCCCTCGAAAAGCGGTTTTGTTTGCCACTGCTGAGCAGTATATAAATATTTTATTGCCTGTTAGCCATGGCTGGCCGCTAATCTCCGCGGTCGCCTGTGCCAAGTCGGAGCATATTTGTGGGCAGCTGGATAATAAATCATAAGAACTGAAATATAGAAAAAGTGCTTGCTGCTGCTGCTTAGGCCTTTTGTTCTGAAGTGATGATGGCTGTGACACGAGAGTCATGAGACAAGCCTTAACCCACCAGAACCTCGGACTCTGAAGGAACAGTTCCCGTTCCGAGCCCAAACGAGATGAAAGAGGAGCGCCACTCATGGCACAGAGACGCATTTGTAAAAGAAAAAGACCAGCCATTTTCACTGTCCATGTGTTTGCCATTTTCTTGGGTAATCCCAAGACTTGTCTGTTTTTCCAAATTTCCTTATTATTTTTCCATGCCCTGATATACAGTTTCTGATGTCAGTTTTAAAAACGGAAAGTAGAATTGGAAAGAGATGTTGGCTATTTTGAAACACGTAATCCCACCTTTACTTCATTCAAATATCCAGTACTACTAAGTTTGCTATAACACCTGTAGGTTCTAATGCTGCACTGTTAACACAAGCGCATGTGAAAGAGGGCGGTTAATATCAGGGCATGATGTGAATGGAAGCATTTGATACTTCCTGCTTTGTAGCATAGCAACAGAAGTCCCTTGTTGTGAAGGACTTTCACATTTTCACTTTCTGCCTTTAAGAGCTCTCAAAAGAAAAGTGGAAAATTACGAACATTCCCTCTTAGGAGGGAAAATTGCGAGCTGATTGCTCCTACTTTTACTTTTTTACAGTAGAGTATTTCATCTGAGCAGGAGTGTTTAATGGCTTAAGTAAGTGGATTCTGGTATGTTGTGTAAGTGGAAACAGGTGCTATAGCTGGTCTGGAGACATATACCACGGCTTGTCTGTATCTATATGGATATGTTTGCAAGGGGCCTTTATTTCCTGTTTTTTAGCACAAAAAAATCATATGTTCCTCATTTAACAATGTAAATGTTTGAAGATGTTTACAGATCTGGTGCTCCACCAAGAGTGGAGGTAGTGGGGACGTGGATTTCACAGTATTTCTGTTACAGCATTGATACAGTGAGACCACATAATGCTACAGAGCGACACTGTGGTGGTGGTGACACTTGGAATGTGAAGGAATATTTGTGTGACGTCCAGCGTTTCTCTGGGGTCGTAAATTGGCGCCCCGTCCCACACCACTACTGTCAGTCACATTTGTGTCTGTCTGCTGACTAGTGCTGTCTGCCACAATAACATGTTTACACCAGTGGCAGGATCTATTGGAACTTTACAGAAAATATGTCCATGAGGATTTATTCGTTTGTTATTTTGTTGCCTCAAAAAACAAGCGTCTCACATTTTTTTCTGAATGTATGTACATAAAAAAAACGTGACAATAAAATAATAAAAATCTAAATAAGAAATCAGAATAAAAATCAGAATAGGAACGGCAAAACAAGCGTATCGAAAGATTGCAATTCATATAACCGGGACAGAGCCGTCGTGAGCGTTGTTGTGTCATTGCGTCAGAGCTCCCATGTGCTATCCTTAGCAGATTGTGAATGTTGCTGCATGAACGACCTACTTTGTGCCGTGTTTGTAGAGCAGCCCGTGGTTGTGTGCCTAGCTGCTAAGGAGAACTCCGGATGACAGCGGGTTACATAAGGGTTAAATTGAAAGACCTCGCCACTGCGCAGCCCGCTAACAGGTCAGCACCGGAGGGCAAGTACTCAGCACGCCAACTGGACAAAAAAGGCCAGTTTGCACAGCACTGAATGCGTGTCTTACAGCCTAAAAGAGCATGAATAAATGTAAAGGCAGTATCACTTGTCTTGGCTGGGTTGAGCATTAACAGGAAGATATAATTCACATATGTTATTGCTATGATCTTGGGTAGTCCATCCAATATTTTGTGATGATGAACAACTTCATCCCAAAGCTGGAAGCTGGACAGGATGATGTTGTCAAGAGACGTTTTCTGGAGTAGTTCCATTGGCAGAAAACAAGAGGCTCTCTCTGTGGACTCGATGTGACTGAGTTTTTCCATCTAAATGAGCTTCAGTTCATAAAAGCGCTAAACATTGTATGACCAAGATCTGTCTGTATCAACCACGTCAATGTGGGTTTGTCCACGAGGACAGTATCTTCTTAATCATCAGTGGAGTTAGATGATAATGTCACAGGCTGGAGTTCTCTTTTGCACACTGTTGTCGGAGAGCCTTTTTAATTGACTAAAATCAATAATAGATTGTTTTAATGATGTCTGAGTCACATCGATTCTGTTTTTGTTTAACTGAAACTTTGAATCAGTCCCTTGAGGAGTTTGCAGTTTTATAAACGCAATCATTCTTACATTATGAATTCCTTGCAAATATCGCAAGGAATTTGACCAATTACTATTGTCATATAAAACCTGTCAAAAGCATGTTTGATAGGTAGGATATTATTGCAATTCTCACAAATCATTTTGCTGCAATAAGCAATGTAATAAGAGCTCTTGTCAACAAGCAAAGCATCACAACTTTGAAACACTGTGTCCATCAGTACTTTTTACCACAAACAAACACAGAATACTTCACGAAAAAGACCCTGTGATACTTTCCAGAAGACAAAATCAAGCATCTTTGGTTGCAATGATTGCAGCAAAAACGAGACGACATTCTGGAGGCATGGATATGGGATGGATAAAAAGAGTCAAGGTTTTTCACTGAGAATACCTTTCATTCTACATCACCAGGCCATATCTCTATAGGTATCAGTGGAATCTGTGGAATGGCTAAGTGGCTTGTAAGAGTTCTCCTCACCAGATTGTCTGGATCTGTCTGTAATCCCACTCAGATAAGATGTGTCCTATAATACCTCAGCTGATATAAAGAATAACTTCATTCATCCTGTGAATGGGAAGCATTCTGCACAACGCTGGCAAATCCTTCTGATGACCAGAGTATCCATCATTGGTCATTAGGAGATGAGTGGGGAAACTGGCTGTACTGACAGTTCAGACACAGGCTAGTCTACAGGCTACATAGCCTGGGTTAAGCCTCAACGCCAACGTTCTGTCCAGCTAAAAGCATGGTTCAGGTTATCAATAAAGGAGCATGAGCTTTGGAGGGCCTGCTTTAATCCGCAGTGAAACCAGAGCGGCCTCTGTCACCGAGCCATGTTTATTACTGAGAGGATTAAGGTATTGCTAGGTTAAGAACAACTTTGATCATGACTGCTGGCTCCTGGCAAGCACAAAGGCTTGAGCATAAGCCAAAGCAACAATTACCAGCCGGTGGAGGGTCATTAGACAGAAGGGTGCTGCCCACGTTCCAGACTCCCTCCCCTTCAGCCTAGGAGACTTTGATAATATCAAATCCACCTCCATCCCTCCAACCTCTGCTGCAGGCCAAGGGCAGTCCAGCTCTCAGCCCTGGTAACATTCCCCATGCTCCACCATGCTCCACCATGCTCCACCATGCTCCACTCCACTCCTCAGGCCTGGAACGGACAGGAGTGGCCCAACAGGAAGATCCAGGGGTGGGCGGCTGTGACCCTCTGCGTGGCTAGATCCATGGAGAGTTGCTCAGATCGGCCCCAAATGTGATGTTATCTTTAAAGGCTTGCTACTGCTCCACTTTGCTCTGCTCTGCTCTGGTGTTCTTCTCTCGTGTTCCACTCTGTTATTTTCAGCGTTATTGTTTTACCCAGGGCAAATTCCTTCAACCTAAAATAGGCTCAGGTCGAATTATAGTTTAGATATTGCATTATTATTAAAGACACTGCTGTGCCCCCCCCCCCCAGACCAGTTGGATTCTGGTCAGGATGTCACACACTAATGACACTGGTGTATTGAATTTATGACAATCCATATGCAAAGGTGAATCATTTCACAGAGAGTAATTGTACTGTAAATAATTTTCATTACGAAAATAAGAATGCACAGAAAGCCATGACCGAAGGTTATCCTATAACCCTAGTTATATGAGTAGATAGCGAGCGCTCTGCTCTATGGGAATCCCCTTTAGCATAGGGCTACTTGAAAGAATTTAGCTACAATGCACCTGCACCTGTCCGGCCATGCCCACTCTCGCCCATGCACTTAAGAGAGGGGTGTGACCGTACTTCCGCTCATCCCTAGTCTTGACCGTTATCCGGAAGACAATTAGGGGTCCTCAGTGATTGAGGAGCAGAGCGCTCGCTATCTACTCATATAACTAGGGTTATAGGATAACCTTTGTTATATTTCGTAGATAGCTCCCACTCTGCTCTATGGGACATAGGAGAGGAGCAGGGCAGAGAGCCCGACAAATGCACCCGCTGACGTCTCCTACAACCATCAGAACACCTGCTAGTGAGGGGTGGGGGAGGGGACAGGACACCGACTGTGCGAAAGAGGGGACAGCACCCAACAAATGCACAGGGTAAGCAGACCGCGGGACAGAAGGGCCTGCGACTACCCGACCGAGCGCCTCGCCCGCCACCAGGGAACGTACGTGAAAACATAAGCCTGTGTTACCACTTCCACACCTCGTGGGGTCGGGTCGTTAAACCCTGACGCTGCCCGCAAGGTGTCCCGAGGGGTCGGGATTCTAAACCCCGACCCCGCGGGCTAAGCCGTAGCAGCGGGCGCGAAGGAGCTCCCAGCCCCAGGCTACTCAAGGCAGGCTTACCGCCGAGGCCAGGGGCCAGGACCTGACAAAAGGGACCTGGTGAGGTCAACGAGGCCGCAGCATCGAGACATCTCCAGGCGTTTACTCGTGACACCACTCGACACCACCAGTGCATCGGACAGGGCCTACAACAGGTGAAGGCCCTTCTCTGCCTGGCACGCCGCAAGGACCCCCCTAGGAAGAGGCTCTGAAAAACTCCCGGAGGAGGAGGCTCTGTACGGAGGTTCACTCTCCGAGGAGGAGGCTCCGCTGAGGGGGAGGGGGAGGCTCCGAAGAACTTCCTGAGGAGGCTCTGAAACTCCCTGAGGAGGAGGCTCTGAATTTCTCTGAGGAGGCTCTCCCCCATAATCCTGTGGGGTCAGCTGGCATACCGGGGAGACAAACACTCCAAAAGAGGAGGTTAACCCAGGCCGACAGGTAACAAGAGCAAAGCTCAACCTGCGCCCGGAGGACTGTGAACTACACAGGAGCGCCTAGAGGGGCTGACTGTAAAAAACAGTACCCTGATGGCCCACCCGCCGAGCGGGGGGTGTTCGGCATGCCGTGCACAATGTCACCATCTTGTGGGGTCACAACCTTGCAGGGTCGGGGTCAGAGAAAAGAGTTTGACACAATTGGGAGACATCATAAAACATGCAGGGGCATACTCTCGGGGAGCTGGGGTCGAGCCGGGGTCGAGCGAGTTGACTCCGCTACCGGCATACCGGGGAGACAACAACCCCAAACAGAAAGGTTGCTCCCTTAACCCATAGAATCCGGGAAACACATCTGCGCATATACACAGGCTATACAATGCAGTTTTAAGGTGTTTCAGGTCTAAAAATGGGTTAACCCAGGCCGACAGGCAACAAGAGCAAGGCTCGGCCTGTGCCTGGAGGACCGGGAACTACACAGGAGCGCCTAGAGGGGGCTAATATGCCACACTCAGACGGCCCACCCCCCACCCGCTGAGCAGGGAGGGAGGGGTGAAAAGAATGGAGAAAGGAAAACCTACTTAACAGTTTGCAGAAAGGGTACAATATAATACGGTTCAATGCACACAACTGTTAAGGGGATGTAGATCAGAGGAAGACGTTTGTCTTGTCCACATCGGGGTCCCCCACTTTCAACTCGTAGTGACAATTATGACACACAGCATTCATGACATCATGTACAGATACCGAGATGGCACACCATGTACCAGTTTATTGCACTGTTGTTTTTATTGGATTCTATTATATGTTGTACCACTGTATTTTCATTGGATTCTATTATATGTTGTACCACTGTATTGCACATCGTCGCGGGCAAGACCAGCCGCATTTCATTGTATACCTGTATGCTGTGACAATTAAAACTCTTGACTTGACTTGACTTGAAAAATCAGCCCCTGTGGCGTTCGGCCCGCCCCGGCATTTTCCCCTCGGGGAAGCCTATGACCCTTCGGGTTGAACAGAACATATCTGCAACCCAGCGGACATCGGGTTGAACTGATCCGGTCCGGCGTGACCAGGATGAGTCCCCTGCCCTTTCATGCTGCCGCGAGGCGAGGGGGATAGGTACACGTTTCGATCAAAACCTCACAGGAGGCGCCACCAAGGCGGTCTGAATACGCGAACGCACAGCTCCCGGTGGCCCACCTAACGGCCGTGAAACCCCCCTGTCGACGCTTGATCCGCCCCGTCATTTCTCCCTGGAGATGTACGCGAGCCCTCGAGCTGGCCTAGTGAGCTGACGCTCGGCAGAGACAAAAAACTGCTTCCCGGCTGACCGCATGAAAAGCCGTTCATGCCGTTGGACAGACCAGGGCACGCTGGCCCCAAAAGGCTGTTTCAAATAAACACCTGAGAACACGCCCGGGCCAGACGCTGAAACCGGTCCCGTAAGACCAAGCGCTGATATTGAACAGCATGCGGGCACGTAAAACCTGAGAACCGTGGCGGGCGAATTATGACAAGAAAAGAGCCCCTACAATGTTTCTCCCCCCTGTCTGGGTAGAAACAGGCGGGAGCCGGTCCCCGAAAGGACCTGACACAGGGTTTATATACAGAGCCTGGGGAAAAAACCATCCGTCACAAATTCCACTCACACGAGAGGGGAAGACGCCAGGTTTATCCCGGAGAGACCTCCAAATTGACATTGTGAGTTGGGACCTGCCACGCAGACCTCAACTCACGGATATATCTTTCGAGCCAATAAGAAAACGCAAAAGCCTGCAACGTTTTCAATGGCCGCACAGGGTTTACACACAGAACCTGAGGACTCATATGACTTGGACTAATGCATTCAGTCATTTGGACGGAGTTGTTAAAACTCACTCCACTCAAATCAATAGAGTTATATTTCACTCTACTCAAATCAAATTTAAAGTGACGTGGCTGGGAGAAATGTTGCCAGTCAGTTCAGCCAAAAAAATTCCTAGACCAAGGTCGAACCAGGGAGCTGCTGGAGTCGAAGGCCCTCTGGGAGATAAGAGTGGCAAGCGGCCCCCCCACCCCCAATCCCTATACCCAATCCCCCCTCCTGCGTGTACGCCCGGTGCCTATGACGGCAGCCGACTAGTACACGTGCTGGAGGGGGGGAGCCTAAGACTGTCTCATCACCAAAGTCGTATCCCCCAAATCCCCGCCCCTCCCGTTGCTGCAACTGTGGTTTCTGGACAATCTCTCCTCCCTCCCTCCCGCCTGGCGCAACGACACCCCGGTGTTGCTGCAGCCGACAATCGTGTCAACAAATGTACATGCCTGTCTGAATTTATGTTGTGCCGTTGTTACTGTAAAAATGTAATGATTGTGATATGATGTTGTTAATGAGACGATGAGCTGTATGTGTATGTCACTGGAATTTCCCCAAGAGGATCAATAAAGTACCTATCAAACTAGGGTTACAGAGTAACCCTCGTTATACCCCGTTTCAGGTGCACGTCCAAATATATTCGGGCAACCTCGCTGAAATATTGGGAGTAAGCACCACCTATCGCGTCCCCGTGGGACCGCAACGATGGTCTGCCTTGCCAACAGAGATTGAATCGCGTCGGCCAGGGCTGTCATTGCCGCGGACTCCGATAATAGAATCTGTTTCAGAACCCAAAAACGGAGGGCGAGGGCGTGCAAATTGCCACACGAGCCCCACTCTCAACGTTCCCTCCATCCACACCAACATGTGGTACTGCTGTAGCCATGCGGTAAGAATCACAAAGCGGCCTCGTAGCCAACTGGCGCTGGCCTGCTAAGAATCGTTGATTCTTTGCAAACCCTGGCTTCGCCGACGAGGGGTCCCATGGGGCGGGGTTCCTCCCGACTGTGCCAGCAAGGTATCTCGTGGGGTTGGGGTTTCATACCCTGACTCAGCCAACGAGGCTGGGGTCAGGGCAATTGCACCCAAGGGGGGGGGGGGGGACAGAAAGGAGCGGTTTGAAATGGCAGCAGCAGTCACTACCCCTGGTAAATGAGGCGGCTCCCCCGCTGAGCATTGTCCGGGATACAAACATCCCAAGGGGAGGGTTTATCCTCACCCCCCCCCCCCCAACCAGCCTCACGTAAAACTAAAGTGTAGTTTATGTAGAATATGTGCAAGAGCCTCATCAGACCACCCGCCTAGCCGCTTCACCACCGATGGTGGGAGCGAGCAGAGGCGGGGGGTTTGCACCTGCAACAGTGCGGCACGCACCCAGTTCCGCACGGAGCTCACCACCTCACCACAAGTGTGGGATTAGGGAGCCCCATAGCATATGGAGGAGGTCGTGACCAGGGGCGTATTTAGGATTGTAGGAGATCCGGGGCTTAGCCCAGATGGGCCCCCCTTTTTTTTTTTTTTTTTTTTTTTTTTTTTTTAATTTTTTTTTAAATTTTTTTTGGGCAGGCAAGGGGTGGTTTGTAGGGGGTCAGGCACGACCCCCTCCACGACAGATTTTTTTTGAATTTAATGAACCTGTACGTGCAATTTCCTGCAATATAGAGCCTTCAATCTTGACCAATAAAGCTGCTCTTTTCACTATAAAACTCAGTTAACCATAACATAGTTATGGTTAGATTTATATATTGGGGGGGGGGGTATATCATATTTTTCATATAATCAAAAAGTGGTGGAGCAAGATCATACCTTTGCTCCCCCAAGTTCAATAGTGGGAGAGCAGAGATGCTCCGAATGCTCTTATGGCCAGGCGTCTATGATTCACTGATACAAAGTAAAATAGTGCAGTGCAATAAAATTGTTAGTAAAATAGAATAAAATAATGCAATAGTGCATTGCAATAAAATAGTTATCATCGTATTTTTTCGGGAGGCCGGTAAGGAGTGCATTACAGTAGTCGAGTTGGCTTGAGATAAAGGCATGGATCTGGTTTTCAGCGTCCTTTTGATTTATAAATGGCAGTACTTTAGCTATCTTTCTAAGGTGGAAGAATTAAGTTTTTGTCAACTTGTTGATTGTGATTTAAAGCTTAGGTCTGAGTCTACCATAACACCAAGACTTAACTCACTCAAATACAGTTAGCAGCTGGATAGACCACAGATGGAAATTAGCTTCTGCTAAATCTGGTGCAAACATATTTTCATGTAACAATGATGAATTGAAAAAAAAAAAAAAAAAAAAAACGTATTTATTTTTTATTTTTTTTAAAATAGATTCGGGGCTTTTCAGAATACATCCGGGGCTTGAGCCCAGGTAGCCACCCCCTAGCTCCGCCCCTGGTCGTGACGGTGACCGCTGGCGTTTCCCAGGCGGTGGTGATGCCATTTTGACAAAAATAGCAACACAAGTGTGAGGGCTGGTGGAACTCTGCACGCTTCCCAACGAGGGGCGTGCCGAACAATCAGTTTCACGCACCTGAGAGTGGTTGGCAATCAGCTTGTGGAGAGCATAAGGATAACCGACTGCCTTCCACTCTTTGCCAGGTCGTTCTGTACGCTACCATCTACCGCCGTTTCCTGGAGTGGGACATCGTCTTCGCTCTCTATACTTCCACGGGAGGATCCCTATGTTCTCACTCCAGACGTCGTGCCATCTACATTCTACCAACTACTACCGCATCTCCGGATTGAGACACGGTGCCGTTTTCCTGCTGGGACGTTTTCATACTCCTGTGGATATTCCCTCTGGAATCACCGTTTCCGTGCGGTCCTCGTTTTTTCAAGTTCCCTGTCGGCACCTTTGCCTGGTGAGTCTCTTGACTACCTGAACATTTCCGTGATGTCCTGGATGTTTTTTCATTCGCCCTTAAATGGGACAGCACTGCATTTTTGTTGTTCATGGACTCTAGTGTATTTCACCCTTAAAGGGTCAGTGTTGCTTTTTTCTCTGTGAAATAAATAATGCCCTGTTTTTGGCTAACTCTCATACCTGTCTTGTGTTGTGCTATTGGGGTCGCTATACAATCCTTAACAACAAGAACCTAAACTAAAATAAACTAATTTTCACTGCTGACGTGTGCCTGTAGCAAAAACACTTCCGTTGTGATAGAATAGGGAAAAGGGAAGTACGGTCACACCCCTCTCTTAAGTGCATGGGTGAGAGTGGGCGTGGCCGGACAGGTGCAGGTGCATTGTAGCTAAATTCTTTCAAGTAGCCCTATGCTAAAGGGGATTCCCGCTCTGCTCTATTGGAACTATCCCTTTAATCCATTCTAATAATGAAAACATTTTCACATGTACACACCCACCTGCCTGGCCACACCCACATCCGCTCCTATATAAGCGGGGTCGTGGCCACACAATCAGCTCCTTCCCTGCTTTCACCACGAGAAGTTTTGTGTATACACCACTTTAGTTTAGTGCTAAAAGTAGTTAGTTAGTAAAGGAGCTGCGTTGACATTGTATCTTTGTTTTTTCTCTCTCACTATTTTTCGAGAAAATAAAGCGATAATGTCTTCACCACCGGAGAGTCTAGAAGATGATGATCATTCTGACCTCCACCGGTGTTTCGCATTGGGGCGCACGCCGCTGAGCGATCTCCGCCGGCCAGGGCCGCCTCAGGGGGTGTGCGAGCAGTGCGGTCGCACAGGGCCTCGCGGGAAGGGGAGCCTCGCCAATTATTTTTTTTTTTTAATATATATTTTTTTTGCGCGGCCCCCCTTCCCGCGAGGCCCTTTTTCATCAAATACCTAAAATCTAGTTTTGCTTATATGCTTATATATTTCACATTAGACACGTTTGTAGAATGTGTCTGACTTGTTCCGGGCTCTGCGGCTCTGCAGATATACTATTGGAGCTCTGTGGCTCTGCATACACTATTGGAGCTCTGCGGCTCTGCAGCAGATATACTATTGGTTTCAACGAGGGGAGGGGTTACAGGTAAGGTAGTCGGCCAGCGTGCGTCTGTCTGACTATTTCCACGGGAGCGAGTGCAGCATTGGAGGTTATGCCAAGACGAAGAGGACGGTCGTTCGGCAGATGAACTTCGTCAACTCCACGGTTGTCTCCTTCCTCTTGGACGTTTGGTGAGTTTTTAATGCACTCTATTCTATTCCCGCCGTGGCGATATCTCTCTCTCTCTCTCTCTCTCTCTCGGGCCGGCTAGCTATCGTGGCTAACGTTATGTTGGCTAACGTTATGTGGAGCCAGCGGGCCGGCTAGCTGTCGTAGCTAACGTTATTATTGAGCCAAGCGGGCCGGCTAGCTGTCGTAGCTAACGTTATATTGAGCCAAGCGGGCCGGCTAGCTGTCGTAGCTAACGTTATATTGAGCCAAGCGGGCCGGCTAGCTGTCGTAGCTAACGTTGTATTGAGCCAAGCGGGCCGGCTAGCTGTCGTAGCTAACGTTATATTGAGCCAAGCGGGCCGGCTAGCTGTCGTAGCTAACGTTATATTGAGCCAAGCGGGCCGGCTAGCTGTCGTAGCTAACGTTATATTGAGCCAAGCGGGCCGGCTAGCTGTCGTAGCTAACGTTATATTGAGCCAAGCAGGCCGGCTAGCTATCGTGGCTAACGTTATGTTGGCTAACGTTATGTGGAGCCAGCGGGCCGGCTAGCTGTCGTAGCTAACGTTATATTGAGCCAGCGGGCCGGCTAGCTGTCGTAGCTAACGTTATATTGAGCCAGCGGCCGGCTAGCTGTCGTAGCTAACTTTATATTGAGCCAAGCGGGCCGGCTAGCTGTCGTAGCTAACGTTGTATTGAGCCAAGCGGGCCGGCTAGCTGTCGTAGCTAACGTTATATTGAGCCAAGCGGGCCGGCTAGCTGTCGTAGCTAACGTTATATTGAGCCAAGCGGGCCGGCTAGCTGTCATAGCTAACGTTATATTGAGCCAAGCGGGCCGCTAGCTGTCGTAGCTAACGTTATATTGAGCCAGCAGGCCGGCTAGCTGTCGTAGCTAACGTTCTGTCGAGCTAGCGTCAGTACCTGGCACTCTATTTGCAGTTAGCCTCTTTAGCTGATGTCGGTTGTTGGCTCCTTTGTTTTCTCTGGTATAGACCCTCTTCTCTTTGGATTTAAGTGTTGATCTTTGTCCTTTTGGATCTATGTATATTCATGTTGCCTTTGTGAAGTTATCTTTTCCTTCTGTTTTGTTCTTCCATTAAAAGTTTAATATCCTTTAGGGGCTCATCTTAGCTGTCTTGCTTTCTCTCTCTCTCTCTCTCTCTCTCTCTCTCTCTCTCTTCTCTCTCTCTCTCTCTCTGGCCTTCCTCTGGTGGAGGGTGTGCCACTGTGTGTGTGCCATCATGTTAACGTTAGCCTCAGTTAAACCTTGCGACGCCTTGTTAGATGAAGCTGTGTTCTGAGGTGTCCTGTGTTCTGAGCTGTGTTCTGAGCTGTGTGCTGAGCTGTGTTCTGCATGTTTTCTGTGTTCTGAGATGTGTTCTGAGCTGTGTTCAGTGTTCTGAGCTGTGTTCTGAGCTGTGTGCTGAGCTGTGTTCTGCATGTGTTCTGTGTTCTGAGGTGTCCTGTGTCTGAGCTGTGTTCTGAGCTGTGTTTTGTGCTGTGTTCTGCATGTGTTCTGTGTTCTGAGCTGTGTTCTGAGATGTGTTCTGAGCTGTGTTCTGAGCTGTGTTCTGAGATGTGTTCTGTGTTCTGAGCTGTGTTCTAAGCTGTGTTGTGTTCTGAGCTTTGTTCTGAGCTTATATAGTGGCTTTTACTAACTATTTATTTCTCTCTCCTCTGGTCAGGGGCATTGCCGGGTCTGTGCAGCGATAACACTGTATATTGACTGTAAACGGGAGCTCTCTCTCTCGCTCTCTCTCTCTCTCTCTCTCTCTCTCTCTCTCTCTCTCTCTCTCTCTCTTCTCTCTCTCTCTCTCTCTCTCTCTCTCTCTCTCTCTCTCTCTCTCTCTCTTGCTATATGTTGACTGTATCATGCCCAGCCTCGGGCAGCGCTATTATTTAAGAATATGTTGACTGTATGAAAAAAATATAATAATAATTATATAATTTCTTAAATTTTTTTTACCTTTAGGGGGGGGGCGGGGGGGGGGGGGGGGGGGGGGGGGCTCGCATTTAAATCTCGCACAGGGCCTCGCATTTCTCCCAGGCGGCCCTGCCGCCGGCATTGTCTCAGCTCTGCAGCTGGATGCTATGCCTCGAGAGGCGGTCGGCTGTGTGAGAGCTGACGGTCTCTCTGGGCGGGTGATGTTTTGCGACGGCGAGCCTCAGGTGTGTCAGTTGTGAGGGGACAACTGTGCAGCTTGCGTAAGGTCGGCTCCAGGCTAGAATCCCTTCATTGCCTCTCATAGCGGCGTGGAGGGGGTTCTAGTTTGATACCCCACGATGACACAGTGCTCCTCCTCAGTGAAGTCGTAGCTTTGTTTTCCTGGGGCTGTGATTTCATGTCTGCGGTTCAATTTCCCAAGTCTCTGAAAAACGGATACCCTCTGCTACCGCCCTGGCCCCGTTTTTCAAAACCGAAAACACCCGGCACGAAGGATGCGAGCTTGGTGTTTCATTATGAGAATATCCCGAGCTCAGGACGGCTGCAGCCCGCGTACAACAGGGCTTGCTGCCGATGCCGCTGTGTCTGGTAAACACCATTCTGTGAGAGGACGTGTGTTGCCTTTTTCCCTTTTTTCTTTTGGATAAAAAGAGGAAGAGACAGCGGCTGTCTGTAGTGTTGGCCTGTATCGCTATTTCTCACGTTGTACAGATTCAGTAGTAGCCGCTTAGCTTGCTACTGCGTTAGCTGGTGGCTATCAATAGCCGGTAAAAGCGAACTGTTAGCCTCCCCCTCCCGAATGTTTTTTGGTTAATAACACATTGTTTAACACATTGACGGCCACAGGAATTAGACGGACCCCACTCTAGATGACCAGCATATTGTAAACAGACTTGGGGCTGTTTGTAGAGCTAAATCTATACTTTATAGTATTGCTATCTGTCCATTCTCATTGACAATTGAGTCCATAAACCGTCCCTTCAAAATGGATAAAGAAATAATTTTTTCATCAATACGTTCTCATTATATATATATTGAAATCTTTTATTGGGAAAAACCACTTGAGATACAGTATCTCGTTTTCGAGAGGGTCCCACATTTTGTGCAATGTAACACATGACACACAACAACAACAAAAATTTAATAATACAGGACATACAAAAACACAACAGAACAAGTACACATTGTAAGAGGATATGTCTCATTATAAGAGGATAAGAGGATATGTCTCAATCTCCATCATAAGAGGCCCACTCCACGGCAGTCACATGACGCTGCCACCGCAGGGCAAACAAATATGCTTACCCTGCGATGACACCGCCAGGCAGCCGCCGCGAGAAAGGCCCAACAAAACATTCAAGGGTGAGTAGAATACAGGATGTAATAGAAATTGAGCTCCAGGACTGGCAGGAGAAGAGGAGCAATCAACCTGCCAAACAAGCGCCCCAATCAACCAATCGCCCCCCCCTGCCTAAAATAGGAGTAGAGCCAACTAGCTAACCCGTAACACCCGCATAAAGGACGGCTGTGCCCCACATCCCCTCACCACGCAGGAGCCCCACCAAGGAAGCATGTACACTTGCCAATAAAATTAGAACAAAGAGCATTTTTAAAGAGGTAAAATGAAGATATGGACCGAATGGTCACCGGAAGATTGTTCCAGTCCGAAGGGCTTTGAACATGAAAGATTTTTTGGCCATTGCTTTTGAAAATGGAGAAACTGTGAAAAAATACTGTACAGAGTGTCTTAGACGATAAGTGCAAGAGAAAGGGACCATCAACTGTTTCAGGTAAGCAGGATAGTCAGAATGGATACATTTGAAAATCAATTGCAGCCATGTCTCTGTCTTCTTAAAGTAGGAGAAGGCCAGTCTAAGGTTTGATACATAGTACAATGGTGGGTTGTGAACGGACAGTCAAGAACAAATCTGCATAGTCTATTGTAAGCCACATTTAGAGGTGATAAGTGGGTTTGGAAGCAGCTTGATAGACACATCCGCATAGGTCATTAATGGCAAAATAAGTTGTTGTGCAAGTCTCTTTCTAACAGTGAAGCAAAAACAATGTCTAGCTCTATAAAGGCTCCAATGCTGCGATTCATTTTAATAACAGTAGAGGTAATATGGAAATTGAATGAGAGTTCGGGGTCAAGCCATACTCCCAAATACTTGATGCGTTCAGCTTTATGCAGAGGTGTATTATCAGCACATAAGATAACGCATGCCTTAGATTCGGTTGCCTTCAGTCTTTTCCGAGTACCAAAAATCATAAAGTGCGATTTGGTTTTGTTTAGTATTAGTTTATTTTCAGCAAGCCATTTCTGTAGTGTCTTAAAGTCATATTGTAAGGCTGATTGAATCTGTGCTACATTATTTTTGGATGTATACAACACTGTATCATCTGCATAAAGATGAACGCTGCAATCAGAACAGACAGAGGTATATTATTTATAAATATTGAAAAAGAAGTGGACCAAGGGTTGAACCTTGCGGCACACCACGTTCTTGGACCATTGTATCCGATTTGAACCCTTGGATGACAACACATTGTTTTCTATTATGAAGGTATGTATTGAACCAGAGTAATGCATTGCGTGATAGGCCAACAGAGTGAAGTTTATCTAGAAGTAGGTGGTGGTCAACTAAGTCGAAGGCTTTACTCAGATCGATACAAATTGCACCAGTTAATTTACCATCGTTAGTTGCAGAAAAGATGTCGTTTGTAAGCTTTAATAGAGCTGTTGATGTTGAGAATTTTGACCTAAAACCAGATTGATGAGGTGATAAAATATTGTACTTGTCAAGAAATTTAGAGAGCTGATTATATATCAATTTCTCAAACACTTTGGCAATAGAACAAATAATTGCGATTGGTCTATAATTATTCATTTCAAGTGCATCTCCACCTTTATGCAACGGGGTAATATGAGAGCACTTCCATATGTCAGGCATTTCGAATGTGGACAGTGACATATTAAACAGATCACATAATGGGTACATTAGAATATGGGATGCAAGTTTGAGGAACTTAGGTTCTAAACCATCTAATCCAGGACCACCACTTACTTTTAGGCTATTGATGGCATCAAAGACTTCCAAAGGTAAAGTTTTCATAAAAGAGAAGCTATGATCAGGAGGCCTATTACTGAAGAGATCAGACACGGGATCGAGTGATGATGCAGCAGTGACAGATGAAAAATGCTGGATGAATGACTGTGCAATCAGCTGTGGATCTCGTATAATAGTGTTCACTTTTATCTGGTCAATAATATTATTTTTGGATACACCAGTTAAAGTTTTAATCTTATTCCAGAATTGTTTGGGATTTTTGAAATCACGAGCTAAGGAGTCCTTAAAATAATTGGATTTGGCATTTCTGACCATAGTCTTGCTAACATTTCTCAGCCGTTTATACTCCTCCCAGACAACTGGGTCCTTGTCTTTTCGGAATCTGGCCCAGACTCGATCCCTATGCCTGAAACTGCTTATAAGATCTGGTGTTATCCATGGAAGATGACTTCCCTTAACTTTAACAGATTTTAGTGGAGCATGCCTATCCAACACTTCAGAAAATTCGGAGTAAAAGAAATCCCAAGAGTCGTGAACATTTGGTATTAATTGATACCTATCCCAGTTGATTGAGATTAGGTCATTGATAAATTGATCCACATTCATTTTCTTATGTTGCCTGATTTGAATCACTTTGGGTGGTGCTTTAGGTAGTCTAATTTTCCAAATACAGTACACAATAGAATGATCACTAAGGCAATCTGACAAAACCCCTGCTTTTAAAAATCTGTTGGGATGAGAGACTAGGATCCAGTCAAGCAAAGATTCACTGGTAGCGCCGTGAATATAAGCGTTATACGGCATTTGGTCTAGTATATTTCCTGGAAGGCGAGATAAAGGGCTAATAGCTACTAACGTTATATCCAATGGCATTTCCGTTATACAAAAGCTACAGTTAAAACTCAATCTGCATATGATCGGTATGATCCTCAAGCATGTATGCATGAAAGGGGGGGGGGGGGGCGGGGGGACGTCGTTTCTGATTATTGATTACCAATAACCGTGTTCGTCTAAGTAGCTGGTCGGCTGGTTGAGTATCATAGCAAGCTCTGATCAGCATGTAATTTACATGAAAAAGATCTTACCATGAGCTGGTTGGATCCCCCTGAGCATTTCCCCGTTATCGATCGCCATCTGGTAGATCGATATGTCCATTGGCTGATGATAAATCCCCTTATTGCAGAGTGAAATCCGCGATCCAAAACGTATTCCGTGCAGCAGACAATAGCTATCGCTTCAGGTGAGTAGAAAACTACATTAGAGATAAAAAAAAAAGACAACTTCGGCCACAGGGAACACTGCATTATCGCGATAGCGCCCCTAAGAGGATCTGGCCGGTAATGCACTTTCTCGAATTCAAAGAGTAGGGTTCTCCAACATACAGCGGTGTGCTCTTCAGAATGTACCGGGAGAAACGTTTACTGTACCCCGCAGACATAATAAGCATATAAGCAGTGCTTACTAACGTTATTAGTTACGTTATTTCTGACCGAATTAGTCGTTCATTTGTCTGCTTTTGCCAACGGCAGCGATGTGAAAGGCGAAGCAAGGCGAAGCGAACTCCAGCAGTAGCGCGCTTGCTCAGCAGTTGCCCCGCGGCAGCCCAGGAGCAAGCGCGCTACTGCTGGAGTTCGCTTCGCCTTTCACATCGCTGCCGTTGGCGAAAGCAGACAAATTAATGACTAATTCGGTCAGAAATAACGTAACTAATAACATTAGTAAGCACTGCTTATATGCTTATTATGTCTGCGGGGTACAGTAAACGTTTCTCCCGGTACATTCTGAAGAGCACACCACTGTATGTTGGAGAACCAGCGGCTGTATATTGGAGAACCAGCGGTCTTCCTCACTCGAGTGAGACTAAGCGTGCACTGCACAGTCTCTAACAGTGTAACAGTAAGAAGCATTTTGATAAAAGTATTCTGTACTCTGTATGACAACAATGTATGCCTTTCAAATGTTAAATGATTAAATGATACACAGCGAAATCTACGCTCTCGCCTCTCATCCTGCTCTCATCCTGCTTTTGCCAACGGCAGCGATGTGAAAGGCGAAGCGAACTCCAGCAGTAGCGCGCTTGCTCCTGGGGCTGCCGCGGGGCGTGGCCGCGGCGGGTCACGTGCCTGTCGGGGCCAATCAGGCCTACCCCGGAAGTAGGAACGGTTGCGGAACAGCTGCAGGCGGACTGAATAGCAGAAGGACGATAGCAAGGACGATACAATTTGATAACATCTGATTATGAGGTTCTGTTTATTGAATAAACAACGCTCGTCCAAGAAAGGTATTACGCTGTGTCAAAGTGTCGAATTCTTACGAAGGTGGAGGATTATTATGGTTTGCGGATCGCACTAACGGGGAGAGATAAGGATTGTATCAGCCAGTATATGAGTCGTCGGGATTATTAAAAGTACACAACGCAGAGGGATTGGATGGAGAGAGGATAACACAAGAAGACGTGATACTGGCCGAATGATCGAATCTAACAATGGGTACCTTAGTGGTGTAGTGTATCTTGTAGACCAGGTCCATTGCAAGTTTCTGTACTCTGTCATCTACTCTAAGCCATCCTAGGTTGTCAAATGGGCAGGGATGAGGTGGGTTTTAGGAGTAAGGTCAAGCAGTAGTCTGACCAGTTTGTTTTGTGATGTTTGTAATCTTGTTTTAGTGCCTTTGAGGTGCTTTGGTACCTTGAGGTGCAAGCATAGTCGTAGTACCCTTGAATGAGTGCTCCTGTTAAAGTCTTCAAGTATTCTTGTTTACCAGAGAGGAGATCCGGTACAATAATCTTGTTCGTTAGTTGATTTCTTTTATTACATTGGTTACCATTTTGTCACAGGAAAGATTTTCCTCTAGGATGGAACCCAGGTATGTAATTTCATCTTTCCTTGTGACAATATTGTCACCCACTGTAACAGAGAAGCCGTTGGTCTTGCTGAGTTTGTTATTTGATCCGAAGAGAATGGACTCTGTTTTACCCAGGTGTAATGATAGTTTGTTATCAGCGAGCCAGCTCGTCCGCGAACAGGAACAAGTTGCAGTCACAAGCAGATGACATGTAATTTGCATAAATTAGGAACAGTAACTGTCCTAGTATGCTTCCTTGTGGAACACCACAGCTCACTGGGAGGGGGGGGGGGGGGGTGATAGTGTACCCTTTACCTCCACCATCTGTTCTCTCCCCTCCAGGTAGGATTGCATCCAGCTCACTGGTCTGCATCCTCTTAACAATTGTTTGTATTGAGCCGTACTGTATTGTACCCATTCTGCAATCTGTTAATAAAGTTTTCAATCAATCAATCAATCAATCAACCAACAATTCAATCAATCAATCAATCAATCAATCAATCAATCAATCAATCAATCAATCAATCAATCAATCAATCAATTCCAGAGTATAAGGGGCAGTAAAGTGCTGTGTAGATTACAGCACTCTGCTTTGGTGCCCTTACTTGAAGCTTAATCTCACGGAATGTTCCAGCCTTGAATTTCTCCGAAATGTATAGCGTGTGTGTAGAATAAATATATATATAGATACAATTTTCCCTCCCTTCATTCCTGCATAATTCACCCACATGTATTTCTTCTTTAAACACTGTTCGATGGGCATTAAATCCCCAGTCTTAGTGTTGCTTAGAAATTCTCCCTCCTCTAGAATAACCTCCTCAGCTTCCAAGGCCTTGTGCGTTCTCATTAATGCCTCGACTGAAGAACATGGATTATTTAAAACCCATTCAAACGACCCAGCGTCTTAGTTCAAGGGGTCAGAATTTATGGGAAACTCTGAAAATTCCAAAACCAGTGCTTTACTTCAATGTCTTTCAAGTCTAATTAGCTTCTCTCAAATGGTATACCTTTCCATTGCTCCTCAGATGACATAATTGTTTTTGCTCGGTTGCAAGCTATAGTTACACGCAATGATGACTTGGCCAAGGGTCACAGACAATTCACAGACTGGTACAAGCATTGTTAGGGAAAACATGGCCATGCCAGCTATGCTCTCTCTCTCTCTCTCTCTCTCTCTCTCTCTCTCTCTCTCTCTCTCTCTCTCTCTCTCTCTCTCTCTCTCTCTCTCTCTCTCTCTCTCTCTCTCTCTCTCTCTCTCTCTGTCTCCAGTCCTAATCTATGCATGACAGTCTTAATTAGAGCATGAAATCAACAGGTTGAACTTTGACCTTGATGCCCTCTTAACCCTTGTCCTGGAGTTAGCTATAGGGTTACTCACCAAATGTCTGCAGGGTCAGAGCAGGGTCAGCGTAACTGTAAACAGGGAAGTAGAGAGGAGCGCGGGCTTCTGTTGATAACATTAGGCTTTTATTAAGAGTGGCAAGGTCATGCGAGGTCACTGTTAGACTGGCACCCGTAGACCCATTTATTCTTGCAGGCAAAACAGGCAGCCCATTATATAAAATATTTTAAGCCTACGCAACAAACAAAAACCATCCACAACAGGATGCAAAAGTCCTTGTGTATTTCTGATGCTTGATTTTTCTCTCAGATCGACAGAATATCTTGGAATGATTTCGTTTCTTGAAGAACGG
This sequence comes from Notolepis coatsorum, assembly GCF_963971535.1. Taxonomy (NCBI): domain Eukaryota; kingdom Metazoa; phylum Chordata; class Actinopteri; order Aulopiformes; family Paralepididae; genus Notolepis; species Notolepis coatsorum. Next base: position 90,453,957 of record NC_140182.1, on the reverse strand, counting down.
CAGTGTATTACTACACACTGGGGGCGCATTCACACGTCGGTCAGAGAGAAGAGAAGAGTCCCTGGAGACAATCGAGTCCCTCGAGCCAAAGGGTCCTCATTGTTTACGAATGGTAAAAGGGTCTACTCTAGAGAGAGGATGAAGTAAAAGTAGGAGAAAATCCCCTCTCTTGACAGTATCTACAGCAGTTTGTTCAAGGTTTTATAGGAGTTATTCTGGATTTTACACTTAGACCAGTTGTTTTTGAGTTTATGACGTTCTTACAATTTCCCTTCAAAACCGGCTGGCTAATGAAGCAGCTTAGAGAACATGGCTCTCATATTGAAGAGGAACTATGTCCAGTTTCAGAATTCATACATGTTATTATTCCTAGTCTGGTCTAAGACAGTACAAAATATGAGTGGAAAGTAGCAAAGTTCTCTCTCACAAAGTGCTAAAACTCAAACTTGTGAGTATCAAGTAGGGGAGAGTGGGGTGAGTAGTGCCAAGGGGCATGTAGTTCCACCCCTGTTATCTAGAAAACCATAGAAGAAGTTGGTCATGTGACAACATATTTTTGAAGAGGCATCCATTTCACTCAACCTGCAGAGAAGGGAGACACCTGGCTTGAGAGGTAAGCACATTAAGTTCAAAAAACAGTTTTTTGCCCTCCAAAGTAAAATGTGTATGATCAAGGTTTTTTTATTGCTGTGTTTGAACAATTATAGACAACTTTGAAAACAGTTCACACATGTTTTAGTGCTTTAGTAAGCTACACCATGAGTCTATACAGTTAGCATGATGCTAGCTCAAAACAGCTGGGGGATGCATTTTTTTTCAAAATGGTAGGCTTGGGGTGATTTGTGCCAAAGGGCCTGGGTTAAGTTGTGCCAGATATTCTCTTTGTTAAGTTGCCCCAACTTATTTTATTAACTATATATATTACTTTATTGTATTTTATTGTTATTGTACATTGCATTCTTGCATTTGATCACTAAAACTATTTGATATTCTTAATTTTAGACCAAAATCCATCATGCCACGCAGATATACAAACGGAAGACAGACAGGGTTTCAACTCCTCTTGAGAAGTTGGAAAGAGCAGTGAAAGAGGTACAACAGGGGAAGACTATAGGTCAGGTTGGAAAGGAGATGAAGATCTGCAGGATGCTTTTACCGCTTTTGAGATTAAAATGATCTGTTTTACGTAAAATTATCAATGGCACAATTTACCCCAGTGTATTCTCTCTAATGTCACAACTTACCCCGCACCGGGGGCAAGTTGTGCCACAAAACCAAAAGCTATATTTCTGAAACAGTTTATTTAAGATCCAAAGTGATTGTCCCCAGGGATCAGGGCCGGATTAACGACCGGGCCGACCGGGCCGCGGCCCGTGGGCCTCGAGTGATGAGGGGCATCAAAAAAAAAAAAATTAAAAATTAATAAAAATTTTTATTTTTTATTTTTTATTTTTTTGGAGGCCCCGCGTCACTAGAGGCCCACATTTTTTTTACTTTTATTTTCTTTTCTTTTGGAGGCCCCTCGTCACTAGAGGCCCCAAATATATATATATATATTTTTTTTTTTACTTTTATTTTAAACATTTTTGGAGGCCCCTCGTCACTAGAGGCCCCACATTTTATTTTATTTTTTTTTTCTTATTTTGGAGATCGATGTCATACTGTGACACTGAATGATTGGCACTGATTGACGCTCTCTGATTGGCCACTGACATGTTTGCCCAATCGCGTGACGATCGTCTTTGCCCATTTCCTCGTCAAACAGCCTGCAAACTACCTGGCGTTCTATCGCCATGCTCTAAGACAAACTCTAACCTTAACCAACTTCGAAAGAGTGCCTAAGCTTAACCGTCGAAAGAACTTGCCATCAGCCCGTCACGCTCTAAGACAAACTCTAACCATAACCAACTTCGAAAGAGTGCCTAAGCTTAACCAGTGTAGAAACAGGCATCGGCCAATCAGAGAGCATCTTGCCAGAAATGCGGCTAGGTTTAGAAATAACGCGACTAGGGGCCTCCACACTACACACTAGTACTAGTACTAAATACCTATATGTCCCTATGCCATAAATGCCATGTATGTTGTGTATGTCATAAATGTCTATATGAATTGAAAATGGGGGACCCTGATGTAAACAAGACAAACGTCTTTCTCAGGTCTGCATCCCCTGCCTTAACAATTGTGTGTATTGAGCCGTACTGTATTGTACCCATTTTGCAATCTGTTAAATAAAGTTTTCATTCATTCATTCAGTAAAAAAAATAAAAGAGATACGAAAATTTGAAATATAGGCCTCTCTCTTATACATGCCTCCTCCTAATACAAGCCTGGTATCCACTACAGTTGAAACAAATACAAGCCGGGGTTACTATTAGAGGAATTACGGTATTCTATATATTTTTTAAAGTGACATATAAAAATTCCACTGTGCGTGCGTGCACGTGTGTGTGGGGGGGGCTCCACAAGAATCTGGCCCAGGGGCCTCTGAAGTCTTAATCTGGCCTTGCCAGGGATGCACAACATCCTAAACTATATGTACATATTTTAGTTGGGGGCATTACTGTAATCCCCTTGCTTTAAAGGCACTTTAAGTAAAAAAGTGGCACTACTCACCCCACTCTCCCCTACTGTGTATAATGTCTGAATTTCATAATGAATTATGAAAGATGTCATAAATGACACCCAGAGAGAGTTCATGGGTTCCTTTTTCTGTCAGAACAGAGACTACTATATAGAATACAGCTCATTTGGATATAAAAATAAAGAAATACATAAAGAAATAAAGAAAACAAACATTCTGTGGATTCATAAAATCAGTCTCCCATTCATTGTCAATGCAGCAGCTTTAGCCTGTATACTTCATGACATCCCAAGTTTGATTCTTACGTCTCTGGTTTCTGAGAGTAGCTCATGTTCACAAATATTGATTGAATTGTCTTAGGTCAGGGAGATAACATATCAGAAGTTTTCATTTGAGTGGTGTTCCCCTTTAAGAATTCTTAACAGAGCTATGTAGCTACTCTGTCACATAAATCTTTCATTTGTTTGCACAGAAAAATTCAGACTCAGCATTGTTTGCAAAGTAATAAACACCCTGAGGATAATCAGCAACATCTCCTCTGCAGCTAAATATGCCACATAATTATTTGGTCTTAAACTCGTTTTCCAATCCCTTGTTTTCAGCTGCCCAAGTCCCATTTATCCCTATCCTACATATTTATATTTTGAGTATCAACAGGAAACAAATCCACAGGAAACAAATCCACAGTAAACAGGCCCACAGTGTTTTGGTTAGACCCTGACATGACTGACACAGAATATGTAAATGATCATCTCTATTTTTTCCGCTCTTCCCCAGAAGCCACAAATGCTGACAGTTATGACAAAATCAAAGGTAAATAAATAATGTGTATTGTGACAGAGGCCCATGGGCCATAGCCTGCACGAGGAACTGCTTGCAAGGGTTGTCACGAAGGAGGTGGGTAATTTGTGAAGCACAACACGCACTCATTCTCATATAGATCCGGAGTGACATCGTGTACTTTATCTAGTCTATTCAGTCGGCCAGTAGTACAAACCCTGATGTTGTTATTTCTGGCTACATACAGTGATAACTTTGGAGAGGTAACATGCAGACTCCAAGGATGATTGGTTCAATGACCATCCAAGTCATGTTGAATAGTGCCTCAAGTGGGTCAGCCAAGCATAGTCAAGCATAGTTGCTCTCAAATAATATGTGATCAAATGCATCCAAGCTGTGAAAATCCTATTGGGTGCAAAATATGAGTAGACTATGTTTGTCTCTGTGGTCAACATCCAGTGTACAGGATCACATCTCATTCCCCATCTTGAACAGAAAATAACATGTTATCATGTCGATTTCTTTACAGTGTTCAGACCCAGTATGGCAAATAACTGACCTGAAGGAGGAATCTCTGACTCATATGTACCCCCCCCCCCCCCCCCCCCCCCAAGACTCTGACTCCACATTCACAATCACTTAATGCATTAAGATTCCATTTAATTTACATTTATCAAAGCAACAATGATGTTTTCTCTGCTTAGATCTTTAGCAATCATAGCATGAAAATCAGTTTTGGAGAAGGTTGCTGAGGTTATATTTCAACTGGCTATGCTTTCTGCTTCACTATGGGATGTCCTCTGCGCACGCGCGCACCTACTTGAAACTTCTCATGTACCTTCTCATCTGCCTGGTCACGCCCACCTCCGGCCAGCATATAGCCCAGGTGGGGTGATCAGCTCCCCCTTCCTAATTTTTCAACGAAACATTAGCTCATAGGCCTTCGGCAGTGTGAAATAAGAGTGTTAGCTTAGAAGTGATAAAGAGAAAAACAATTATGTCTGAACAGTCGTCGAGATGTTCGGGACGCCTGCCACGTCGCGCCCTGGGCTCCCGCTGGACCGACGTTTTTGGGCGGCGGAGCCCCAGCAGCCATTGGATTTCAGCCAGTGCCCCGACGACGGCCACGACAATGACGACGAGGGCCCCTCGCACGTGGCAATGGAGGGCGCCGGCCCTTCCAGCGTCATGGATATGGCCGGACCGTGGGCCGGCGTGGACGCTCCGTCACTGACTGTGGACGACCTGCGGCGGGGGCTCTCGTCACAGAACCAGCACTTCCAGGAGGGGAGTGTCCAGAGTGGGCCGTCGATAGAGCTGGAGTACGCAGGGCCGGAGGCCTTCGAGCCCCGCGCGGACCTTTTCCGAGAGGCCCTGGCGGCCGACCCACGGGGGGCCTTCGACGCGTCTTCCTACGAGGGACTGGACGCCCCCCTGTCGGTGTCATCGATGGAGGCGTCGGGGCTGATGCCGCACCGACTCCACGTGACGTCGCCCTGGAGGAAGAAAGACTGCTCCGGGACATCTTCCCGAGAGTTATGGCAGCGGCGGCTGCGGCGGCCCGCTTCCGGTACCTGGTAGGCAATTTATTTAGAGGGGACCCACGTGGCAAGCCTGACATGCTATGCCCGGCTCTCCCGTCGATCCTTCCCTATGTTGCCGCACATCAAAGGTCTCACTAAGGCCTACCTCCCCTTTACCCAGTGTAACTGAGGGGTACAATTCCCTGACTGTATTGAGAGTATGGTATTATTAAACCACTACTTAGTTATGTACTTTAATTACTGGCCATACAGTACACGGTATATATGGTGAACACCCACACAAGAATACTTCAATGACACTAAAGTTCTATTTTGAGGGATTTATTATTATAGCAAGCAACAATAGGTTACAACATGAGAATTATGAATTGCGCTTATATGGCGAAGAACACTTAAGTAGGTCAAGAGCGTAAGTCCATGAGCATATTAAGATGGGTATAATTAATACCACCTGTAGCATAAGAATTACATAAGGTACACTCGTAGTCAGCTGGAGATACTAAGGGGGTTCCCTCCGGTTGTAAGCCAGCAGGGGAGAGGAATGTTCGGGAGCAAAAGTCTGGATCAACGAGGAATAAATAAGCTCCAGCTACGGGAGGCGGTACATATACTCCCCTCGATCGGCAGACAAAGGCAGCAGCTATAATCCAGTATGCGCGACAGCATGGATGAAAGCCAGCCAGCCTCTTCCTAGAGACGGGCTCGAGTGATGCTCCTCACGGGTAGATCCCACACAGCAGTGGGTTAGACGGTTCTCTGCTCCAGCAGCCACAGTACCAAAAGCAATATAATCCAGCCGGAAAAGGCTCTGCATTCGCCGGTGTAGATTCTCCTGTGCACGGTACTTCACATTTAACTAGGTCGAACTTGACGTTACAGCGTTAAACTCTGACACTTTAGCTATCAATTCGCACGCGGTTCTAAAGGCTCTATTTAGGGGCAAAAGGGGCCCACTTCACGGCACGTTGTATCGTGGTGAAGGCTTCAACTTGTTGGGTCAACTAACTGCTGTATCCACCTGCGACGTATTTATACGTAAGGTGAATTATCTAGTGCCAACCTCAGTTCTGTCTCGTATTACTGCGCAAACCTGGACATGTTGAGACATGTCTTAGCGGTGGCTTTGAACTCGACATTGGGGGTATGGCCGTTGGCGCCTAGTGGCCGCTGTCCAATAGGAGAACGAATATTATGGTCTGGCTTGTACCTAGGTAAAGGGATATTCTGTGTATATGTACAAAGAATATACAAGGGATATCAGACGATATACAAATATTATACAATATATCTCAAGTAATAAATATATATATTCGGTTTAATCTGACCCTTTGTAACAGCCGCCTCCTAATTAGTCCGCACCTAATTAGATAAGCAGAGACAGATTAACCGTCTTGTCCACTACTCAATGTCCGTTGTGAGGAGTAGGGCAATTCACAAAGTCAGTGGGTCATGATCGTCAGCAAGGGAGTCAGGGAGCCTTGGCAACTCTATCAGCCTCGCCACGGGTCGGGTGTATGTCCGTCCCTGGACAAGAACTTCTGCCTCTCTGACCTTTCCGTCGGCACCAGTGATCACTTTGCTTACGCGGCCGGCCGGCCACGCAGCTCGGGGTAGTGACTGGTCTATGATCACGACGACTGTGTCCACTTTTAAGTTGTCCCCTTCCTTGACCCGCTTCTGACGGGCTGGAAGGGATGGTAGGGGGGTTAGGAGGAAGCGGGCCTGAGACTGCTTTGATCTGTGCTTGGCTGTGCCTCCACCTCCTCCGTCTGTTTCTCTTGTTTGGTCAGTACCCCGTCTGAGGAGGGGCCGGTTCCGGCCGCCCCATCAAGGAGTCGCTTGGGGTGCTGGGTTCGAGGTCAGCTACGTCTGGAGCGCAGCTGAGGGGGGTGGAGTTCGGAACTCCCTCTTGTGCCCACGGTTCTCTCACAGGCCTCTCGCCTAATGTCAATAGCCTCTCAACGGGCTGTACGAGAGAATGGCCGGTATCGCTCACCTTTGTGTGTAGGCAGCGTGTAGACGTGGGTGGACTGTCAAGTCCGTAGAGGGGGCCCTGGAGCGTCCACCCCAGTCGGGTCTGAACCGCGAATGGGCATCCTTTGGGTCCGATGTGGGCCGCCTCAATTGGGAGAATGAGGTCCGCGTGGTCGGAGCCGATGAGCAGGGTCGGTGTGGCGCCGTCGATAAGCGGTATAGGTAGTCTGCGTAGGTGCACGTACTTCGCCATCAGCTGTGGGATGGGGTAGGTGTACTGTGACAGGCCTATGTCGTGGCTGGTGAAGACGTTGGTAATACTATACTGCTTCTCGGGCTGGTCCACCGCTGCTATCTTGAAGGAGACATTTTCACCCTTTATGGTCTTCTGGTCTCTTCTGATGGTACGTATTGTCATTGTTCCTTTGGCACCCCGCAGACCCAGCTGGGCTGCGGCGGAAGCGAGGAGGAGAGTCTTTTCAGACCCATCGTCTAGGACGGCGTAAGTGTCCAGGACCTTGTCCTCGTAGCTCAGGAGCACTCTAACCAGTTTGATGAGCACTCGGGGGGTCTCGCTATGCTGGTCTATGTGGAGCACTCCTGTTGGCCGGTTGCCTTGTTTAGTTAATCTTTGCTGGTGGGCCCCGCACAGTGCTGCGCGGTAAGCGGCGCCCGCCTGGGCCGCCTCACGCCACTGGTCAACTTGGACGGGGTTCAGTGTCTTATATTCGGCGCACTGTGCCAGCCAGTGTCCGCCGTCGCAGTAGGTACAGCAGGGGGCGGTCTGGTGGATCTTCTGTACTGGTGCCACCGCCTCGGCCTGGTACATTACCGTGACGGGCCCACTTTGTTGTCCTGGCGGACGCCTGTTGATGTCATGCAGGACCTCCAAGTGGGCGCCGCCGCACCTGCTGCACTTCTTCTTCAAACGGCACTCAGCTGCCATATGGCTGCGCGCGCAGCGGAAGCAGCGGCGGTGGTCTTTGATCCACTGACTCACCTCGTCCGTGGTCAGCTTCTTGAAAGTGTCACATTGATACAGCCGATGTTCCCCTTCACAGTACTGGCATTCAATCTTCCACTCCTCTTTCGTCGAGGGGGTGTTGTGGTTCTTGTGCTGCGGTACTGATTCGGCTTGGTGCATAACGGTCACCGACCGGCGGTTATCATTTGATCCCCGAGGTCCTGGTCTTGGGCTTGGTCCACTCCACACGAACGTGTCCAGTCGTAGGCTGCTGACCTCCCTGGCGAGGAACTCAGATAGGTCTAGGAGGGATGTCTCTGGGCCGTTGGGGTCGCGGTGGTCTCTCTGCCGCCGAAAGCGCTCTTGTCGGGCGGGAGGGAGCTTCTCTAATATCCTTTCTACATTAGAGTTAGCATACAGTTCATATATCCCTTTCTCCTTTTGGGACCCCAGCATCCCTACCAGGGACTGTACCTTGATAGAGAGGTCATCCAGTGCTCTATTGTCTCTGGCTGGGGGGAGGCGGTCGATATCTCTTATTTCCTGTATCACGTAGTCCCATATGCGTCCATAACGCTGGTCGAGGGCTACTAGAGCCGCGGTGTATGGGGTACTTGAGTTGGAATATGCCAGCGCTATATTATGCGCTCTGGGCACCTTCAGGTGCTTGAGGAGGATAGCATATTTGTACGTCTCATCAGGGACGTCGGACATCATAGTCTCCAAGCACATCCGTAGTTCCGTGTACTGTGCTCTGTCCTCGCGCGTAAAGTCTGGGAACGTCGGTGTGCCAAGGTACGATGCCATGGATGGCTGGCACATCGGTGAGCGTTGGGGAAGAGGCCTCCTGGGCGTGTCTCCCCATATGTGTTGTCGTGGGTTGGTACTTGGTGGGTACCAGGGGCCGGGTACCCAGGTGCTGTTCCTCGGTGCTGACGGTGCGTCAAACTCACCCGTGAGTTGAGTCGGGGGTTTGTAGCGCAGTGACTCGGGGCTGACGTCTGGGCTGTACTGGGCCTCCTGGTCCAGAGTACGTTGCTGCTGGTCGGAGCTGTACTGGGCCTCCTGGTCCAGAGTACGTTGCTGCTGGTCGGCTTGACATTCCTCCTCTTCCTCTTCCTCTTCCTCTGCTAGGTCCTGGAGTCTTCTAGTCAGTCTCTCGGCGATGTAGGCCGGTTCTTCCCGGTTGCTGGGTCTCGTATGGACCAGCCGGGGAGGGGGTTCGGAGACGCAGACAGGATCCTCCTGTTGGCGGGGTCCCGGGTCGCTTGGTCGGGTAGGGGAATGTGCCCTAGACCCTTGTCGTGATGATCTCCGGGAGCTCCGTGCGGAGAGAGGGGGTGTCGCCATGGCAATCAATTGTTCTACCATCTGCGCCTGCAGCCGGTCGCGCTCTGCTTCGCGCTGGGTATGGGCGGCGTCGCGCTGTGCATCGGCGGCGTCGCGCTGTGCTTCGCGCTGGGTATTGGCGGCGTCGCGCTGTGCGTTGGCGGCGTCGCGCTGTGCATTGGCGCTGGCATGGGCGGCGTCGCGCTGTGCATTGGCGGCGTCGCGCTGTGCATTGGCGGTGGCGCGCTGTGCCTCGGCGCGGCCTCTTTCAATGTTCTCTTCCGTCTGAAGGCGTCTGGTCTCCAGTCTTATGCGGTCGTCTTCACTCCTTTTTTGCGCCTGGAAGCGCTCTCGCTCGGTTGCAGCGTGTTCGCGCTCACTAAGGGCTTGCGCTTGGAGTTGCGCGTGAAGGCGCTCTCGTTGGTCTGCAGCTTGTTCGCGCTCGCTCGTCTGTTGAGCCTGGAGGCGTTCTCTTTCCATGGTAGAATGTTCGCGCTCACTTAGTTGTTGCGCTTGAAGTCGATCGCGTTCTGTGGAGGCTGCCAGGGTGGCGATGAATGCCTGCGCCAGCATCTTGTCCGCTTTGCTGGGGGAAGACACTGACGGAGGTGATCGGCTTCTGGCAGTGCTCGTTGGAGATCTGTTCTCTGGGCGCGCCTCGAGGTCCGTCTCCTGGGCGCGCTTCTCTTCTGGTAGTGGGTCGGGTTCTGTCCCTGGAGCGCTTTCTTTATCCTGGAGCTCTCCGGGGACCGTCCCGTTGACGTTGTCTGGGGGTATAGTCATGTCATGTCCCCCCTGGTCCCCCCCGTGGGCTTGGTCAGTTACGTTAGAACCCACTGGGTTCTCTACTGGCAGGGTCGCCTGGTCGGTAGGTTTTGACATGCTTTGACTATCCGCTTTATTTATTTTAACCGTATTTAACGTCTTTATAAAGCTAGGTATTAGACTGACATCGTATGCCTCTAGATAGGGAGGTGGCTGACGTCTGCGCTGCGGGCGTTCTAGCTCGGGGGAGCTGCTTGGGGAGTGTTCACCGCTGGCCATGGTTAATATCAATATTATATTTAGATATTACACTGATACCCTCCGGCTCGAAGGACCAATTGTAACTGAGGGGTACAATTCCCTGACTGTATTGAGAGTATGGTATTATTAAACCACTACTTAGTTATGTACTTTAATTACTGGCCATACAGTACACGGTATATATGGTGAACACCCACACAAGAATACTTCAATGACACTAAAGTTCTATTTTGAGGGATTTATTATTATAGCAAGCAACAATAGGTTACAACATGAGAATTATGAATTGCGCTTATATGGCGAAGAACACTTAAGTAGGTCAAGAGCGTAAGTCCATGAGCATATTAAGATGGGTATAATTAATACCACCTGTAGCATAAGAATTACATAAGGTACACTCGTAGTCAGCTGGAGATACTAAGGGGGTTCCCTCCGGTTGTAAGCCAGCAGGGGAGAGGAATGTTCGGGAGCAAAAGTCTGGATCAACGAGGAATCAATAAGCTCCAGCTACGGGAGGCGGTACATATACTCCCCTCGATCGGCAGACAAAGGCAGCAGCTATAATCCAGTATGCGCGACAGCATGGATGAAAGCCAGCCAGCCTCTTCCTAGAGACGGGCTCGAGTGATGCTCCTCACGGGTAGATCCCACACAGCAGTGGGTTAGACGGTTCTCTGCTCCAGCAGCCACAGTACCAAAAGCAATATAATCCAGCCGGAAAAGGCTCTGCATTCGCCGGTGTAGATTCTCCTGTGCACGGTACTTCACATTTAACTAGGTCGAACTTGACGTTACAGCGTTAAACTCTGACACTTTAGCTATCAATTCGCACGCGGTTCTAAAGGCTCTATTTAGGGGCAAAAGGGGCCCACTTCACGGCACGTTGTATCGTGGTGAAGGCTTCAACTTGTTGGGTCAACTAACTGCTGTATCCACCTGCGACGTATTTATACGTAAGGTGAATTATCTAGTGCCAACCTCAGTTCTGTCTCGTATTACTGCGCAAACCTGGACATGTTGAGACATGTCTTAGCGGTGGCTTTGAACTCGACATTGGGGGTATGGCCGTTGGCGCCTAGTGGTCGCTGTCCAATAGGAGAACGAATATTATGGTCTGGCTTGTACCTAGGTAAAGGGATATTCCGTGTATATGTACAAAGAATATACAAGGGATATCAGACGATATACAAATATTATACAATATATCTCAAGTAATAAATATATATATTCGGTTTAATCTGACCCTTTGTAACACCCAGGTAGAGGGTTGGGTTCGGGGCATGACGACAGGCGTGCCTCAACTGGATAAGCCGTTGGCATCCGTCTTATGCCCAGAGATGATGTGGCACCCTAGCCTCAAGCCTATGCCGAAAGGCAAGATGGCTCGGCAGGTGGCGGAGTGGGCTGATAAAGCCTACATGGCCGCCATGCAGAGCCTGGCTGCGACAAACAACGTCGCCCAGATTTCGGCTTTCATGTCTAAACTGGTGACGAGGGGGAGCTGTTGAGCCTGGACGTTAACGACGTCCTGGCTCAGTCTATCGGGGCTATTCTGGATCTGTCCCAGTTGCAGAGCA